>NC_091290.1:47026664-47337674 GCF_032444005.1 Ranitomeya imitator | reverse complement strand
TACCTCTGTTACTACCCACCCAACTTCCACATCCCCGACAACTAAAACTCCCAGTACAACTAGTACTATTACAACTCTCACCCCAACAAAAACTTCAACAATCACTACTCACTCACCATCAACACCTACTCCTCTAACCAGTACCACTGTTACTGCCCACTCAACTTCCACATCTACTGCAACTAAAACTCCCATTACAACTAGTACAGTTACCAGTCACACCCCAACAACATCAACAACCACTACTCACTCGCCATCAACAACTACTTCATTAACGAGTACCTCTCTTACTACCCACTCAACTTCCACATCTACTACAACTAACACTCCCATTACAACTAGTACAGTTACCAGTCACACCCCAACAACATCAACAACCACTACTCCCTCACCATCAACACCTACTACATTAACTAGTACCTCTGTTACTACCCACTCAACTTCCACATCTCCAACAACTAAAACTCTCAGTATAGCTAGTACAGTTACAACTCACACCCCAACAACATCAACAACCACTACTCACTCACCATCAACACCTACTCCATTAAAGAGTACCTCTGTTACTACCCACTCAACTTCCACATCTACTACAACTAAAACTCCCAGTACAACTAGTACTGTTACCTCTCACACCCCAGCAACAACTTCAACAACCACCACTCACTCACCATCAACACCTACTCCTTTAACCAGTACCACTGTTACTACCCACTCAACTTCCACATCTACTACAACTAAAACTCCCATTACAACTAGTACAGTTACCAGTCACACCCCAACAACATCAACAACGACTACTCACTCACCATCAACACCTACTCCATTAACGAGTACCTCTGTTACTACCCACTCAACTTCCACATCTACTACAACTAAAACTCCCATTACAATTAGTACAGTTACCAGTCACACCCCAACAACATCAACTACCACTACTCACTCACCATCAACACCTACTCCATTAACCAGTACCAGTGTTACTACCCACTCAACTTCCACATCTCCCACAACTAAAACTCCCAGTACAACTAGTACTATTACAACTCACACCCCAACAGCTTCAATAACCACTACTCACTCACCATCAATTCCTACTCCTTTAACCAGTACAACTGTTACTAGCCACTCAACTTCCACATCTCCTGCAACTAAAACTCCCATTACAACTAGTACTGTTACCTCTCACACCCCAACAACAACTTCAACAACCACTACTCACTCACCATCAACACCTACTCCTTTAACCAGTACCACAGTTACTACCCACTCAACTTCCACATCTCCTACAACTAAAACTCCCAGTACAGCTAGTACAGTTACCAGTCAAACCCCAACAACATCAACAACCACTACTCACTCACCATCAACACCTACTCCTTTAACCAGTACCACTGTTACTACCCACTCAACTTCCACATCTCCTACAACTAAAACTCCCAGTACAGCTAGTACAGTTACCAGTCACACCCCAACAACATCAACAACCAATACTCACTCAACATCAACACCTACTCCTCTAACCAGTACCACTGTTACTACCCACAAAACTTCCACATCTACTACAACTAACACTCCTATTACAACAAGTACAGTTACCAGTCACACCCCAACAACATCAACAACCACTACTCACTCACCCTCAACATCTACTCCATTAACGGGTACCTCTGTTACTACCCACCCAACTTCCACATCCCCGACAACTAAAACTCCCAGTACAACTAGTACTATTACAACTCACACCCCAACAAAAACTTCAACAATCACTACTCACTCACCATCAACACCTACTCCTCTAACCAGTACCACTGTTACTGCCCACTCAACTTCCACATCTACTACAACTAAAACTCCCATTACAACTAGTACAGTTACCAGTCACACCCCAACAACATCAACAACCACTACTCACTCACCATCAACACCTACTCCATTAACGAGTACCTCTCTTACTACCCACTCAACTTCCACATCTACTACAACTAAAACTCCCATTACAACTAGTACAGTTACCAGTCACACCCCAACAACATCAACAACCACTACTCCCTCACCATCAACACCTACTACATTAACTAGTACCTCTGTTACTACCCACTCAACTTCCACATCTCCAACAACTAAAACTCTCAGTATAGCTAGTACAGTTACAACTCACACCCCAACAACATCAACAACCACTACTCACTCACCATCAACACCTACTCCATTAACGAGTACCTCTGTTACTACCCACTCAACTTCCACATCTACTACAACTAAAACTCCCAGTACAACTAGTACTGTTACCTCTCACACCCCAGCAACAACTTCAACAACCACCACTCACTCACCATCAACACCTACTCCTTTAAACAGTACCACTGTTACTACCCACTCAACTTCCACATCTACTACAACTAAAACTCCCATTACAACTAGTACAGTTACCAGTCACACCCCAACAACATCAACAACGACTACTCACTCACTATCAACACCTACTCCATTAACCAGTACCAGTGTTACTACCCACTCAACTTCCACATCTCCCACAACTAAAACTCGCAGTTCAACTAGTACTATTGCAACTCACACCCCAACAACAACTTCAACCACCACTACTCACTCACCATCAACACCTACTCCTCTAACCAGTACCTCTGCTACTACCCACTCAACTTCCACATCTAGTACAACTAAAACTCCCATTACAACTAGTACAGTTACCAGTCACACCCCAACAACATCAACAACAACTACTCACTCACTATCAACACCTACTCCATTAACGAGTGCCTCTGTTACTACCCACTCAGCTTCCACATCTACTACAACTAAAACTCCCATTACAACTAGTACAGTTACCAGTCACACCCCAACAACATCAACAACCACTACTCACTCACCATCAACACCTACTCCATTAACGAGTACCTCTGTTACTACCCACTCAACTTCCACATCTACTACAACTAAAATTCCCATTACAACTAGTACTATTACAACTCACTCCCCAACAACAACTTCAACAACCACTACTCACTCACCATCAACATCTACTCCATTAACGGGTACCTCTGTTACTACCCACCCAACGTCCACATCCCCGACAACTAAAACTACCATTACAACTAGTAATATTACAACTCACTACCCAACAACAACTTCAACAACCACTACTCACTCACCATCAACACCTACTCCTCTAACCAGTACCACTCTTACTACCCACTCAACTTCCACATCTACTACAACTAAAACTCCCATTACAACTAGTACAGTTACCAGTCACACCCCAACAACATCAACAACCACTACTCACTCACCATCAACACCTACTCCATTAACGAGTACGTCTGTTACTACCCACTCAACTTCCACATCTACTACAACTAAAACTCCCATTACAACTAGTACAGTTACCAGTCACACCCCAACAACATCAACAACGACTACTCACTCACCATCAACACCTACTCCATTAACCAGTACCAGTGTTACTACCCACTCAACTTCCACATCTCCCACAACTAAAACTCCCAGTACAACTAGAACTATTAGAACTCACACCCCAACAGCTTCAATTACCACTAATCACTCACCATCAACACCTACCCCTTTAACCAGTACAACTGTTACTAGCCACTCAACTTCCACATCTCCTACAACTAAAACTCCCAGTACAGCTAGTACAGTTACCAGTCAAACCCCAACAACATCAACAACCACTACTCACTCACCATCAACACCTACTCCATTAACGAGTACCTCTGTTACTACCCACTCAACTTCCACATCTACTACAACTAAAACTCCCAGTACAACTAGTACTGTTACCTCTCACACCCCAGCAACAACTTCAACAACCACCACTTACTCACCATCAACACCTACTCCTTTAACCAGTACCACTGTTACTACCCACTCAACTTCCACATCTACTAAAACTAAAACTCCCATTACAACTAGTACAGTTACCAGTCACACCCCAACAACATCAACAACCACTACTCACTCACCATCAACACCTACTCCATTAACGAGTACCTCTGTTACTACCCACTCAACTTCCACATCTACTACAACTAAAACTCCCATTGCAACTAGTACTGTTAGCACTCACACCCCAACAACATCAACAATCACTACTCACTCACCATCAACACCCACTCCACTAACGAGTACCTCTGTTACTACCCACTCAACTTCCACATCTCCCACAACTAAAACTCCCAGTTCAACTAGTACTGTTAGCACTCACACCCCAACAACATCAACAATCACCACTCACTCACCATCAACACCTACTACATTAACCAGTACCTCTGTTACTACCCACTCAACTTCCACATCACCCACAACTAAAACTCCCAGTACAACTAGTATTATTACAACTCACACCCCAACAACAACTTCAACCACCACTACTCACTCACCATCAACACCTACTCCTCTAACCAGTACCTCTGTTACTACCCACTCAACTTCCACATCTCCAACTAAAACTCTCAGTATAGCTAGTACAGTTACAACTCACACCCCAACAACATCAACAACCACTACTCACTCACCATCAACACCTACTCCATTAACGAGTACCTCTGTTACTACCCACTCAACTTCCACATCTACTACAACTAAAACTCCCAGTACAACTAATACTATTACAACTCACTCCCCAAGAACAACTTCAACAACCACTACTCACTCACCATCAACACCTACTCCTCTAACCAGTACCACTGTTACTACCCACTCAACTTCCATATCTACTACAACTAACACTCTCATTACAACAAGTACAGTTACCAGTCACACCCCAACAACATCAACAACCACTACTCACTCACCATCAACACCTACTCCATTAACCATTACCAGTGTTACTACCCACTCAACTTCCACATCTCCCACAACTAAAACTCCCAGTACAACTAGTACTATTACAACTCACACCCCAACAGCTTCAACAACCACTACTCACTCACCATCAACACCTACTCCTTTAACCAGTACCACTGTTACTACCCACTCAACTTCCACATCTCCTACAACTAAAACTCCCAGTACAGCTAGTACAGTTACCAGTCACACCCCAACAACATCAACAACCACTACTCCCTCACCATCAACACCTACTCCATTAACGAGTACCTCTGTTACTACCCACTCAACTTCCACATCTACTAAAACTAAATCTCCCATTACAACTAGTACAGTTACCAGTCACACCCCAACAACATCAACAACCACTACTCACTCACCATCAACACCTACTCCATTAACGAGTACCTCTGTTACTACCCACTCAACTTCCACATCTACTAAAACTAAAACTCCCAGTTCAACTAGTACTGTTAGCACTCACACCCCAACAACATCAACAATCACCACTCACTCACCATCAACACCTACTCCATTGACGGGTACCTCTGTTACTACCCACTCAACTTCCACATCTCCCACAACTAAAACTCCCAGTTCAACTAGTACTGTTAGCACTCACACCCCAACAACATCAACAATCACCACTCACTCACCATCAACACCTACTACATTAACCAGTACCTCTGTTACTACCCACTCAACTTCCACATCACCCACAACTAAAACTCCCAGTACAACTAGTATTATTACAACTCACACCCCAACAACAACTTCAACCACCACTACTCACTCACCATCAACACCTACTCCTCTAACCAGTACCTCTGTTACTACCCACTCAACTTCCACATCTCCAACTAAAACTCTCAGTATAGCTAGTACAGTTACAACTCACACCCCAACAACATCAACAACCACTACTCACTCACCATCAACACCTACTCCATTAACGAGTACCTCTGTTACTACCCACTCAACTTCCACATCTACTACAACTAAAACTCCCAGTACAACTAATACTATTACAACTCACTCCCCAAGAACAACTTCAACAACCACTACTCACTCACCATCAACACCTACTCCTCTAACCAGTACCACTGTTACTACCCACTCAACTTCCATATCTACTACAACTAACACTCTCATTACAACAAGTACAGTTACCAGTCACACCCCAACAACATCAACAACCACTACTCACTCACCATCAACACCTACTCCATTAACCATTACCAGTGTTACTACCCACTCAACTTCCACATCTCCCACAACTAAAACTCCCAGTACAACTAGTACTATTACAACTCACACCCCAACAGCTTCAACAACCACTACTCACTCACCATCAACACCTACTCCTTTAACCAGTACCACTGTTACTACCCACTCAACTTCCACATCTCCTACAACTAAAACTCCCAGTACAGCTAGTACAGTTACCAGTCACACCCCAACAACATCAACAACCACTACTCCCTCACCATCAACACCTACTCCATTAACGAGTACCTCTGTTACTACCCACTCAACTTCCACATCTACTAAAACTAAATCTCCCATTACAACTAGTACAGTTACCAGTCACACCCCAACAACATCAACAACCACTACTCACTCACCATCAACACCTACTCCATTAACGAGTACCTCTGTTACTACCCACTCAACTTCCACATCTACTAAAACTAAATCTCCCATTACAACTAGTACAGTTACCAGTCCCACCCCAACAACATCAACAACCACTACTCACTCACCATCAACACCTACTCCATTGACGGGTACCTCTGTTACTACCCACTCAACTTCCACATCTACTACAACTAAAACTGCGAGTTCAACTAGTACAGTTACCAGTCACACCCCAACAACATCAGCAACCACTACTCACTCACCATCAACACCTACTCCATTAACGAGTACCTCTGTTACTACCCACTCAACTTCCACATCGTCTAAAACTAAATCTCCCATTACAACTAGTACAGTTACCAGTCCCACCCCAACAACATCAACAACCACTACTCACTCACCATCAACACCTACTCCATTGACGGGTACCTCTGTTACTACCCACTCAACTTCCACATCTACTACAACTAAAACTCCCATTACAACTAGTACAGTTACCAGTCATACCCCAACAACATCAACAACCACTACTCACTCACCATCAACACCTACTCCATTAACCAGTACCAGTGTTACCACCCACTCAACTTCCACATCTCCCACAACTAAAACTCCCACTACAACTAGTACTATTACAACTCACACCCCAACAACAACTTCAACCACCACTACTCACTCACCATCAACACCTACTCCTCTAACCAGTACCTCTGTTACTACCCACTCAACTTCCACATCTCCAACTAAAACTCTTAGTATAGCTAGTACAGTTACAACTCACACCCCAACAACATCAACAACCACTACTCACTCACCATCAACACCTACTCCATTAACGAGTACCTCTGTTACTACCCACTCAACTTCCACATCTACTACAACTAAAACTCCCAGTACAACTAGTACTATTACAACTCACTCCCCAACAACAACTTCAACAACCACTACTCACTCACCATCAACACCTACTCCATTAACCAGTACCAGTGTTACTACCCACTTAACTTCCACATCTACTACAACTAAAACTCCCAGTACAACTAGTACTATTACAACTCACTCCCCAACAACAACTTCAACAACCACTACTCACTCACCATCAACACCTACTCCATTAACCAGTACCAGTGTTACTACCCAGTCAACTTCCACATCTCCCACAACTAAAACTCCCAGTACAACTAGTACTATTACATCTCACACCCCAACAGCTTCAACAACCACTACTTACTCACCATCAACACCTACTCCTTTAACCAGTACAACTGTTACTAGCCACTCAACTTCCACATCTCCTACAACTAAAACTCCCATTACAACTAGTACTGTTACCTCTCACACCCCAACAACAACTTCAACAACCACTACTCACTCACCATCAACACCTACTCCTTTAACCAGTACCACTGTTACTACCCACTCAACTTCCACATCTCCTACAACTAAAACTCCCAGTACAGCTAGTACAGTTACCAGTCACACCCCAACAACATCAACAATCACTACTTACTCACCATCAACACCTACTGCATTAACGAGTACCTCTGTTACTACCCACTCAACTTCCACATCTCCCACAACTAAAACTCCCAGTACAACTAGTACAGTTACAACTCACACCCCAACAACAACTTCAACCCCCACTACTCACTCACCATCACCACCTACTCTTCTAACCAGTACCTCTGTTACTACCCACTCAACTTCCACATCTCCAACAACTAAAACTCTCAGTATAGCTAGTACAGTTACAACTCACATCCCAACAACATCAACAACCACTACTCACTCACCATCAACACCTACTCCATTAACGAGTACCTCTGTTACTACCCATCCAACTTCCACATCTCCGACAACTAAAACTCCCATTACAACTAGTACTATTACCTCTCACACCCCAACAACTTCAACAACCACTACTCACTCACCATCAACACCTACTCCATTAACGAGTACCTCTGTTACTACCCACTCAACTTCCACATCTCCGACAACTAAAACTCCCAGTACAACTAGTACTATTACAACTCACACCCCAACAACCTCAACAACCACTACTCACTCACCATCAACACCTACTCCTTTAACCACTACCACTGTTATTACCCACTCAACTTCCACATCTACTACAACTAAAACTCCCATTATAACTAGTACGGTTACCAGTCACACCCCAACTACATCAACAGTCACTACTCACTCGCCATCAACACCTACTCCTTTAACCAGTACCAGTGTTACTACCCACTCAACTTCCACATCTCATACAACTAAAACTCCTAGTACAACTAGTACTTTTACTAGTCACACTCCAACAACTTCAACAACCACTACTCATTCACCATCAACACCTACTCCATTAAGCAGTACCACAGTTACTACTCACTCAACTTCCACATCTCCTACAAGTAAATCTCCCAGTACAACTAGTACTGTTACCACTCACACCCCAACAACAACTCCAACAACCACTACTCGAATGCCTTCTACATCCTCAATAACCACTTCACCTACTAGTACTCCCACATCACCAACACTTACTTCTACAAGCATTACTTCTCCAAATACATCAGCAATAATTTCTGTAACCTCCTCAGCCACTCCAAACTCATCTTCTCACAGTAGTACTCCAGAAACACCTCACATTAATACACCATTACCAACATCATCTTCTCCACCACCGGTTTCTCTTCACCAGAATTTCTCATCTACAACTGTTCAACTAGGTGAGTTTATTTTTGAATACCTATTAAGTTATTTCTTTATTGGTAGCTTAATTGTATGATATATAAAAAATCTTCAGAAATTATGGTCACCCTCTAAAGAGTAATTGGGTTTCATTTTTTTTTCATGTATCAATAGTGCACATGAAAATAAGATACTTTGCAAGATTTCGTGTCAGCGAAATGTGCTTCTTTCACCTACTGGGCTGATCTTTCACTGTGTTCCCATCTAAAATATGTGTTAAGTGAAGGCAGATGTTCCCATTACTGAAATAAGAGATGACTGCTGGTACTTTTTTAAATCCTATGGAGAGGGGTAAAAGGGAGGAGCTAGAATCAGATAGAGAAATTTTGCTACAAGTTCTCCTGAAATGACAGTTACAGTCCTCCATAGAACTTTATGTGCACTAACTGTCTTCATTTATTTCAGTAATGGTTAAATCTGTATTCTCTGAAAACGGATTTCACCTGTTAATTGAAAATTGTGAGAATGAATGATCAGTCAAGGAAAATAAAAAGTAGATTTTGTGTGATATTAAATAGCAATAATAAATGGATTTTTTTTTAAATTGCATATTGTTTGGGCACTATGTTGTTGTACTAAGTCATATACGACAGTAATATTTGGACTGAATTCAGCAGAAAATAACTCTTACTCTAAACGACTCAGCCATGTAATATCTAATTTCCAAAAGAAATGTGTCATCACCTGCAACATCCCTCTGTGACATCAGCTGATTGTCAACCGGTGCTCATCTTAGAGGGGTATTTGCTAAGTGGGTTGGTAATTCAAAAAAAATTTCCAACACTATTGGCCCAAATTTATTAAGCATAATATTTTGTACAACTCTAAGTTGCACAAAAAGTTTGCAACTTTCTGCATTTTCACAAAAATCCGGTTAGTTCTGCCAACTTTATGAAAAGAGGATGGAGCTCAGGCCCTACAATGCATGGCCAAGAGTGCCCTCGAGGTTCATTAAAATGTCACAAAAGTAGCATAAATGGGTTGTCCACCACTTGGATAACCCCTTCTCATTCGTCATGTTTGGCCTGGTTAAAATAAATTCACCTGTACTCTCCTCCGATGCCGACTATGTTCCCGTTGTGTCGGCACTTGTATTACCAGGGTTCACATGTCACGTGAGCCCTGCACCCAGTCAGCACCGGTGTCACAAATCGAACGTCAAGAGGATGTCCGCGAGCAGCCATTGCTGTGACTTTCTGTGCAGGGCTCACGTGACATAACCTCATGTAAGCCCTGTAAAAGTAAGTGCCAACACAAAGGGAATGTCTAACAGCCTTACATGAGTCCCAGGAGAGCGAGTGGTGACACCGCTGGAACAGTACTGGTACCGGAAGTAAATACGGTATCAGTGTTTTTATTTTAACTGGGCCAAACATGAGGAATGAGGAGTTGTTCTAGTAGTGGACAACCCCTTTAAATTACAACAGAAATGTGCTCAGTCCCTGCCAGAAATGTTACTCCAGTCAATGGAGTGCAGCAGTTGAAAGATGCACCAAATTTATTAAAATAAATGTCCCTTAATCAATTTTCTCTACCTACTGTATATACTACCTGTGTCCCCTAGTCCCCACTTCTGAAGCTTCAGTACAAGGCTGTTGTCTGGCTCAGTATTATGCCTCATTCAGACTTCTGATATTGTGTGGTACGAGAACCATCTAACTTTCAGTGAAAGTCAGTGAAAATTGGACCACATTGAAATGTCAGAGGTTCGATTTTTTTCACGGACCCATAGACTTGCATTGACGATTTTGATCCAACCCTTGGGTCAAAATCTGACATGTCTCTGCGAATTTTCACGGACCTCTCTGTTTACGAAAAATCAGACATGTGAATGGACCCATAGACTATCACAGGTACGAGTGATATGTGTTAAAATCGAAGATAGCAGATGTATCACATCAGCCACATGGGCAAAACTGAGCAGGAACTTTAGCAGTGAGCCACAGGCTGCTCTGTAAAGCACAGGAGGATTTTCTCTGCCTAAAAACCTTACTTGTATTCTTATTTACTAAAATATTGTGCTAGTATATAATTGTAACTTTAGAGTAAAGTGAAGGTCAGCTGATTTTTTTTTTATATAAAATTACTAAAATTAATTTTAAAACAAATACAATAATAACATTCTGTAACACTTTTTAGACGTAAAAGTCACAAACCAGTAAATAACATTTATATGCCATTCCCGTAATAGCAAAAATGAAGATTGTTTACAGCGATCAGTATAAAAAAAATTACATGATTCTGATTTTCAATTAAACTCATAAAATGTAATATAAATGTAATTCCGACATACAGTACATGTTTGACAAAATACCATTTCTTGCAAAAATTGAGACCTCATGTATTGAAGCTTATATAAAAATAACGGTATGCCTGTTAAAACTGTAGAAGAATGAATGAACAAAAAAAATTGTCCAAATGAATGTCAGAACTGTCGGTGTGTACATGCATGTGTGATGTGTATATTTTCCATATGCTTATGTGCATGTTTGTACTATGTATGTGTGTATGTAATATTCTCGCAGGTGACCGTTTTATATAGGTGTGCCCACTGTGAATATGCGGGGGTAGAGGGAATGGGGGCACAAGTGCTGCACAGGGGCCCTTTGCTGGCAGCGTGTGCCCCCCATGAGAAATGTGCACATTTTACATGTTGTATTGTATGTGAATACAGTCCACTGTCTTTCCGAAAAAATGTCTCACATTGACCTCATTGCTTGGTACCTGGTGTAACCCTTTCGATCTTAGGAAGGAAAGAAAAGTACTTTTTTTTGTGAAAATTAAAATAATAACTCATGACTTAAGAATATATAACCTCTATAAAAATATATTATAAATCCAAATGTAACCTATTTTTTTTTCTTATTTTACAGAAACATCTACATTACCAACCATTCCTAGTACAATTATTGGCTTTAGTACCACTACAATTACTAGCACCGAGACACCTATTACCCCTACAATTACCAAAACGACAACCTCTACAACCATTATCCCGCCTACCACGAATGCTACTACAACCCCAACTCCCCAAACTGTTACCCCTATCCCTACATCTAATAGCACTGAAACACCTAGCACCCCCACTATTACCGAAACGACAACTTCTACTACCACTACAACCTATATTCCCCCTTCAACATCTAATACCACAACTTCTATCCCACCCGTGTCCAACACCACCACTATCACTTGGACTCCTCAGACTGGTAAGACTCTCCACCTTGTAATATTATATGTATATGGTGAATACAACTTTTCATTATTATTTTGCCGCGTTTTTGATGCGTTTTTTTTCCGGATATTTCCCCAATGCATTTTATAGTGGGAAATCCACAAAAAAAAAGGCAAAATTAATGAACATGCTGCGTTTTTTACCGCGATGCATTTTTTTCGCGGAAAAAAACGCATCATGTGCACAAAACATGCAGAATTCATTCAAAATGATGGGATGCATATTGTATGCTCTTTTTTGCGGTTTTATAGCATTTTTATCGCGAAAAAAACACGAAAAATCAGCAACGTGTGCACTCAGCCTAACTACAAACTATCTTCTATTAATTTTTTTTAATCTTTTTTTAAACTTAAATGTGATGGGATTTCATGGCTTGTAATAAAACAACCCATATGCCTAACAATGATCAATAAAAATAAAATCCAAGGCCAAAAATAAAAGCGCACTACTGTTGATCCCGGTGTACGGTAGGAAGGTGTAGTTTCTTTATGTATGTATCTGTATGACAGCTAGTATTGTCAGCCAATATCCCAAAGAGCTAATTTTCCATCGCTGCCTTGGACACAAAGTGGCCACGAATATCATCTTCTCCCTTTTTCTGCCTTATTGTAGTAATAAATGCTTGATTGAATCCATACTAGAGATTGGGTGATACTTTTTCATACTGACTTACGCCATTTCATACCTACAGGTCATGATATTCCAAAATCCTCACCAGCGACAACCCCAGCTCGTGAGTATTCTGTAGTACAGAGTTCACAAAAAAGTCGATTTAAAGAGAGTTTTCCACCACAATAACAAATAAAACTTAGTAAGGTGGTTTTATTCTTGAGTTGAACTGAAAAACGTTTTTAAAAAATGGTGCAATTCCACCACTTTTTGTTCACGTGGTGGTAAAAATTAGCTGACCCCCCAGCCTCCTGAAGTTATCATCCGCTATGAAAAAAAACAAACCAATAGTTCACATCAGTCTTGTTCAAAGCAAGATGGACTTTCAAGACAGTGAAGTGTCAGGTTGACACCTTTAATATTACTGTATGGAGAGGGGGATGAAAAATAAGGAGCAGAGTAAGCAACAAGTAGAAGAGGCACATCAGACACAAAAAAGGTGCTGAAGTTAATGAATGATTAAAATCTTCCCAGAGCTGGATTCACAGCTACACAGCTCAGTGCTGCTGTTGCTTCTGAACATGTGCTAAACAAGAGAGAGAGGCAGTAATGTGAATGGGAGGCATCGGGTCAGCTACTCTTTACCAACTAATTCAGAGAGAACTGAAAATTAGATGGAGCTTGAAAAGGTGAAAACTCGTGAAAAATGCAGTAATACAAGTCATGTAATTTCAAGTGATGATATTATTCCTCATGTACATAAACAGGTTGTTAGAAAAAAGTTACATATATTGACGGATACACTATAACTAGGCGTTTTGCTTTCTCTTTAGCTTCGAAATGTAGCCCACATAAACACAACCAAGTCATCACCAAGAATAACTGCTCCAAGGAAGTGCAAGTGATGAAGTGTCAGGGACTCTGCGAATCTGAATCATGGTAAGAATCAAGGAAAACTATTAAAACAAAAGGAAATGTGGTTTACTCACTTACACACATATTTAGAAAATATAGGTTGTTTGCTGGTCTACTTCCCTTTATATTAGGAGAAAGAGTAAAATAATATTGGGGAAAGAGGCTCAATCCGATAGCCATTATCCTCTAAAAGGAGCCGCTGAATGCATACATCCTTTCTTCATGGGAAAAAGAGCAGCAAGTTCAGCTATTGACTAGTGATGAGTGTACGTGCTCGGATAAGTGTTGTGAATTCTGTTTTCGAACTCCCTCCTGTGGTCATGAATGGTACTTCGGCGAGTTCTGTCCATGGACTCCCTCTGGTGGCTGTGAGTGGAGCTGCTGCTTCTGAGGTTCCTTCCACAGGTGACGTAGTTTATTCTTTGGCTGGCTGTTCTATTTAACTCCACTCAGATCATTACTCCATGCCAGCTGTCAATGTGCTTGTACTGGTTCAGTTCGCTCTTGGATCTTTCTGGTGACCTGTCTACTCCAGCAGAAGCTAAGTCCCTGCTAGTTAATTATTTTGTTCATTGTTTCCTTGTCCAGTTGGCTTTCATGATTTTGCCTTGCTAGCTGGAAGCTCTGGGATGCAGAGTGGCACCTCCGCACCGTGAGTCGGTGCGGAGGTCTTTTTGCACACTCTGCGTGGTCTTTTGTAGTTTTTTGTGCTGACCGCAAAGATACCTTTCCTATCCTCAGTCTGTTTAGTAAGTCTGGCCTCCCTTTGCTGTAACCTGTTTCATTTCTGTGTTTGTGACTTTCATCTTAACTCACAGTCAATATATGTGGGGGGCTGCCTTTTCCTTTGGGGAATTTCTCTGAGGCAAGGTAGGCTTTATTTTCTAACTTTAGGGCTAGTTAGCTCTTAGGCTGTGAAGAGGTGTCTAGGTCGTGTTAGGTACGCTCCACGGCTATTTCTAGTTGTTTGATAGGATTAGGGGTTGCGGTCAGCAGAGCTCCCACTTCCCAGAGCTTGTCCTGTGTGAGTTTAACCATCAGGTCATTCCGGGTGCTCCTAACCACCAGGTCCATAACAGATAAGGTGTTATATCAGCATGCTCATATGCTAACTGAGTGTCTTCGGCATGCTCGAATATTATGTTAGAGTCTGCGCAGCTGCATGTCTCATGGCTGTTTGACAGCTGCAGCACATGCAGGGATTGTCTGTTTGTTAGGAAATATCTGCATGTGTTGCAGCTGTTGAACAGACTTGCAGCCGTGGGGACTTGAACATAATAATCGAGCACGCTGAAGACACTCGGTTAGCATATGAGCATGCTCAGATAACACCTTATCCGACCACGTTCGCTCATCAATCATCACTAGTAGTGACCCATCATACCAGAATGCACCACAGATGTCACATCCAAATGAATCATTGTGTATCACACATAGGAGACTCTTCTTCAAGTCGCCATATTGAAAGTGCGACATCACTGCAGAATAAAGGTGGTGTGAACAGGTCATTGGCCCTAAGCAGTTTCTCTTATTAGGAATACACATTGTGCTGGGCGATCCTGTGCGATCACATTCTTACAGGGGATCTGTCCCCTCTCTATTCTAGTAAATATTCAGATTTATAAGTAAATAACAGTTTTGGAGCAGATTATTTCTGAGACCTCCGCGTTCTGCTATTACAGTTATTCCTCCTGGAAAGTTATGAATAACGTGAAAACCAGGCGTTACCACTCCCCATGTCAAAGTGGGCGTGCCCTACACCGTCTGCAATGATTGGGCAGTATCAGTGTGTTTGGACACACCCCCCTCAACTGCCAAGTTATCGACTTATTCATAACTTTCCAGTTGGAATAACGGAACCACACAACATGAAAGAAATTTCAAAATGGTCATTCCATGAAAAGTATTTACTAAAATTTACATATCGAGAGTAGCAGTAGGTGGGTGTATCTTAAAGGAGTTTTAAAAAAAAACAAACAACCAGACTGCTCTGTATCTGTTCTTGTCTGCAGCGCCAATGTGATGTCGACAGCGCTGCAGCCAATCAGTTACTTACTAGGTGCTCACCGATTGGCTACAGCGCTGTCAGCGGGACAATAGCCTTGCAAACAATAACAGATAACTGGCGCAGATGAGGAGACGCAACGCTAGACCAAGGGAGGGCGAGTACAGCAGCGCAATTTTTTATTTTTTTATCCAAACTACACCTGGGTTTCTGAAGCCAGAAAACGCCTTCATCCCATGGCCATTTCAGCAACGACATATCTTATTTCTGTTAGGTATGGACCTATAGCAATGCAGCTATATCAGTGTTATTTATGATTTTGTTTTTTGCTTTAGGTTTGACGATGACTTGGATTTAGTCAACGGCAGTTGCAGTTGTTGCATGCCAGTGACCAGTTCCATTATTGAGAAGAAAGTAGATCTTTATTGTCCTCAAACAAACTCCCACATCCCGGTCACAATCAAGGTCTTCATGGAATGTGTCTGTAACTACCAGCCGTGCATCAACCCTAAATCCTGAGACCACGAGTCGTGACCGCAGCATCCGATGCAGATCTCTCGCAATGGGATTCAATCGGCGATAACATCTGTCATTTTATCAAATTTCACATTATGTTAAATGTATAATGCTAATTTGTACAACTTGTTCTGTAGCGAACATTTTCTTAAAATTGACCTGTAATTAATGATTACATGATTAAACCTCACATTATGAACATGAAGTTACTTCTGTTTTCATGGAGGACTTTAGACTTCAATAAGGCAAATTTCCAAGATGATCTTAGTGTCATAAAATGGGTCAATGTCCTTGATAATAAAAATACATGAAGTAAATGGGAGGCTTTTATAAGGATACGGATTAGGACCAGTGCAGAATTTATGCCCCAAGACAGGCCTGCACCACAGTAACAGTACTGTGGTTCTTGTAGGATCCGTAATCAGATGATAGCTGGTAGCAACAACTCCCAGTATCTCCTCCCCATTGTTAAGAACATACTGGCAGTTGTAGGTGCATACAATATGGATATGGGGCTGTCACGATTCACACCATGACCGTCACCCCAACGTCACGGATCGGGGTAACTTTAGGCCAACAGACGGCTATCACATGTGCAGGGGGGCTTATCTTAGTTATCCCTTCACTCCACAATGTGATGAAAAAAACACACACAAGGCTACTGACCTCTTAGTTTACAGCAGGGGCTTATTTTAGGTATCCCACTGCTCTTCGATATACCACAAACTGCAGGCATTTATGTATATCCCACTTACAGCTCCACTTGAAACTTGCAGCTCTCTGGCACCCCCCTTACTCTCAGGTCAGACTAGGTACTGCACCTGGGGTAAGGGGGGGTGCCAGAGAGCTGCAAGTTTCAAGCCAAGGCCGGTGGGTCCATCGAGGATGTGGAGGTAAGCGCCTCGTTAACTGAACCCCAGAGGTTGCAGTTGCAAACCACACTGGAACCCTTCCAGTGTGAATCATGACAGGGGCTGAAATTATATTGCAATTGAGAGATGAACCGATGATGGCTTTAGAGCTACATAGAATGTTAGAGTTGGAGGGACCTCCAGGGTCATCGTGTCCAACCCCTCTGCTCAATGCAGGATTCACTAAACCATCTCAGACAGATGTCTGTCCAGCCTCTGTTTGAAGACTTCCATTGAAGGAGAACTCACCATCTCTCAAGAGAGTCATTTACTGATGATGGTTTTGATGCTGCATTCATGTATCGATAGTGGTTCTGATTCTGTACACATGTAGCAGTCCGTAACATACTTAATGGCTATGTTACAACTTATAATCAGGGCTGTGGAGTCGGAGCCCATTTTGGGGTGGAGTCGAAGTCAGTATAAAATGGGCCGCCTCCTAAAATATATAATAAATTGGGTACAGTAGTTCAATGCAGTTTGTGGTGAATATTTGTTTCATAAGAATTTGGGAAAGTTATGAAATGTCCTATAAATGTCTGTCGTATGCCTGATCTAAGGTCTAGACTTTTAGCTGAGATGAATCTGGGCTGCAGTTTGTTCATGATAAGTAGTGAAGCTCCTCCTCTACAAAAAAAAATAAATACACAGGGAAGGAAAGCCTACATTCATCTCAGAAGTTCTGGAGTGAACAGGAAAGCAGGATTAAGGAAGGTAAGTACTTCTTAAAGCATATCTAAACTTTCAATAAACTGCAAAAATCAATAGTCCAGTATATGTTGTCTCTGTATGACTGATGTTTTAGTTTGTTTTTCCTCTCAGCTCATGTTTGGAGAAATTAGATACTATGATGACTTATATACACTATACATAGAATATAAGAGATAGTCTGCAAGAGGGACATGCTGGAACTCTGATTAGCAAAGTAAGAAAATTGGCTATTGTTGCCAGAACCCCTAAAATTGATTCCATCTTGAAGAGACGTGCTGGAAAAGGGGCAATTGTGGATCATGTCACTCGGTGGGGCAGCACCTATTTATTGATTGCTTGAGCTGAAACCCTTCCTTGTCGATATAGCCAACCCTCAGGTAAAACTACATGGAGGTCAGTGGACACAGGTGGCTGAATTGAAGGAATTTATTCACCACCCATTTACAGTGACTAAAAAGTTACAAGCTGAGGATTTAACTCCCGGCATTTTTGTAAAGGAGTGGAAGAACTTGATGTTTTGTCTATCCCAAAGAGGAGGTTTAATCGCAGATGGCATTGCTGCTTCAATGAAATGGAGGGGGACACTGCTATCAGAAAATAACATTCTTCTGGCAGCTATTTATGTGGACCCGAGTCATTGTATATTGCTGGATGATCAACAGCTTACTAAAGGAAAAGAAGCTCTTATTGAGGTAGCAGTTAGGATGAGTGGACTACAGGACGGCCAAGAGCAAGAGGACTCGGGTCCTGCCAGTGCTGCTGCTGCCGTTCCTTCATCCTCATCAGATGAGGGGTTTGATTTCAAAAAGTAGTTTGACATGGAGCAGGCAAAGCGTTGCTGCAGGGAAAAAGATTCCACTTCCATAGAAAACAGATTGACCATATTTCAGCAAAATTTTTCACTTGTTCTCGAAGAAGTAGAAGAGTTCAATCATTCATCAAAACTGACTGCACAAGTCAATTCCTTTATACCCTGAAATTGATAGAGATGTTGCCTGTGTGGTTACTGCTTTGCTATTAACCCAAGTTAGTGTAGAGAGGTTGTTCTCCAGCCTTAAAATAAGTAGGTCAGATTTGAGGTCATCTATGAAGGAAGATCTGATGGAGGGGATACTATTTCTCAGAACAAATTCATAGATTGCACAAATGTTATTCAGTACGTTTTTGCTGAAAACTTTTTTCCACTTACTGCAGATGTTATAATTTGTAAATATGCAAGTTTTTTTTGTTCTAAAGTTGTATTTCAATAAACACATTTTATGTTCTATCTAAGGCTACTTTCACACATCAGGTTTTGGCAGTCAGACACATTCCGGTGAATTTTTTTTTTAAAAAAAAGGATCTGTCAAATTGTAAAAAACTGATAATAATAATAATAATTTTTATTTATATAGCGGCAACATATTCCGCAGCGCTTTACAAATTATAGAGGGGACTTGTACAGACAATAGACATTACAGCATAACAGAAATACAGTTCAAAACAGATACCAGGAGGAATGAGGGCCCTGCTCGCAAGCTTACAAACTATGAGGAAAAGGGGAGACACGAGAGGTGGATGGTGCAACGGATCCGTTTTTTTGCTGGATCTGTTTTTTATCTGGGGATAGAGTTTGGACTTCCTGTTCCGGGGAGGAGAGAGAGAGGGAGACAGACTTTTGCTGGATCCATTTTTTTTCAAAATTCACCGGATTGTGCCTGATGGCAAAAACCTGATGTGTGAAAGTAGCCTTAATGGCTTGATTATTGCATCATAATAATGATTAAAAGCCTGATGTTACCATTTTACTACAGTAAATTTATCACTTAAACATGAGCTATGTATGAGGGAGTTGTGGTCATGGAAATTGAGGAGTCGGAGGTTTGGCTTACCGACTCCACAGCCCGCTTATAATCTCAAATCTCTACATTTTCAGGATTTGGCGCATTTTTGCTCCAAAAATTCAGTTGATTAGCTTGTTTTCACACTGATTGTCTTAAGGCCCCTTCACATTAAGCGACGCTGCAGCGATACCGACAACGATCCGGATCACTGCAGCGTCACTGTTTGGTCGCTGGAGAGCTGTCACACAGACCGCTCTCCAGCGACCAACGATGCCGGTAACCAGGGTAAACATCGGGTAACTAAGCGCAGGGCCGCGCTTAGTAACCCGATGTTTACCCTGGTTACCATCCTAAAAGAAAAAAAACACTACATACTTACCTACAGCCGTCTGTACTCTGCACTCCTCCTGCTCTGGCTGTGAGCACAGCGGCCGGAAAGCAGAGCGGTGACGTCACCGCTCTGCTTTCCGGCTGACCGACGCTCACAGCCAGAGCAGGAGGAGTGCAGAGCACAGCGCTGGAGGACAGACGGCTGTAGGTAAGTATGTAGTGTTTGTTTTTTTTTTACTTTTAGGATGGTAACCAGGGTAAACATCGGGTTACTAAGCGCGGCCCTTCGCTTAGTTACCCGATGTTTACCCTGGTTACCAGTGAAGACATCGCTGGATCGGTGTCACACACGCCGATCCAGCGATGTCAGCAGGAGTCCAGCGCCGAAATAAAGTTCTGGGCTTTATTCTGCGACCAACGATCTCCCAGCAGGGGCCTGATCGTTGGTCGCTGTCACACATAACGATTTAATTAACGATATCGTTGCTACGTCACAAAAAGCAACGATATCGTTAACAATATCGTTATGTGTGAAGGTACCTTTAGGATCAGAAATGTTCCAGGTCTTCCTCAAATACTGAAAACGGGTCTGGTGATTTATTAATGTACGAATGGTGGTTCTGGTGATGTATTCATGTAAATACTCCTTTAAATTTTTTTTTGCAGACCTTGGAAATGGTTCAGTGCAGCAATGTGACCTTAGGACCAAAAAAAAAATCTGTGCACCCTTGTCCTAAAGTAAAAAACAAGCTAGAAATAGGAGGAAACCTCTATGGCTGAATGGAGCAACGAGTATACTCGCTCATCACTATTTCTAATATTCAAGGTTTCCATAATAACAGGATATGTACCACACGACTGGTGCATAGCAAATGCAGTGCCAATATTCAAAAAAGGGGACAAAATCTCAGCCAGGAAATTATAGGCCAGTAAGTTTAACCTCTATTGTTGGTAAAAGCCTTGAAAGTTTTCTAAGAGGTGCCATCATGGAGTATCTCATTAAGAATAACCTCATGATCCAGCATCAACATGAATTTGAGGGATTTGTCTTATCAAACTAATGTGACCAACTTCTATGAGGAGGCAAGTTCCAAACTTGACCAGGGTAATGTCGTGGATGTAATCTATATGGACTTTTCAAAGGCGTTTCATATGATGCCACATAAAATTATGGCACATAACAAAAGTATTGGGATTAGAGGAAAATGTGTAGCTGAGTAAACAACTGCCTACGGGATTGGAAACAAAGGGTGGTTATTAATGGAACACACTCAAATTGGCTCACAGGTAACAGTGAGGTACCACAGGGGTCAGTATTGGGCCCTCTTTTAACATTAATTAATGATCTTGTAGAAGGCATATAGAGCAGAATTTCAATATCTAGAGATGGGTGGATGGCGCACTGAACTTTAGTGACCAGTGCCAGGCAGCTGCTACCAAGGCACATAAAATTATAGGATGCATTAAAAAGGGCAAAGATGCTCATGACAAGAAAATAATCTGTACTCTATACAATTCACTAGTGCGACCGCACTTATACACTGGAGCACAAAATTGTGGAAAGTATTCTATGAAGGACAAACCTGAACTAAAGCAGTTGCCGAGAAGAACAACCAAGGTTACTAAGGGAATGGGTGGCCTGCAATACCAAGACAGGTTATTAATAGTGATGAGCGAATATACTAGTTACTCGAGATTTCCTGAGCACACACGGGTGACCTCCGAGTATTTTTTAGTGCTCGGAGATTTAGTTTTTATTGCCGCAGCTGAATGATTTACATCTGTTAGCCAGCATAAGTACATGTGGGGATTCCCTAGCAACCAGGCAACCCCCACATGTACTTATGCTGGCTAACAGATGTAAATCATTCAGCTGCGGCAATAAAAACTAAATCTCCGAGCACTAAAAAATACTCGGAGGACCCCCGAACATGCTTGGGAAATCTCAAGTATCGAGTATATTCGCTCATCAGTCACTAGTTATTAAACTTGGGGTTATTCAGTTTTGTAAAACAATGGCTTAAGGGCGATCTTAATAAAATGTACAAATTTAAGTGGACAGTACAGAGATTTTTCTAATGAGCTTTTTACATCTAGGCCTGAAACTAGGACAATGAGGCATCCTATACGTCTAGGCTCTAGAGAAAAGAAGGTTTAATCAAGATCACAGACGGATTCTTTACTGTAAGAGCAATAAGACTATGGAGCTCTCTGCCACATGATGCTGTAATGGCTGATTCACTACTATAGTACAAGGAGGTCTAAATGCCTTTCTTGCAAAAAATGTATTGTTACAGCTATAGGTACTAGATTCTGTGATGGGGCATTGAACAGGGAACTAGTGTGATTGCCATATGTGGAGTTGGGAAAGAATTCTCCCAAAATATGGGGCAGTTAGCATCTGCCTCATTTCGACACTATGAAACAATGGAGTAAATCTGAACACAATCTACATATTTATTGCATCTTTGTTCTCATAGGCTGGAGGTATAAGGCCATTTTGTCTACGACAAGTGTCATGTGGCCAGATTACCATGTTCTGCTGGTACAGCACAGAATGCAAGTTAATGGGGGGGGTCGCATTGTAAATGCATAGGGCAACAACCGCGACAAGCAAGATGGAAAAGAAAAAAAAAAACTAAACAAAAAAAACCAAAACACAATAACGTGGTTCTGGCTTGCCTCTTGTGTGACCCAAGGGCCTGCACTACGCTGCTATGTAATAGCGGCACAAAACAATCTTTTTGTCACACACAGCAGAGCTGTAGCCCCAGCCTTACAGCCAAAGGCATCGTCCTAACTGGAGAAACCTTGTCAATAGCAGATTACTGCATTCATTTGTTAGTCACACATTTCTTCTGAAAGGTAAACTTCATCACACGATACTCATACAAGTGCCCATAGTAAAAAGTAAAGTACAAGTACATATTTATTTATTTTTAAGAATCACAATTTTTCCCCTTTTATACTTCAATATATTTGACTAACTGTTCAAAAATGTACTCTTATTATACAAGTATACTTCAATTTGCTATTCCTATGACTAAGGGCGTAGCGTACGCTATAAATGTGTAAGGTTTTTCTAATGAAATTAATTTCTAATAAAAAGATTAAATTAATGGATGGAAGTTCCATAAAATCGTTTTTTTCCCTTCTTCGGTTCTGCATTTTTCTACTTTCACTTTATTGGGCTTGAAAAGCAGTTTTCTGCGCCTTCACTGTGGGCATCACTGGAGATTCAGGACTTGGCAAAATCCTGCTGACACGTTTGCTTTAACTCAACTACAGACACGGTCAGGTTGGTGCCGTTACATTGCTTAACCCCTTCATGACCATGGGATTTTTCGTTTTTCCGTGTTCGTTTTTTCACTCCCCTCCTTCCCAGAGCCATAACTTTTTTATTTTTCTGTCAATTTGGCCATGTGAGGGCTTATTTTTTGCGGGACGAGTTGTACTTTTGAACGTCATCATTGGTTTTACCATGTCGTGTACTAGAAAACGGGAAAAAAATTCCAAGTGCGGTGAAATTGCAAAAAAAGTGCAATCCCACACTTGTTTTTTGCTTGGCTTTTTTGCTAGGTTCACTAAATGCTAAAACTGACCTGCCATTATGATTCTCCACGTCAGTACGAGTTCATAGACACCTAACATGACTAGGTTAATTTTTACCTAAGTGGTGAAAAAAAATACCAAACTTTGCTAAAAAAAAAAAAAAAATTGCGCCATTTTCCGATACTCATAGCGTCTCAATTTTTCATGATCTGGGGTCAGTTGAGGGCTTATTTTTTGCGTGCCGAGCTGGCGTTTTTTAATGATTCCAATTCGGTGCAGAGACGTGCTTTTGATCACCCGTTATTGCATTTTAATGCAATGTCGCGGCGACCAAAAAAATGTAATTCTGGCGTTTCAATTTTTTTTCTCATTACGCTGTTTAGCGATCAGGTTAATGCTTCTTTTTTATTGATAGATCGGGCGATTCTGAACGTGGCGATACCAAATATGTGTAGATTTGATTTTTTTTTTTATTGATTTATTTTGATTGGGGCGAAAGGGGGTGATTTAAACTTTTATATTTTTTTTATTTTTTTCCCATTTTTTTTACTTTTTTTTTTTACTTTTGCCATGCTTCAATAGCCTCCATGGGAGGCTAGAAGCAGGCACAGCACGATCGCCTCTGCTACATAGCAGCGATCTGCTGTTCGCTGCTATGTAGCAGAATTACAGGCGTGCTTTGAGCCCCGACCACAGGGTGGCGCTCACAGCTACCGGCGATCAGTAACCATAGAGGTCTCAAGGACCTCTATGGTTACAATGGAGAAGCATGGCCGACCTCCGATCATGTGACGAGGGTCGGCGATGCGCTAATATCCGTTCGCCCGGCCGGATGCGGTAGTTAAATGCCGCTGTCTGCGTTTGACGGCGGCATTTAACTAGTTAATAGCGGCGGGTGAATCGCGATTTCACGCGCCGCTATTGCGGGCACATGTCAGCTGTTCAAAACAGCTGACATATCCCGGCTTTGATGTGGGCTCACCGCGGAGCCCTGCATCAAAGCAGGGGAGCCGACATCGGACGTACTATACCGTCCGATGTCAGTAAGGGGTTAAAATGATACCTGGGGTGAAGAAATCAGCCTTGTGAGTCTTGTGCTTCAGTGCAGCCTGTGGACAGGTCTTTCATTGGTTTCTCTGGCTTAGAGCAGGAAGATAAGACTCTGCCTACAGTCCTATTCCCGGGGCATGGGCATATGATTAACTGAAAACTTTAACACTGATACACAAGAACTAAAAGACAGATTTCTTCACCCAAGGTATAATTTTAAATCAACACAACACCACCAACCTGACAGTGTCTGTAGTTTACTTAGCAAATTCCTCTGACAGGTTCGCTTTAAGTCTCACAAATACCTTTGTGTTGGCATATCCACTGGAGCTCACAAAGCCATTGCATGAAAGTCAACCTTAGCGCAGAAATGGATCTTTTGAAACTCGCCCTGCCACCCAGGCTTTACGAACGTGTGACAGAAAGGCTGGTGGTAAGAGCCTTGATACCAGCGCGGTCCTGTAATAGAAGCTACCGGAGTAACAAGTCCATTCAGGACATTTCTTCCCTCCTAAATCTTCCCTCATCACCTGTGAGTGATATTAATGAAAACAGCAACTTGGCCACAAAGTGTTATAACTAGTGTTGAGCATTCCGATACCGCAAGTATCGGGTATCGGCCAATATTTGCGGTATCGGAATTCCGATACCGATTTCAGATATTTACCGCATATCGGATGCCGGAATCGGAAGTTCCCAGAATTCAAACTGCACGCAGCAGCCAATGAGGAATGAATGGAAGTGTGGGCACATCCTGTTTAGCATGGTGGGCATGTAAATACTGGCAAGGCTGTGATTGGCTGCTGAAATGATGTCATGATGCACTATAAAAAATGCTTGCCGCCATTTTGCGCTCACTCTGCTGTGATTTCAGTTAGGGACAGGACGCTGTGTTCTAACTGAGGGCCAGTTGAGATAGCGAATTGCTTCATTGCGCTTTTCCCATGCTAATTTAGCAACCGCTGTGTGTTCACCTTGCTCTTGCCTTGCAGCGCTGTTTTAACAGCGCTCTGCAAGGTCTCTCTTGTGTGTGTGTGCAGCTCACTCTGTAGTCTGTGAGCAGCCATAGCCGGTTGTATTCAGCTCAGGGGGGGTTCACACTGCCTCATACTGTTCTATCCATTGTCCTTTTTTGCTAATAGTGCAGCCTGCTGCACATTTTTTCTCAAATTTCCTATTAGTGGCTTTCCACCTGTCTCCAGCTAAATAGTGGAAAAACACTAGATAGGATAACCTAGAGGAGGGTTTTTGGGCCTTGCAGCGCCGTTTACGGCTGTCTGCACGGTCTCCGTGTGAGTGCAGCTCGCCCTGTAGTCTGTGTGCAGCCACAGCCAGTTGTATTCAGCTCAGGGTTCGTCACTGTCTCATACCGTAAAAAAAACTTGTCCTTTTTTGCTCATAGTGCAGCCTGCTGCACATTTTTTCTCAAATTTCCTATTAGTGGCTTTCCACCCGTCTCCAGCTAAATTGTGCAAAAACACTACATAGGATAACCTAGAGGAGTGTTTTTGGGCCTTGCAGCGCCGTTTACGGCTGTCTGCACGGTCTCCGTGTGAGTGCAACTCGCCCTGTAGTCTGTGTGCAGCCACAGCCGGTTGTATTCAGCTCAGAGTTCGTCACTGTCTCATACAGTAAAAAAACTTGTCCTTTATTGCTCATAGTGCAGCCTGCAGCACATTTTTTCTCAAATTTCCTATTAGTGGCTTTCCACCCGTCCCCAGCTAAATTGTGGAAAAACACTACATAGGATAACCTAGAGGAGGGTTTTTGGGCCTTGCAGCGCCGTTTACGGCTGTCTGCTCAGTCTCCGTGTGAGTGAAACTCGCTCTGTAGCCCGATCTGCCCCCCCCAAAAAAAGTAAAGTTCACTAAACACCACTAAACACTTGTGTAGGCCACATTTTATCAATAATAAAGTCTAGTCCACACTTTAGAAAATTAGTGTTTCTTACAACTGTTAGGAAGAGCATTTCAGGAATAAGCACACTAAGGCCTTAGTACTTTTCTGCTTATCTTTATCTGAGTGTCAACCAAGATGAAGAGGGCAGGGAGTAAGGCACGTGGGCGTGGGCGCGGAGCAGGGAGAGGAGCAGGGAGAGGATGTGGTGATTCTGTGCCTGCTGCGGGCACCGGTGACTCATCATCACCCAGTTTCAGCAGGGAACAGTCCTTCATGCGCAGCTGTGTCGGAGAGCGCCGTGCACCGCTGCTGCGTGAAGATCAAATTGAAGCCATTGTCGGATGGATGGCAGCTAACGCATCGGCATCGACTTCAATTAGTGCCACATCCTCTCAGGCACAGACCACTGGAGACCAGCCATCTGTCTCTTTACCACCTGCCAAATTGGCCAGGCAGTTAGAGAGCCCAGGACAGGAGCCGTCTCTACTTCTGTTCTCTGAATCTCTTGGCTTGGAAACAGGGGGCCAGCCAAGCAGCATTGGAGAAATGGAAGAAGAGGCAGTGTGCAGTGATGCTCAACAGCTTTGTCTCTCTGACTCTGAAGAGGCAGGTGGGCCAGTGCCTCCGGTGACCACATCGCAGTACGCATCTGATGATGAAACTCAGGTGCCGCTTTCTGGTGCATACTGTGCTGCCGAGACTACCCAGGAGGAGCAGTTGGTGGCAGAGGGTAGTGGAGATGATGAGGTCATTGACCCATCGTGGCGTGAGGAACAGGAAGGTGGTGGGAGCAGCTCTGAGGAAGAGATTCCCCTAACGGGCCAAAGAGGGAGAGGGAGGGGGAAGACTGCGGAGCCTGTAGCCTCCACTTTGGTACCCGTTAGGAGCCTGTCTCTTCCAAAAGCCAAAAAGGGCGCTCCCAAGACTTGCAGTGCCTGGTCCTTTTTTGACACAGTTGCAGATGACATTTGTTTTGTCAAATGCAAGCTGTGTCATCAGAAAGTAAAAAGAGGGAAAAGTGTCAGCAACCTCAATACCACAAATATGTGGAAACTTGTGCGGACCAGGCACGCGGTGGAGTTACAAAAACACACTGAAGACCTAGGCCAAACAACAGCGGCAGCTACCACCTCTTCAGCTCATGTTGCCTCTTCCTCCAGCTCACACACAGCTGGTTCGGCTTCCTCCCAGGATCGCCATGGAAGAACCTCTGGCACTGTTGTCCAGAGACCTAGTGTAATTCCACCCACAGCACCATGTTCCCAGTCATCCTCACACTCCCAGCCTAGTCTACAGCCATCGGTAGTACAGGCATGGGAGAAAAGGCGGCCATTCTCGGCAAACCACCCCCGAGCACAGGCTCTGAATGCAGGCATTGCCAAACTTCTGTCACTGGAAATGCTCTCATTCAGGCTGGTGGAGACTGACAGCTTCCATGACTTGATGGCATTGGCAGTCCCACAGTACAAGGTGCCCAGCCGCTTTTATTTTAGCAGGCAAGCCGTCCCTGCCCTGCACAAGCATGTGGAGGCACACATAAAATACGCGCTACTGAACGCCGTCAGTAGCAAGGTCCACCTCACCACCGATGCGTGGACCAGTCAACATGGACAGGGGCGATACCTTTCCCTCACTGCCCATTGGGTTAATGTTGTTGAGCCGGGTACAGATCGTGCGAGTGGCGCAGGACGTGTCCTGCCCACTCCAAGGATTGCAGGAATCCAGTCTGTACGCATTGACTCCTCCTCATACACAAGTTCCTCAGAATCATCGCTGCAGGAGCCATCACAGTCCACCTCCACATGGACCCGTGAACATTTACCTGTTACGACCGACATGAGCACAGCCGTGGCCAAACGTCAACAGGCCGTCTTGAAATTAGTTTCTATGGGGAATCGAAGCCACACAGCACAGGAGCTCTGGAATGCCATCAAGCAGGAGAGCGATGTGTGGTTTGTGCCAGCGAATCTCCAGCTAGGCATGGTAGTGTGTGACAATGGCCGAAATCTGGTGGCAGCTTTGGCCCTTGGCAACCTCACTCACATCCCATGTCTGGCACATGTGCTCAATTTGGTTGTGCAGAGTTTTCTGAGGAACTATCCGGATCTTGATGCACTGCTGCACAAGGCCTGCCTAGAGTGTGCTCACTTGCGGCGTTCCAGCTTGGCAAGATCCCGCATTGCTGCTCTGCAGCGCTGATTCCGCCTTCCGGAACATCGCATCATATGTGACCTACCTACCAGGTGGAATTCTACGTTACATATGTTGGAGCGGTTGTGTGAGCAGCAGCAAGCAGTAATGGAGTACCAGCTGCATCAGGCGCAAAGAAGTCGCAGTCAGCGCCGTTCAGACTTCACAACCACAGACTGGGCCACTATGAAGGACGTCTGCCAGGTTTTGCGTCCTTTCGATTATTCCACGCGGATGGCAAGTGCAGATGATGCACTAGTTAGCATGACTGTCCCCCAATCTGCCTGCTTCAACAAACACTGCAAGCGTTAAGGGATGATGTTGTGGAAGAGGTGGAGGATGAGGAGTCACCATTTCCATCAGCTTCTGGACAGTCAGCGCCACGTGGTTCCTCACAAAGGGGTAAGCAGGGGACACTTTGTGAGGAGGATGAGGAGGAGTCAATGAAGGAGGAAGAGCTCCATCCAGAGGAGGGAGTTACACAATTGTCCAGTGGTCAGTGTGTACAGCGAGGGTGGGGTGATGAAGAGCGGGCAGAGATCATGTCTCAAGCAGGGGACAGCGTTTCTGGGCCAGTTGGCAGTCTGCAGCACATGGTTGATTTCATGTTGCAGTGCCTGAGGGACGACCGCCGCATCGACCACATTCTCAACATGTCTGATTATTGGGTGTACACCCTCCTCGATCCTCGCTACCGGGAAAACGTCCAAAACCTCATCCCAGCGTTGACCCGGGGGCGTAACATGCGGGAGTACCACGACACACTGGTGAATTCCATCATCTTCTCCAGTCCAACTGAGAGGAGTGCTGCTAGTGCTTTACAAAGCAGCTCAGTGCGTCGAGGCAGTGGAGGAGGCTCTGCACAAAGAGGGAGCAGAAGCAGTGACTATGCCCAAGGCTAGACCAGTATTGGCCAACTGTGGCACAGTTTTGTGTGCCCGCCCCAAATGTCTACACTAGGGTTGAGCGAAACGGGAATATAGGAATATACTCACCCTCGGACGCGCCCTGCTTCTTTTCGGCAGCCTTCCTTCCTAAGAATCAGCGCTTGCAGGACCTTGCGGTGACGTCGGGGCTCGTGATTGGTCGCGCGAGCGGTCACATGGGCGGTCGCGCGACCAATCACAAGCCGCGACGTCACCGCAAGGTCCTGCAAGCGCTGATTCGAAGGAAGGAAGGTTCCCGGTTAGTACCAGGGCGCGTCCGAGGGTGAGTATAGCAATATTTTTTATTTTACTTCTTTATTTTACACTTTAATATGGATCGCAGGGCCTGAAGGAGAGTTTCCGCTCCTGCAGACCCTGGGAACAATTGGAAACCCAATGCACTGCATTGGGTTTCGAGTTTCGGCCGACCCCGACCCCGACTTTTTTATAGGATCGGCCGATTTCACTCGACCCGACTTTTTCAAAAGTCGGGTTTCGTGAAACCCGACCCGATCCTATAAAAGTCTTTAGAAATACCCTGGTTTAGGGAAAGAGGGGAAAAAAAAAAAAAAAAAGAGACAAGTGCGGCGCTTCCTCTGAGCGTAATACGTTTTTACCAACAAGTTAAAAACATTTCTTTTATTTGTAGTTATGCTCACCTTCTATCGGTAAGAAATGCACGTTGAGATTCTCAAGGAATCAATTCTTTAGGCAACTCTTCTTCGTATGTTGTATAATCCAATAAGGTGTGCAGCTCACTTTGGAGAACTATGTGTTGATCCTGCTTCAGATCCACATAGGTGGCAATTTCAAAGAGAAAAAAAAACAAAACAAAAAAAAAAACTCCAAGTAAATGTGGCGCTAAGCACCTACGGATTTTTTTAATTCATCCACTTCAAGTGAAAAATGTTAAAAAATTCATTTATTTTCTCAAAATAAAATATATTTGTAAATTTTTTTAAAAAACAGTACAACGCGTTTCGGCTGCTATTTTTACAGTGCAGCCTTCATCAGGTAGTAAAAAAACAAAAAGAACAAACAATACAATAAGCACGATCCTATAAAAGTAATAGTCGCTCAACCCTAGTCTACACCATCACCGGCGGCTCCAGTCAGCAGGAGGCAACGGTTCCGTCAGATGGTGACAGACTACATGTCTTGCCCTCTCACTGTACTCCCAGACGGCTCTTCCCCTTTCAAGTTTTGGGTCTCTAAGCTGGATACATGGCTAGAGCTAAGCCAGTATGCATTGGAGGTGCTGGCTTGCCCTGCGGCTAGTGTCTTATCGGAACGTGTCTTTAGTGCCGCAGGTGGTGTACTAACAGACCGTCGCATGCGACTATCCTCCGATAACGTTGACCGGCTTACTTTTCGGAAAATGAACCAGGCCTGGATCTCGCAGGAATTTGCCACTCCTCTGTCTGATTAAGTAATTGGGTGTCATCCAGGTCTCTTGATGTGTTCATCTTTCTACCACCTGAACTGCAATTCCTGGGCTCCAACACCGCCAGTTGCGGCTCAGAAGTGCAGGCTGCACAGTCAAAACATACGACCCAGAGTTATTGGGTTTCAGTAACGTCAGCTGATCCCCAGCTGTGTAGCCGGCAATGTGTCTTGCGACCGCCACGCTGACACAACAACCTAAATGTAAGGGAACCTGTCGTCCCCCCCGGCGTTTGTTACTAAAAGAGCCACCTTGTGCAGCAGTAATGCTGCACAAGGAAAAGGTAGCTCTTTTAGTTTAGCTCCTTGCACACGCAGAACTTAACACTTATAAAATGTGTTCACTGATACCATTATACCGTCCCGGAGGTGGGACTTTCTTCGTAATGTGACGCAGCACAGCCGTCGTTCCTACCCCCTTGGTGCCATGCACTGCCTCCTCAGCGTTGTTTTAACCCTCCGTCACATACAACTGATCTGACAGGCGCTTCTCTTTTACTTTCATTTCTCCTTCCTCACCAGATTGTGAGGAAACCCCCTCCCTCCAGGTAGTCTCCTGTCTCTTGAAGGTCTGTGAAGCCTGATATCACAGTTGGATTTCAGAGCTTCAGGGGAGAGGATATAGCTGCACAGATCTCTCAGGCTCATTGTATGTGAATACGTCACATTCAGTAAGGTTGGTATTTTATGTTTTTATTCATCACAATAGTTTATTTAGCTTGTTTTATGAATGTATAGCACAAAATGTGAGGATATTTCATAGAAATAAGGGAGATTTTATAAAAGAAAGTGTGCTGCTCAGGCATATACAGTAGTTCCCTAACATATTCCTTCTCTTGCTTCAGATTATCTGCTGAAATGGAGAGGAAAATGTACAATTTATCCAAACAACTTGATGTTGAGGAAGTCACAAACATGCTTTAGATGATAGAGACTTCACACTGAATGAGGATTTAGGAGAGGAAAGTGAGATTGATTCTCATGATGAGGTGGAAGAATGTGTCCTGGATTCTGAAACAGAGCAAGATGGTGACAGTGGTGAGGATGAAGAAGTTGGATCATATTATATTGGAAAAGATAAAAATACTAAATGGAACAAGAAGCCATTCCAGAAAAAACGTAGGGAACCTTTAAACATTATTACTCACCTTCCTGCAGTAATAGGAACTGCACGTAATGCAAAAACTGCAGTTGAATGCTGGAACAGTATATTTACAGATGACATTCTGGACTCTATTGTCACATATACCAACCAATATATAGACATTATAAAGGACAAGTACATCTACAACAGAACCATCAAGCCCACAGATGAAATAGAACTGCGTGCTTTTTTTGGATTACTGTACCTTGCAGGAGCTTATAGGGCAAATAGACAAAGTTTGGAGGAACTTTGGGGTAAAGATGGGGATGGAGTTGAAAAATTTAGCCTTGTTATGTCCATAAACAGATTCAAGATTCTAATTCGTTGCCTTCGGTTTGACGACAGAACTACCCGAACCGAACGCAAAACACATGACCGACTTGCTCCAATTCATGATATATTTCAAAGATTTGTTGTAAACTGTAAACAAAGTTATTACCCTGGAGAGAATCTCACTATTGACGAAATGCTCCCTGGTTTTCGTGGTAGATGTGCCTTTCGTCAATATATTCCATCAAAGCCAAACAAATATGGAATAAAAATGTATGCCCTTGTTGATGCCAGTAAGACCTACACTTACAACCTGGACGTTTATGCAGGAAAACAACCAGAAGGTCCTTACTGTGTGAGCAACAAACCCATTGATGTTGTAAAAAGACTGGCTGAACCCTTATTTGGATCGGGTCGCAATATTACAGCTGACAATTGGTTTACAAGTTGTGATCTGATTGATTATCTGAAAATTCAGAAGCTGTCATATGTGGGAACTGTAAGAAAAAACAAAAGGGAATTGCCGCCACAGTTTGTAAGTGTGAAAGAGAGACAACAGTACAGCAGTATGTTTGCATTCCATAATGGAAAGGCTTTAGTTTCCTATGTACCACATGCCAAAAAAATCGTACTTCTTCTATCAACACTTCATGATGATGCTGCCATCGATCCTGGGACTGGGGCAGAAAAAAAACTGGAGATAATTACATTTTACAATGCCACCAAAGGGGGTGTGGATACAGCAGATCAGATGTGCTCCACTTTCAACGTCAGCAGAAACATCAAACGCTGGCCAATGGTCATATTTTTTGCTATGTTGAATTTGGGTGGTATAAATTCACAAGTAATTTATCTTGAAAACAAGCTTGAACCACTCCGTAGACGATTGTATCTGAAAAAATTGGCCCATGAACTAGTACTTGGAGAGCTACGCAGGAGAAGCGTGAAAACAATCGGTATCCCCTCTCGCCTTCAAGTTCAGCTCAAAAGGTTCCGCCCAGAAGATGATGGTGAAAAGTCACCATCTGCACCACCTCACAAAAGAAGGAGATGCACCACCTGCCAAACGGAAAGCGGAACCAGAAGGCTTTCAAATTATGAATGTCTCAAATGTCATAAAGCAATTTGCCTGACACATGCAAAAATGGTGTGTAATTCTTGCTATTTGCTCTGCAAGTGTGACTTTTCTGGGGAAACCTCAGCATCTACTTCTGATTGAATATGTTTTTAATAGTACTTAAGGTACCTTAAAATTAAGTTTGTGTTCAAAAATTTTCTTTGTACATTTTTTTGAGAGAGTCGAACTGGGGACTATTTGGCGGGAGTTTTGAAAAGTTTGTATTTCATAGTTATTAGTTTTATGTTAAGTAAATGGTTTTTTTTGCAACTGATTATGTGTAGTCTCTTTTATTACATCCCTATGAAGGTCACTGATCACTTTTAGAGCACTGAAATTGCAAACATTAGATATTATAGGTATTTTTCCAGCAGGCGCCTGACAGGCACATTGTATGTGAACTCGTTAGTCCGAATATTGTATGTGACGGAGGGTTAAGCTGTCACGGACCCTGCACTGTTCTGTTATCCCTTGGCCATGCCCAATTTGCGCTGCCTGTCTTCTGACATAATTTGGTGTCAGGCTGGCTGCGCCTGTGCGGCCGCGCTGCCCGAGATCCTGCCTCGCAGTGTCTTCTGATTTAATCACACTGCGGGCCTGGGATCCATGGGCATGCGAAGTGCATATCTTCCCCTCAGGCTCTCGCTCATCTCCCTCCGCCTACTTCAGACTGTGCGCCGTCAGCTGATCCCTAATAGCATGCCACGGTCGTGACGCCGCACAGTCTGAAGAAGAGGGAAGGAGGGGAGTGGGAGGCGAGGATATGCACTGCGCATGCCCATGGATCCCAGGCCCGCAGTGGGATTACATTAGATGACACTGCGAGGTGGGATCTCGGGCAGCGTGGACGCACAGGCACTGACAGCCTGACACCTAAATGATGTCAGAAGACGGGCACCGCTAAGTGTGCATGGCCAAGGGATAACATAACAGCGCAGGCTCCGTGACAGCTTAAAACAACGCTGATGAGGCGGCGCACAGCACCAAGGGCATAGGAATGATGGCTGTGCTGCGTCCCATTACGAAGGAAATTCCCACCTCCGGGACGGTTTTACGGTATCAGGGGACACATTTTATAAGTGTTTACTTCTTTGTTTGCAAGGAGCATAATTAAAAGAGCAACCTTTTCCTTTTGCATCCTTAGTGCTGCACAAGATGGCTCTTTCAGCTACAAACGCTTTGGGGGGTGGTTAAAGGTTCCCTTTCAACTTGCTCCAATCAGGCTTCGGCCTACACTCTGTTCCTCTGCTACTCGTGCTGTCCCTGGGCTCTAACACCGCCAGTTGGTGCCTGGAAGTGCTGTCCGCACAATCAACAATCGCTCCTCTGTTATTGGGGTTCAGTAACGTCAGCTGATCCCCAGCTGTGTGTGCGGCAATACCTCCAATCTGCTCATCCTGCTGTCCCTGGGCTCTAACACCGCCAGTTGGTGCCTGGAAGTGCTGTCTGCACAGTCAACAGTCGCTCCTCTGTTATTGGGCTTCAGTAACGCCAGCTGATCCCCAGCTGTGTGTGTGGCAATACCTCCAATCTGCTCCTCCTGCTGTCCCTGGGCTCTAACACCGCCAGTTGGTGCCTGGAAGTGCTGTCTGCACAGTCAACAGTCGCTCCTCTGTTATTGGGGTTCAGTAACGTCAGCTAATCCCCAGCTGTGTGTGCAGCAATACCTCCAATCTGCTCCTCCTGCTGTCCCTGGGCTCTAACACCGCCAGTTGGTGCCTGGAAGTGCTGTCTGCACAGTCAACAGTCGCTCCTCTGTTATTGGGGTTCAGTAACGTCAGCTGATCCCCAGCTGTGTATCCGGCAACGTGTCATGCGACCGCCACGCTGGCACACTAACAGACATTTACATGCCTACATGTTATGATAAGGCAATTCAGTACCACAATGGACATAGAGGTCAGAGCACATACAGTGACCTGACAATAATCCAAAAACATTGAACGAGCTCTGAGACGTGGGAACTCTGCTGACCGCAATCCCTAATCCTCACCAACCACACTAGAGGCAGCCTTGGATTGCGCCTAACGCTCCCTATGCAACTCGGCACAGCCTGAGAAACTAGCTAGCCTGAAGATAGAAAATAAGCCTACCTTGCCTCAGAGAAATACCCCCAAAGGATAAGGCAGCCCCCACAAATAATGACTGTGAGTTAAGATGAATAAACAAACGTAGAGATGAAATAGATTTAGCAAAGTGAGGCCCGACTTTCTGAACAGAGCGAGGATAGGAAAGGTAACTTTGCGGTCAACACAAAACCCTACAAAAACCACGCAAAGGGGGCAAAAAGACCCTCCGTACCGAACTAACGGCACGGAGGTACACCCTCTGCGTCCCAGAGCTTCCAGCAAGCAGGAAAAAACAAGTAGACAAGCTGGACAGAAAAAAAACAGCAAACAAAATAGCAAAGCGGAACTTAGCTATGCAGAGCAGCAGGCCATAGGAACGATCCAGGAGGAAACAGGTCCAATACTAGAACATTGACTGGAGGCCAGGATCAAAGCACTAGGTGGAGTTAAATAGAGCAGCACCTAACTACTTCACCACATCACCTGAGGAAGGAAACTCAGAAGCCGCAGTACCACTTTCCTCCACCAACGGAAGCTCACAGAGAGAATCAGCCGAAGTACCACTTGTGACCACAGGAGGGAGCTCTGCCACAGAAATCACAACAGTACCCCCCCCCCCCTTGAGGAGGGGTTACCGAACCCTCACCAGAGCCCCCAGGATGACCAGGATGAGCCATATGAAAGGCACGAACAAGATCGGGAGCATGGACGTCAGAGGCAAAGACCCAGGAATTATCTTCCTGAGCATAACCCTTCCACTTAACCAGATACTGGAGTTTCCGTCTTGAAACACGAGAATCCAAAATCTTCTCCACAATATACTCCAACTCCCCCTCCACCAAAACCGGGGCAGGAGGATCAACAGATGGAACCATAGGTGCCACGTATCTCCGCAACAATGACCTATGGAATACGTTATATATGGAAAAAGAATCTGGAAGGGTCAGACGAAAAGACACAGGATTAAGAACCTCAGAAATCCTATACGGACCAATAAAACGAGGTTTAAACTTAGGAGAGGAAACCTTCATAGGAATATGACGAGAAGATAACCAAACCAAATCCCCAACACGAAGTCGGGGACCCACACAGCGTCTGCGATTAGCGAAACGTTGAGCCTTCTCCTGGGACAAGGTCAAATTGTCCACTACATGAGTCCAAATCTGCTGCAACCTGTCCACCACAGTATCCACACCAGGACAGTCCGAAGACTCAACCTGCCCTGAAGAGAAACGAGGATGGAACCCAGAGTTGCAGAAAAACGGCGAAACCAAGGTAGCCGAGCTGGCCCAATTATTAAGGGCGAACTCAGCCAAAGGCAAAAAGGACACCCAGTCATCCTGATCAGCAGAAACAAAGCATCTCAGATATGTTTCCAAGGTCTGATTGGTTCGTTCGGTCTGGCCATTAGTCTGAGGATGGAAAGCCGAGGAAAAAGACAAGTCAATGCCCATCCTACCACAAAAGGCTCGCCAAAACCTCGAAACAAACTGGGAACCTCTGTCAGAAACGATATTCTCTGGAATGCCATGTAAACGAACCACATGCTGGAAGAACAATGGCACCAAATCAGAGGAGGAAGGTAATTTAGACAAGGGTACCAAATGGACCATCTTAGAGAAGCGATCACAGACCACCCAAATGACTGACATCTTTTGAGAGACGGGAAGATCTGAAATAAAATCCATAGAGATATGTGTCCAAGGCCTCTTCGGGACCGGCAAGGGCAAAAGCAACCCACTGGCACGAGAACAGCAGGGCTTAGCCCGAGCACAAATCCCACAGGACTGCACAAAAGAACGCACATCCCGCGACAGAGATGGCCACCAAAAGGATCTAGCCACTAACTCTCTGGTACCAAAGATTCCAGGATGACCAGCCAACACCGAACAATGAACCTCAGAGATAACTTTATTCGTCCACCTATCAGGGACAAACAGTTTCTCCGCTGGGCAACGATCAGGTTTATTAACCTGAAATTTTTGCAGCACCCGCCGCAAATCAGGGGAGATGGCAGACACAATTACTCCCTCTTTGAGGATACCCGCCGGCTCAGATAAACCCGGAGAGTCGGGCACAAAACTCCTAGACAGAGCATCCGCCTTCACATTTTTAGAGCCCTGAAGGTACGAAATCACAAATTCAAAACGGGCAAAAAACAGCGACCAACGAGCCTGTCTAGGATTCAACCGCTTGGCAGACTCGAGATAAGTCAAGTTCTTATGATCAGTCAAGACCACCACGCGATGCTTAGCTCCTTCAAGCCAATGACGCCACTCCTCGAATGCACACTTCATGGCCAGCAACTCTCGATTGCCCACATCATAATTTCGCTCAGCAGGCGAAAACTTCCTGGAAAAGAAGGCGCATGGTTTCATCACCAAGCAATCAGAACTTCTCTGCGACAAAACAGCCCCTGCTCCAATCTCAGAAGCATCAACCTCAACCTGGAATGGAAGCGAAACATCTGGTTGACACAACACAGGGGCAGAAGAAAAACTACGCTTCAACTCTTGAAAAGCTTCCACAGCAGCAGAAGACCAATTGACCACATCAGCACCCTTCTTGGTCAAATCGGTCAATGGTTTAGCAATACTAGAAAAATTGCAGATGAAGCGACGATAAAAATTAGCAAAGCCCAGGAACTTTTGCAGACTTTTCAGAGATGTCAGCTGAGTCCAATCATGGATGGCTTGGACCTTAACAGGGTCCATCTCGATAGTAGAAGGGGAAAAGATGAACCCCAAAAATGAAACCTTCTGAACACCAAAGAGACACTTTGATCCCTTCACAAACAAAGAATTAGCACGCAGGACCTGAAACACCGTTCTGACCTGCTTCACATGAGACTCCCAATCATCCAAGAAGATCAAAATGTCATCCAAGTACACAATCAGGAATTTATCCAGGTACTCTCGGAAGATGTCATGCATAAAGGACTGAAACACTGATGGAGCATTGGCAAATCCGAATGGCATTACTAGATACTCAAAATGGCCCTCGGGCGTATTAAATGCAGTTTTCCATTCATCGCCTCGCTTAATACGCACAAGATTATACGCACCACGAAGATCTATCTTGGTGAACCAACTAGCCCCCTTAATCCGAGCAAACAAATCAGATAACAATGGCAAGGGGTACTGAAATTTAACCGTGATCTTATTTAGAAGGCGGTAATCTCTACAAGGTCTCAGCGAACCATCCTTCTTGGCTACAAAAAAGAACCCTGCTCCTAATGGCGACGATGACGGGCGAATATGCCCCTTCTCCAAGGACTCCTTCACATAACTCCGCATAGCGGCGTGCTCAGGCACAGATAAATTAAACAGTCGACCTTTTGGGAATTTACTACCAGGAATCAAATCGATAGCACAATCACAATCCCTATGCGGAGGTAGGGTATCGGACTTGGGCTCATCAAATACATCCCGGTAATCAGACAAGAACTCTGGAACCTCAGAAGGGGTGGATGACGAAATAGTCAGAAATGGGACATCACCATGTACCCCCTGACAACCCCAGCTGGACACAGACATGGATTTCCAATCTAATACTGGATTATGGACTTGTAGCCATGGCAACCCCAACACGACCACATCATGCAGATTATGCAACACCAGAAAGCGAATAACCTCCTGATGTGCAGGAGCCATGCACATGGTCAGCTGGGTCCAGTACTGAGGCTTATTCTTGGCCAAAGGCGTAGCATCAATTCCTCTCAATGGAATAGGACACTGCAAGGGCTCCAAGAAAAACCCACAACGCCTAGCATACTCCAAGTCCATCAAATTCAGGGCAGCGCCTGAATCCACAAATGCCATGACAGAATACGATGACAAAGAGCAGATCAAAGAAACGGACAGAAGAAATTTTGACTGTACCGTACCAATGGTGGCAGACCTAGCGAACCGCTTAGTGCGCTTAGGACAATCAGAGATAGCATGAGTGGAATCACCACAGTAGAAAAACAGCCCATTCAGACGTCTGTGTTCTTGCCGTTCAACTCTGGTCCAAGTCCTATCGCACTGCATAGGCTCAGGTTTAAGGTCAGGTAATGCCGCCAAATGGTGCACAGATTTACGCTCACGCAAGCATCGACCGATCTGATTGGCCAAAGACATAGACTCATTCAGACCAGCAGGCATAGGAAATCCCACCATGACATCCTTAAGGGCTTCAGAGAGACCCTTTCTGAAAATAGCTGCGAGCGCACCTTCATTCCATTGAGTGAGTACGGACCACTTTCTAAATTTCTGACAATATACCTCTATCTCATCCTGACCCTGACACAGAGCCAGCAAATTTTTCTCTGCCTGATCCACTGAATTAGATTCGTCGTACAGCAATCCGAGCGCCAGGAAAAAAGCATCGATATTACTTAATGCAGGATCTCCGGACGCAAGAGAAAATGCCCAGTCCTGAGGGTCGCCACGTAAAAAAGAAATAATGATCCTAACTTGTTGAACTGGGTCACCAGAGGAGCGAGGTTTCAAAGCCAGAAATAGTTTACAATTATTTTTGAAACTCAGAAATTTAGTTCTATCTCCAAAAAACAAATCAGGAATAGGAATTCTCGGTTCTAACATAGAATTCTGAACCACAAAGTCTTGAATATTTTGTACTCTTGCCGTGAGCTGATCCACACATGAAGACAGACCTTTAATGTCCATCGCTACACCTGTGTCCTGAACCACCCAAATGTCTAGGGGAAAAAAAAGGCAAAACACAGTGCAGAGAAAAAAAAATGGTCTCAGAACTTCTTTTTTCCCTCTATTGAGAATCATTAGTACTTTTGGCCTCCAGTACTGTTATGATAAGGCAATTCAGTACCACAATGGACATAGAGGTCAGAGCACATACAGTGACCTGACAATAATCCAAAAACATTGAACGAGCTCTGAGACGTGGGAACTCTGCTGACCGCAATCCCTAATCCTCACCAACCACACTAGAGGCAGCCGTGGATTGCGCCTAACGCTCCCTATGCAACTCGGCACAGCCTGAGAAACTAGCTAGCCTGAAGATAGAAAATAAGCCTACCTTGCCTCAGAGAAATACCCCCAAAGGAAAAGGCAGCCCCCACATATAATGACTGTGAGTTAAGATGAATAAACAAACGTAGAGATTAAATAGATTTAGCAAAGTGAGGCCCGGCTTTCTGAACAGAGCGAGGATAGGAAAGGTAACTTTGCGGTCAACACAAAACCCTACAAAAACCACGCAAAGGGGGCAAAAAGACCCTCCGTACCGAACTAACGGCACGGAGGCACACCCTCTGCGTCCCAGAGCTTCCAGCAAGCAGGAAAAAACAAATAGACAAGCTGGACAGGAAAAAACAGCAAACAAAATAGCAAAGCGGAACTTAGCTATGCAGAGCAGCAGGCCACAGGAACGATCCAGGAGGAAACAGGTCCAATACTAGAACATTGACTGGAGGCCAGGATCAAAGCACTAGGTGGAGTTAAATAGAGCAGCACCTAACGACTTCACCACATCACCTGAGGAAGGAAACTCAGAAGTCGCAGTACCACTTTCCTCCACCAACGGAAGCTCACAGAGAGAATCAGCCGAAGTACCACTTGTGACCACAGGAGGGAGCTCTGCCACAGAATTCACAACACCTACAGTGCAGGCTTCGGCCTACACTCTGCTCCTCCTGCTGTCCTTGGGCTCCAACACTGCTGGTTGATGCCTGGAAGTGCTGTTTGCACAGAGCCAAACACCTCGCCAATGTGTTAGTGGGGTTAAGTCACGCCTGCTGCTCCCCTGCTGTGTATCCGGCAACGTGTCATGCGACCGCCACGCTGGCACAACTAAAATGTAAGGGAACCTGTCCCCACCTAGGCATTTGTTACTGAAAGAGCCACCTTGTGCACCACTAATACTGCACAAGGAAAAGGTGCCTCTTTAAATTATGCTCCTTGGAAACGCTGAACTACACACTCATGTAATGTGTCCCCTCACACCGTCAAACCGTCCCGGAGGTGGGACTTTCCTTTGTAATGTGACACAGCACAGCCGTCATTCCTACCCCCTTGGCTGCATGCGCCGCCTCCTTAGCGTTGTTTGATTCTGTCACGTACCCTGCGCTGTTATGCTATCCCTTGGCCATGCACAGTTTGCGCTGCCCGTCCTCTGACATCATTTGTTGTCGGCCTGGCTGCGCCTGTGCGTCCATGCTACCCGAAATCCCACCTCGCAGTGTCATCTAATGTGATCCCACAGTGGGCCTGGGATCCATGACCATGCGCAGTGCATATACTCGCCTCTCACTCCCCTCCTTCCGGCTTCTTCAGACTAGGCGGCGTCAGCTGATCCCTAATAGCATGCCACGGCCGTGACGGCGCACAGTCTGAAGAAGCACGAAGGAGGGGAGTGAGAGGCCATGATATGCACTGCACATGCCCATGTATCCCAGGCCCGCAATGGGATTACATTAGACGACACTGCGAGGTTGGATCTCGGGCAGCTTGGACGCACAGGCACTGCCAGCCTGACACCTAAATAATGTCAGAAGACGGGCACCGCTAAGTGTGCATGGCCAAGGGATAACATTACAGCGCGAGCTCCATGACAGAATTAAACAATGCTGAGGAGGTGGCGCACGGCACCAAGGGGGTTGGAATGATGGCTGTGCTGTGTCACATTACAAAGGAAAGTCCCACCTCCGGGACGGTTTAACGGTGTGAGGGGACACATTGCATGAGTGTGTAGTTCAGCGTTTGCAAGGAGCATAATTTAAAGAGCCACCTTTTCCTTTTGCAGTATTACTGCTGAACAAGATGGCTCTTTCAGCAACAAATGCCTGGGGGGGGAGGGGTTAACGGTTCCCTTTCAACTTGCTCCAGTGCAGGCTTCAGCCTACACTCTGCTCCTACTTCAGACCCTGGGATCTAACACCGCCAGTTGTTGCCCGGAAGAACTAGCTGCATAGAGAAAAACACCCGCCAATGTGTCAGTGGGGTTCAGCAACGCCAGCTGTTCCCCTGCTGTGTAGCCGGCAACGTGTCCAGCACAAGCCACGCTGGCACAACAGACCAAAAGTTGCCACCAGTGCAGGCTTCAGCCTACACTCTGCTCCTCTCCTCCTCCTGCTGACCCTGGGCTCTAACAACGCCAGTTGTTGCCCAGAAGTGCTAGCTGCACAGAGAAAAACACCCGCCAATGTGTCAGTGGGGTTCAGCAACGCCAGCTGTTCCCCTGCTGTGTAGCCGGCAACGTGTCCAGCACAAGCCACGCTGGCACAATAACAGACATTTTCCTGCCTCCAGTGCAGGCTTCGGCCTACACTTTGCTCCTCTTTGATTCCCTGGGTTTCAACACTGTCAGTTGTCACCTGGAAGTGTTGTCTACACAGAAAAAACACTCGCTGATGTGTCAGTGGGGTTCCGCAACGCCAGCTGTTCCCCTGCTGTGTAGCCGGAAACGTGTCCTGCAAACGCCACGCAGGCACCTGAACTGAAATTAAAGGGACCCTGCCCCCCCCCCAGGTGTTTCTATGTATAACAGCCACCTTGTACAGCAGTAATGCTGCATTTGTACAAGGTGGCTAACTTTTTCTCCTTCCCCACATCGAACTCAACACGTACAAAATGTGTCTCATTAGAGACCATTACACTGTCCCTGAGGTGTGACTTTCCTTTTTAATGACACGCAGCACCCCCCTTGGTAGCGCTGCCCGTCTTCTGACATCATTGGTTGGCTGGCTGCGCCTGTGCGTCCGCCCTGCCCGACACAACGCCCCTCGGTGTTAGTGGTTAGTACTGTATATAGGGAGCACGGTGACTCAGTGGTTAGTACTGTACTGTATATATGGAGTACGGTGACTCAGTGGTTAGTACTATACTGTATATAGGGAGCACGGTGACTCAGTGATTAGTCCTGTACTGTATATAGGGATCACGGCGATTCAGTGGTTAGCACTGTACTGTATATAGGGAGCATGGTGACTCAGTGGTTAGTACTGTATATAGGGAGCACGGTTACTCTGTGGTTAGCACTGTACTGTATATAGGGAGCAAGGTGACTCAGTGGTTAGTACTGTACTGTTTATAGGGAGCACGGTGACTCAGTGGTTAGTACTGTACTGTATATAGGGAGCACGGTGACTCAGTGGTTAGTACTGTATATAGGGAGCATGGTGAATCAGTGGTTAGTACTGTACTGTATATAGGGAACTTCTACCAGATCATTAATGAATATGAATACCGACCCCTGCGGTACCCCACTGGTCACAGCGACCCAGTTAGAGACTATACCATTTATAACCACCCTCTGCTTTCTATCACTAAGCCAGTTACTAACCCATTTACACACATTTTCCCCCAGACCAAGCATTCTCATTTTGTGTACCAACCTCTTGTGCAGCACGGTATCAAACGCTTTGGAAAAATCGAGATATACCACGTCCAATGACTCACCGTGGTCCAGCCTATTCATAAAAAATGATTAGATTGGTTTGGTACTGTATATAGGGAGCACGGTGACTCAGTGGTTAGCACTGTACTGTATATAGGGAGCACGGTGACTCAGTGGTTAGTACTGTATATAGGGAGCACGGTGACTCAGTGGTTAGTACTGTACTTTATATATGGAGTACGGTGACTCAGTGGTTAGTACTATACTGTATATAGGCAGCACGGTGACTCAGTGGTTAGTACTGTATTGTATATAGGGAGCACGGTGACTCAGTGGTTAGTACTGTACTGTATATAGGGAGCACAGTGACTCAGTGGTTAGTACTGTATTGTATATAGGGAACACGGTGACTCAGTGGTTAGTACTGTATATAGGGAGCACGTTGACTCAGTGGTTAGTACTGTACTGTAAATGGGGAGGACGGTGACTCAGTGATTAGCACTGTATTGTATATAGGGAGCACGGTGACTCAGTGGTTAGTACTGTACTGTTTATAGGGAGCACGGCGACTCAGTGGTTAGTACTGTATATAGGGAGCACGGTGACTCAGTGGTTAGTACTTTACTGTATATAGGGAGCACGATGACTCAGTGGTTAGTACTGTACTGTATATAGGGAGCACGGTGACTCAGTGGTTAGCACTGTACTGTATATAGGGAGCAGGGTGACTCAGTGGTTAGTACTGTACTGTATATAGGGAGCACGGTGACTCAGTGGTTAGCACTGTACTGTATATAGGGAGCACGGTGACTCAGTTGTTAGTACTGTATATAGGGAGCACGGTGACTCAGTGGCTTGTACTGTATATAGGGAACACTGTGACTCAGTGGTTAGTACTGTACTGTATATAGGGAGCACGGTGACTCAGTGGTTAGTACTGTACTGTATATAGGGAGCACGGTGACTAAGTGGTTAGCACTGTACTGTATATAGGGAGCACGGTGACTCAGTTGTTAGCACTGTACTGTATATAGGGAGCACGTCGACTCAGTGGTTACTACTGTATATATGGAGCACGGTGACTCAGTGGTTAGTACTGTACTGTATATAGGGAGCATGTCGACTCAGTGGTTAGTACTGTATATAGGGAGCACGGTGACTAAGTGGTTAGTTCTATACTGTATATAGGGAGCAGGGTGACTCAGTGGTTAGTACTGTATATAGGGAGCACGGTGACTCAGTGGCTCGTACTGTATATAGGGAACACTGTGACTCAGTGGAAAGCACTGTACTGTATATAGGGAGCACGGTGACTCAGTGTTTAGTACTATACTGTATATAGGGAGGACGGTGACTAAGTAGTTAGTACTATCCTGTATATAGGGAGCACGGTGACTCAGTTGTTAGCACTGTACTGTATATAGGGAGCACGTCGACTCAGTGGTTACTACTGTATATATATGGAGCACGGTGACTCAGTGGTTAGTACTATTCTGTATATAGGGAGCACGGTGACTCAGTGGTTAGTACTATACTGTATATAGTGAGCACGGTGACTCAGTGGTTAGTACTGTACTGTATATAGGGAGCACGGTGACTCAGTGGTTAGCACTGTACTGTAAATAGGGAATACGGCGACTCTGGTTAGTACTGTATATAGGGAGCACGGTGACTCAGTGGTTAGTACTGTACTGTATATAGGGAGCACGGTGACTCAGTGGTTAGTACTATACTGTATATGAGGAGCACGGTGACTCAGTGGTTAGTACTGTACTGTATATAGGGAGCAAGGCGACTCAGTGGTTAGTGTTGTGAATTCTGTGGCTGAGTTCACTTCTGTGGTCACAAGTGGTATTGCAGTCTCTGGGCTTCCTCCCTCAGGTGTTTTGGTGAGCTTGTTGGCTGCCTTGCTATTTAGCTCCACCTGAGTCTGTCTTCCTTGCTCCTTGTCTATGTTCCAGTGTTGGTTCTGAGCTACTGCATCTTTCCTTGGGCCTACTGCTCTGCTAGATAAGTGCTTCTAGTTTGTTTTCTCTTTTTTTCTGTCCAGCTTGCTATTGTCTTTTGCTGGAAGCTCTGAGAAGCAGAGGGGTGCACCGCCGTGCTGTTAGTTCGGCACGGTGGGTCTTTTTGCCCCTTTGCGTGGTTTTCGTTTTAGGGTTTTTTGTAGACTGCATAGTTCTCTTTGCTATCCTCGCTCTGTCTAGAATATCGGGCCTCACTTTGCTGAATCTATTTCATTCCTACGTTTGTCTTTTCATCTTGCTAACAGTCATTATATGTGGAGGGCTGCCTATTCCTTTGGGGTATTTCTCTGAGGTAAGTCAGGCTTGTATTTCTATCTTCAGGCTAGTCAGCTCCTCAGGCAGTGCCGAGTTGCATAGGTAGTTGTTAGGCGCAATCCACTGCTGCTTATAGTTGTGTGAGGATAGATCAGGTACTGCAGTCTACAGAGATTCCACGTCTCAGAGCTCGTCCTATTGTTTTTGGTTATTGCCAGATCTCTGTATGTGCGCTGATTACTGCACGCTGTGTTGCCTGATTGCCAGCCATAACAGTACAAGGAGCCACACCAATGATTCCCAATAGAGGGAAAAAAGAAATCCTGACATCATTTTTTTTTCTTAGCTCTGTCTTCAGTCTTTTTTTTCCCCTAGACATTAGAGTGCTTCAGGACACAGCTGTGGACATGGATATTCAGGCTCTGTGCTCCTCAATGGATAATCTCGTTGTAAATGTACAAAAGATTCAAGATACTATTGATCAGAAATCGATGCTAGAACCAAGAATTCCGATTCCTAATTTGTTTTTTGGTGACAGAACTAAGTTCCTGAGCTTCAGAAACAATTGTAAGCTATTTTTGGCCTTGAAACCTCATTCTTCTGGTAATCCTATTCAACAGGTTTTGATTATTATTTCTTTTTTGCGCGGCGACCCACAGGACTGGGCGTTTTCTCTTGCACCAGGAGATTCTGCATTGAGTAATGTTGATGCATTTTTCCTGGCGCTCGGATTGCTTTACGATGAGCCTAATTCAGTGGATCAGGCTGAGAAAAATCTGCTGGCTTTATGCCAGGGTCAGGATGATGTAGAAGTATATTGTCAGAAATTTAGGAAATGGTCAGTACTCACTCTGTGGAATGAATCTGCACTAGCGGCTTTGTTCAGAAAGGGTCTCTCTGAAGCTCTTAAGGATGTAATGGTGGGATTTCCTATGCCTGCTGGTTTGAATGAGTCTATGTCCTTGGCCATTCAGATCGGTCGTCGCTTGCGCGAGCATAAATCTGTGCACCATCTGGCGGTACTGCCTGAGAGTAAACCTGAGCCTATGCAGTGCGACAGGACTATGACTAAAGTAGAACGGCAAGAACACAGACGTCTGAACAGACTGTGTTTCTATTGTGGTGATTCTACTCATGCTATTTCTAATTGTCCTAAACGCACTAGGCGGTTCGATAGCTCTGCCGTTATTGGTACTGTACAGTCCAAATTCCTTTTGTCCATTACCTTAATGTGCTCTTTGTCATCGTATTCTGTCATGGCGTTTGTGGATTCAGGCGCTGCCCTGAATCTGATGGATTTGGATTATGCTAAACGTTGTGGATTTTTCTTGGAGCCTTTGCGGTGTCCTATTCCGTTGAGAGGAATTGATGCTACACCTTTGGCCAAGAATAAGCCTCAGTACTGGGCCCAGCTGACCATGTGCATGGCTCCTGCACATCAGGAAGTTATTCGCTTTCTGGTACTGCATAATTTGCATGATGTGGTCGTGTTGGGGTTGCCATGGCTACAAACCCATAATCCAGTATTGGATTGGAACTCTATGTCGGTAACCAGCTGGGGTTGTCAGGGAGTACATGGTGATGTTCCATTTTTGTCTATTTCGTCATCCATTCCTTCTGACATCCCAGAGTTCTTGTCGGACTTTCAGGATGTATTTGAAGAGTCCAAGTCTGATGCCCTACCTCCGCATAGGAATTGTGATTGTGCTGTCGATTTGATTCCTGGTAGTAAATTCCCTAGGGGTCGTTTATTTAATTTGTCCGTGCCTGAACACACCGCTATGCGCAGTTATGTGAAGGAGTCCCTGGAGAAGGGACATATTCGCCCATCGTCGTCACCATTGGGAGCAGGGTTCTTTTTTGTAGCCAAGAAGGATGGTTCGCTAAGACCGTGTATTGATTACCGCCTTCTTAATAAGATCACTGTTAAGTTTCAGTATCCCTTGCCATTGATTTCTGACTTGTTTGCTCGGATTAAGGGGGCTAGTTGGTTTACTAAGATTGATCTTCGTGGTGCGTATAATCTGGTGAGAATCAGGCAGGGAGATGAATGGAAAACGGCATTTAATACGCCCGAGGGTCATTTTGAGTATCTGGTGATGCCGTTCGGACTTGCCAATGCTCCATCTGTTTTTCAGTCTTTTATGCATGACATTTTCCGTGAGTATCTGGATAAATTCTTGATTGTTTACTTGGATGACATTTTGATTTTCTCAGATGATTGGGAGTCTCATGTGAAGCAAGTCAGAATGGTTTTCCAGGTACTGCGTGCTAATTCCTTGTTCGTGAAGGGATCAAAGTGTCTCTTCGGTGTGCAGAAAGTTTCATTTTTGGGGTTCATCTTTTCCCCTTCTACTATCGAGATGGATCCGGTTAAGGTTCAGGCCATCCAGGATTGGACTCAGCCGACATCTCTAAAAAGTCTGCAGAAATTCCTGGGCTTTGCTAATTTTTATCGTCGCTTCATCTGTAATTTTTCTAGCATTGCCAGACCATTGACCGATTTGACCAAGAAGGGTGCTGATTTGGTTAATTGGTCTTCTGCTGCCGTGGAAGCTTTTCAGGAGTTGAAGCGTCGTTTTTGCTGTGCCCCTGTGTTGTGTCAACCTGATGTTTCTCTTCCATTCCAGGTCGAGGTTGATGCTTCTGAGATTGGTGCAGGGGCGGTTTTGTCACAGAGAGGTTCTGGTTGCTCAGTGTTCAAACCATGTGCTTTCTTTTCCAGGAAATTTTCTGCTGCTGAGCGTAATTATGATGTGGGCAACCGAGAGTTGCTGGCCATGAAGTGGGCATTCGAGGAGTGGCGTCATTGGCTTGAGGGTGCTAAGCATCGCGTGGTGGTATTGACTGATCATAAGAACTTGACTTATCTCGAGTCTGCCAAGCGCTTGAATCCTAGACAGGCCCGTTGGTCGTTATTTTTTGCTCGTTTTGATTTTGTGATTTCATACCTTCCGGGCTCTAAAAATGTGAAGGCGGATGCTCTGTCTAGGAGTTTTGTGCCCGACTCTCCGGGGTTATCTGAGCCGGCGAGTATCCTCAAGGAAGGAGTCATTGTGTCTGCCATCTCCCCTGATTTGCGGAGAGTGTTGCAGAAATTTCAGGCTAATAAACCTGATCGTTGTCCGGCCGAGAAACTGTTCGTCCCTGATAGGTGGACTAGTAAAGTTAACTCTGAACTTCATTGTTCGGTGCTGGCCGGTCATCCAGGAATCTTTGGTACCAGGGAGTTGGTTGCTAGATCCTTCTGGTGGCCATCTCTGTCACGGGATGTGCGTGCTTTTGTGCAGTCCTGTGGAATTTGTGCTAGGGCTAAGCCCTGCTGTTCACGTGCCAGTGGGTTGCTTTTGCCCTTGCCGGTCCCGAAGAGGCCTTGGACACATATTTCGATGGATTTCATTTCTGACCTTCCCGTTTCTCAAAAAATGTCGGTCATTTGGGTGGTCTGTGATCGCTTTTCTAAAATGGTCCATCTGGTGCCCTTGGTTAAATTGCCTTCCTCCTCTGATTTGGTGCCTTTGTTCTTCCAGCATGTGGTTCGTTTACATGGCATTCCTGAGAATATTGTTTCTGACAGAGGTTCCCAGTTTGTCTCGAGGTTCTGGCGAGCCTTTTGTGGTAGGATGGGCATTGACCTATCTTTCTCCTCGGCCTTCCATCCTCAGACTAATGGCCAGACCGAACGAACCAATCAGACCTTGGAAACATATCTGAGATGTTTTGTTTCCGCTGACCAGGATGATTGGGTGTCATTTTTGCCGTTGGCTGAGTTCGCCCTTAATAATCGGGCCAGCTCGGCTACCTTGGTCTCTCCATTTTTCTGCAATTCTGGGTTCCATCCTCGTTTCTCTTCAGGACAGGTTGAGTCTTCGGACTGTCCTGGTGTGGATTCTGTGGTGGACAGGTTGCAGCAGATCTGGACTCAGGTAGTGGACAATTTGACCTTGTCCCAGGAGAAGGCTCAGCTTTTTGCTAATCGCAGACGCCGTGTGGGACCCCGACTTCGTGTTGGGGATTTGGTTTGGTTATCTTCTCGTCATATTCCTATGAAGGTTTCCTCTCCTAAATTTAAACCTCGTTTTATTGGTCCGTATAGGATTTCTGAGATTCTCAATCCGGTGTCTTTTCGTCTGACCCTCCCAGACTCCTTTTCCATACATAATGTATTCCATAGGTCGTTGTTGAGGAGATACGTGGCACCTATGGTTCCATCTGTGGAGCCTCCTGCCCCTGTTTTGGTGGAGGGGGAATTGGAGTATATTGTGGAGAAGATTTTGGATTCTCGTGTCTCTAGACGGAAACTCCAGTATCTGGTCAAATGGAAGGGTTATGCTCAGGAAGATAATTCCTGGGTTTTTGCCTCTGATGTCCATGCCCCAGATCTTGTTCGTGCCTTTCATGTGGCTCATCCTGGTCGGCCTGGGGGTTCTGGTGAGGGTTCGGTGACCCCTCCTCAAGGGGGGGGTACTGTTGTGAATTCTGTGCCTGATTTCACTTCTGTGGTCACAAGTGGTATTGCAGTCTCTGGGCTTCCTCCCTCAGGTGTTTTGGTGAGCTCGTTGGCTGCCTTGCTATTTAGCTCCACCTGAGTCTGTCTTCCTTGCTCCTTGTCTATGTTCCAGTGTTGGTTCTGAGCTACTGCATCTTTCCTTGGGCCTGCTGCTCTGCTAGATAAGTGCTTCTAGTTTGTTTTCTGTTTTTTTCTGTCCAGCTTGCTATTGTCTTTTGCTGGAAGCTCTGAGAAGCAGAGGGGTGCACCGCCGTGCTGTTAGTTCGGCACGGTGGGTCTTTTTGCCCCTTTGCGTGGTTTTCGTTTTAGGGTTTTTTGTAGACTGCATAGTTCTCTTTGCTATCCTCGCTCTGTCTAGAATATCGGGCCTCACTTTGCTGAATCTATTTCATTCCTACGTTTGTCTTTTCATCTTGCTAACAGTCATTATATGTGGGGGGCTGCCTATTCCTTTGGGGTATTTCTCTGAGGTAAGTCAGGCTTGTATTTCTATCTTCAGGCTAGTCAGCTCCTCAGGCAGTGCCGAGTTGCATAGGTAGTTGTTAGGCGCAATCCACTGCTGCTTATAGTTGTGTGAGGATAGATCAGGTACTGCAGTCTACAGAGATTCCACGTCTCAGAGCTCGTCCTATTGTTTTTGGTTATTGCCAGATCTCTGTATGTGCGCTGATTACTGCACGCTGTGTTGCCTGATTGCCAGCCATAACAGGTTAGTACTGTATATAGGGAGCACGGTGACTCAGTGGTTAGTACTGTACTGTACATAGGGAGCACGGTGACTCAGTGGTTAGTACTATACTGTATGTAGGGAGCACGGTGACTCAGTGGTTAGTATTATACTGTATATAGGGAGCACGGTGACTCAGTGATTAGAACTGTACTGTATATAGGGAGCACGGCGACTCAGTGGTTAGCACTGTACTGTATATAGGGAGCATGGTGACTCAGTGGTTTGTACTGTATATAGGGAGCACGGTTACTCAGTGGTTAGCACTGTACTGTATATAGGGAGCAAGGAGACTCAGTGGTTAGTACTGTACTGTTTATAGGGAGCACGGTGACTCAGTGGTTAGTACTGTACTGTATATAGGGAGCACGGTGACTCAGTGGTTAGTACTGTATATAGGGAGCATGGTGAATCAGTGGTTAGTACTGTACTGTATATAGGGAGCACGGTGACTCAGTGGTTAGCACTGTACTGTATATAGGGAGCACGGTGACTCAGTGGTTAGTACTGTATTGTATATAGGGAGCACGATGACTCAGTGGTTAGTACTGTACTGTTTATAGGGAGCACGGTGACTCAGTGTTTAGTACTGTACTGTATATAGGGAGCACGGTGACTCAGTGGTTAGTACTATACTGTATATAGGGAGCACAGTGACTCAGTGGTTAGTACTGTAAATAGGGAGCACGGTGACTCAGTGGTTAGTACCATACTGTATATAGGGAGCACGGTGACTCAGTGGTTAGCACTGTACTGTATATAGGGAGCACGGTGACTCAGTGGTTAGTACTGTATATAGGGAGCACGGTGACTCAGTGGTTAGTACTGTACTGTATATAGGGAGCACGATGACTCAGTGGTTAGTACTGTATTGTATATAGGGAGCATGGTGACTCAGTGGTTAGTACTGTATATAGGGAGCACGTTGACTCAGTGGTTAGTACTGTACTGTATATGGGGAGCACGGTGACTCAGTGGTTAGCACTGTATTGTATATAGGGAGCACGGTGACTCAGTGGTTAGTACTGTACTGTTTATAGGGAGGACAGCGACTCAGTGGTTAGTACTGTATATGGTGAGCACGGTGACTCAGTGGTTAGTACTATTCTGTATATAGGGAGCACGGTGACTCAGTGGTTAGTACTATACTGTATATAGTGAGCACGGTGACTCAGTGGTTAGTACTGTACTGTATATAGGGAGCACGGTGACTCAGTGGTTAGCACTGTACTGTATATAGGGAATACGGCGACTCTGGTTAGTACTGTATATAGGGAGCACGGTGACTCAGTGGTTAGTACTGTACTGTATATAGGGAGCACGGTGACTCAGTGGTTAGTACTATACTGTATATAGGGAGCACGGTGACTCAGTGGTTAGTACTGTACTGTATATAGGGAGCACGGCGACTCAGTGGTTAGTACTGTATATAGGGAGCACGGTGACTCAGTGGTTAGTACTGTACTGTACATAGGGAGCACGGTGACTCAGTGGTTAGTACTATACTGTATGTAGGGAGCACGGTGACTCAGTGGTTAGTATTATACTGTATATAGGGAGCACGGTGACTCAGTGATTAGAACTGTACTGTATATAGGGAGCACGGCGACTCAGTGGTTAGCACTGTACTGTATATAGGGAGCATGGTGACTCTGGTTTGTACTGTATATAGGGAGCACGGTTACTCAGTGGTTAGCACTGTACTGTATATAGGGAGCAAGGAGACTCAGTGGTTAGTACTGTACTCTTTATAGGGAGCACGGTGACTCAGTGGTTAGTACTGTACTGTATATAGGGAGCACGGTGACTCAGTGGTTAGTACTGTATATAGGGAGCATGGTGAATCAGTGGTTAGTACTGTACTGTATATAGGGAGCACGGTGACTCAGTGGTTAGCACTGTACTGTATATAGGGAGCACGGTGACTCAGTGGTTAGTACTGTATTGTATATAGGGAGCACAATGACTCAGTGGTTAGTACTGTACTGTTTATAGGGAGCACGGTGACTCAGTGTTTAGTACTGTACTGTATATAGGGAGCACGGTGACTCAGTGGTTAGTACTATACTGTATATAGGGAGCACAGTGACTCAGTGGTTAGTACTGTAAATAGGGAGCACGGTGACTCAGTGGTTAGTACCATACTGTATATAGGGAGCACGGTGACTCAGTGGTTAGCACTGTACTGTATATAGGGAGCACGATGACTCAGTGGTTAGTACTGTATTGTATATAGGGAGCATGGTGACTCAGTGGTTAGTACTGTATATAGGGAGCACGGTGACTCAGTGGTTAGTACTGTACTGTATATAGGGAGCACGATGACTCAGTGGTTAGTACTGTATTGTATATAGGGAGCATGGTGACTCAGTGGTTAGTACTGTATATAGGGAGCACTTTGACTCAGTGGTTAGTACTGTACTGTATATGGGGAGCACGGTGACTCAGTCGTTAGTACTTTACTGTATATAGGGAGCATGATGACTCAGTGGTTAGTACTGTACTGTATATAGGGAGCACGGTGACTCAGTGGTTAGCACTGTACTGTATATAGGGAGCAGGGTGACAGTGGTTAGTACTGTACTGTATATAGGGAGCACGGTGACTCAGTGGTTAGCACTGTACTGTATATAGGGAGCACGGTGACTCAGTGGTTACTACTGTATATAGGGAGCACGGTGACTCAGTGGCTTGTACTGTACATAGGGAACACTGTGACTCAGTGGTTAGTAATGTACTGTATATAGGGAGCACAGTGACTCAGTGGTTAGTACTGTACTGTAAATAGGGAGCACGGTGACTAAGTGGTTAGTACTATACTGTATATAGGGAGCACGGTGACTCAGTGGTTAGCACTGTACTGTATATAGGGAGCACGTCGACTCAGTGGTTAGTACTGTATATAGGGAGCGCGGTGACTCAGTGGTTAGTACTGTACTGTATATAGGGAGCATGGTGACTCAGTGGTTAGTACTATACTGTATATAGGGAGCACGGTGACTCAGTGGTTAGTACAATACTGTATATAGTGAGCACGGTGACTCAGTGGTTAGTACTATTCTGTATATAGGGAGCACGGTGACTCAGTGGTTAGTACTATACTGTATATAGTGAGCACGGTGACTCAGTGGTTAGTACTGTACTGTATATAGGGAGCACGGTGACTCAGTGGTTAGCACTGTACTGTATATAGGGAATACGGCGACTCTGGTTAGTACTGTATATAGGGAGCACGGTGACTCAGTGGTTAGTACTGTACTGTATATAGGGAGCACGGTGACTCAGTGGTTAGTACTATACTTTATATAGGGAGCACGGTGACTCAGTGGTTAGTACTGTACTGTATATAGGGAGCACGGCGACTCAGTGGTTAGTACTGTATATAGGGAGCAAGATAACTCAGTGGTTAGTACTGTACTGTACATAGGGAGCACGGTGACTCAGTGGTTAGTACTATACTGTATATAGGGAGCACGGTGACTCAGTGGTTAGTACTATACTGTATGTAGGGAGCACGGTGACTCAGTGATTAGTACTGTACTGTATATATGGAGCACGGCGATTCAGTGGTTAGCACTGTACTGTATATAGGGAGCATGGTGACTCAGTGGTTAGTACTGTATATAGGGAGCACGGTTACTCAGTGGTTAGCACTGTACTGTATATAGGGAGCAAGGTGACTCAGTGGTTAGTACTGTACTGTTTATAGGGAGCACGGTGACTCAGTGGTTAGTACTGTACTGTATATAGGGAGCACGGTGACTCAGTGGTTAGTACTGTATATAGGGAGCATGGTGAATCAGTGGTTAGTACTGTATATAAGGAGCACGGTTACTCAGTGGTTAGCACTGTACTGTATATAGGGAGCAAGGTGACTCAGAGGTTAGTCCTGTGCTATTTATAGGGAGCACGGTGACTCAGTGGTTAGTACTGTACTGTATATAGGGAGCACGGTGACTCAGTGGTTAGTACTGTATATAGGGAGCACGGTTACTCAGTGGTTAGCACTGTACTGTATATAGGGAGCAAGGTGACTCAGTAGTTAGTACTGTGTTATTTATAGGGAGCACGGTGACTCAGTGGTTAGTACTGTACTGTATATAGGGAGCACGGTGACTCAGTGGTTAGTACTGTATATAGGGAGCATGGTGAATCAGTGGTTAGGACTGTACTGTATATAGGGAGCACGGTGACTCAGGGGTTAGCACTGTACTGTATATAGGGAGAACGGTGACTCAGTGGTTAGTACTGTATATAGGGAGCACGGTGACTCAGTGGTTAGTACTGTACTGTATATAGGGAGCACGGTGTCTCAGTGGTTAGTACTATACTGTATATAGGGAGCACGGTGACTCAGTGGTTAGTACTGTATATAGGGAGCAGGGTGACTCAGTGGTTAGTACTGTACTGTATATATAGAGCACGGAGACTCAGTGGTTAGTACTGTATATAGGAAGCACAGTGACTCAGTGGTTAGTACTGTATATAGGGAGCATGGTGAATCAGTGGTTAGTACTGTACTGTATATAGGAAGCACGGTGACTCAGTGGTTAGCACTGTACTGTATATAGGGAGCACGGTGACTCAGTGGTTAGTACTGTATATAGGGAGCATGGTGACTCAGTGGTTAGTACTGTACTGTATATATGGAGTACGGTGACTCAGTAGTTAGTACTATACTGTATATAGGGAGCACGGTGACTCAGTGGTTAGTACAGTATTGTATATAGGGAGCACGGTGACTCAGTGGTTAGTACTGTACTGTATATAGCAGTGGTCCCCAACCTATAGCTCGGGAGCCACATGTGGCTCGCGGTCCCATGAATTGTGGCTCGTGGCTGTCTGTCAGCTTGGTGCATTAGCAGCAGGTCTAGCAAACAGATATGAGAACATCAAAAAATGGTGAATTTTGTGTGTAGCCCTGAACAGAAGAGCTGATCTGATGCACATATACTAGTTTTAGGGGTTTTAGAGATAATTTAAGTATGGGGTGCTGGAGACAGGATGATAGCACCTGTCGGAGAAGGTGCCTGAAGGTAAATGTGACAGTATGTTGAGAGTGCTGGATGGGAGAATATTGAATGGGAGTATTGTGGGGACTGCTGGATCTTGTTATAATCCTTTGGGGTAATTTTGTGGAAAAGCTTTGGTTATCATTATAACCATAATGGGGGCTCTAGTTGCCACTACTGTGAGGGTGAGGGAGCAATATGTGGCTCGCGACACCCTCTCAGAGCGGAATGTGGCTCACGATGCTCTCGCAGAGCGGAATGCGGCTCTCTAGGTCAGAAAGGTTGGGGACCACTGGTATATAGGGAGAACAGTGACTCAGTGATTAGTACTGTATTGTATATAGGGAGCACGGTAACTCAGTGGTTAGTGCTGTATATAGGGAGCACGTTGACTCAGTGGTTAGTACTGTACTGTATATGGGGAGCACTGTGACTCAGTGGTTAGCACTGTATTGTATATAGGGAGCACGATGACTCAGTGGTTAGTACTGTACTGTTTATAGGGAGCACAGTGACTCAGTGGTTAGTACTTTACTGTATATAGGGAGCACGATGACTCAGTGGTTAGTACTGTACTGTATATAGGGAGCACGGTAACTCAGTGGTAGGCACTGTACTGTATATAGGGAGCAGGGTGACTCAGTGGTTAGTACTGTACTGTATATAGGGAGCACGGTGACTCAGTGGTTAGTTCTGTATATAGGGAGCACGGTGACTCAGTGGCTTGTCCTGTATATAGGGAACACTGTGACTCAGTGGTTAGTACTGTACTGTATATACGGAGCACAGTGACTCAGTGGTTAGTACTGTACTGTATATAGGGAGCACGGTGACTAAGTGGTTAGTACTATACTGTATAAAGAGAGCACGGTGACTCAGTCGTTAGCACTGTACTGTATATAGGGAGCACGTCGACTCAGTGGTTGGTACTGTATATAGGGAGCACGGTGACTCAGTGGTTAGTACTGTACTGTATATAGGGAGCATGGTGACTCAGTGGTTAGTACTATACTGTATATAGGGAGCACGGTGACTCAGTGGTTAGTACAATACTGTATATAGTGAGCACGGTGACTCAGTGGTTAGTACTATTCTGTATATAGGGAGCACGGTGAGTCAGTGGTTAGTACTGTACTGTATATAGAGAGCACGGTGACTCAGTGGTTAGTACTTTACCGTATATAGGGAGCAAGGTGACTCAGTGGTTAGTACTGTACTGTATATAGGGAGCACGTCGACTCAGTGGTTAGTACTGTATATAGGGAGCACGGTGACTCAGTGGTTAGTACTGTACTGTACATAGGGAGCACGGTGACTCAGTGGTTAGTACTGTACTGTATATAGGGAGCACGGTGACTCAGTGGTTAGTACTATACTGTATTTAGGGAGCACGGTGACTCAGTGATTACTACTGTACTGTATATGGGGAGCACGGCGACTCAGTGGTTAGCACTGTACTGTATATAGGGAGCATGGTGACTCAGTGGTTAGTACTATATATAGGGAGCACGGTTACTCAGTGGTTAGCACTGTACTGTATATAGGGAGCAAGGTGACTCAGTGGTTAGTACTGTACTGTTTATCGGGAGCACGGTGACTCAGTGGTTAGTACTGTACTGTATATAGGGAGCACGGTGACTCAGTGGTTACTACTATACCGTATATAGGGAGCAAGGTGACTCAGTGGTTTGTACTGTACTGTATATAGGGAGCACGTCGACTCAGTGGTTAGTACTGTATATAGGGAGCACTGAGACTCAGTGGTTAGTACTGTACTGTACATAGGGAGCACGGTGACTCAGTGGTTAGTACTATACTGTATATAGGGAGCACGGTGATTCAGTGATTAGTACAGTACTGTATATGGGGAGCACGGCGACTCAGTGGTTAGCACTGTACTGTATATAGGGAGCATGGTGACTCAGTGGTTAGTACTGTATATAGGGAGCACGGTTTCTCAGTGGTTAGCACTGTACTGTATATAGGGAGCAAGGTGACACAGTGGTTAGTACTGTACTGTTTATAGGGAGCACAGTGACTCAGTGGTTAGTACTGTACATAGGGAGCACGGTGACTCAGTAGTTAGTACTGTATATAGGGAGCATGGTGAATCAGTGGTTAGTACTGTACTGTATATAGGGAGCACGGTGACTCAGTGGTTAGCACTGTACTGTACATAGGGAGCACGGTGACTCAGTGGTTAGTACTGTATATAGGGAGCACGGTGACTCAGTGGTTAGTACTGTACTGTATATAGGGAGCACGGTGACTCAGTGGTTAGTACTGTACTGTATATATGGAGTACGGTGACTCAGTGGTTAGTACTATACTGTATATAGGGAGCACGGTGAGTCAGTGGTTAGTACTGTATTGTATATAGGGAGCACGGTGACTCAGTGGTTAGTTCTGTACTGTATATAGGGAGCACAGTGACTCAGTGGTTAGTACTGTATGGCGTATAGCGAGCACGGTGACTCAGTGGTTAGTACTGTATATAGGGAGCACGTTGACTCAGTGGTTAGTACTGTACTGTATATGGGGAGCACGGTGACTCAGTGGTTAGCACTGTATTGTATATAGGGAGCACGGTGACTCAGTGGTTAGTACTGTACTGTTTACAGGGAGCACGGCGACTCAGTGGTTAGTACTGTATATAGGGAGCACAGTTACTCAGTGGTTAGTACTTTACTGTATATAGGGAGCACGATGACTCAGTGGTTAGTACTGTACTGTATATAGGGAGCACGGTGACTCAGTGGTTAGCACTGTACTGTATATAGGGAGCAGGGTGACTCAGTGGTTAGTACTGTACTGTATATAGGGAGCACGGTGACTCAGTGGTTAGCACTGTACTGTATATAGGGAGCACGGTGACTCAGTGGTTAGTACTGTATATAGGGAGCACGGTGACTCAGTGGCTTGTACTGTATATAGGTTACACTGTGACTCAGTGGTTAGTACTGTACTGTATATAGGGAGCACGGTGACTCAGTGGTTAGTACTGTACTGTATATAGGGAGCACGGTGACTAAGTGGTTAGTACTATACTGTATATAAGGAGCACGGTGTCTCAGTGGTTAGCACTGTACTGTATATAGGGAGCACGTCGACTCAGTGGTTACTACTGTATATAGGGAGCACGGTGACTCAGTGGTTAGTACTGTACTGTATATAGGGAGCATGGTGACTCAGTGGTTAGTACTATACTGTATATAGGGAGCACGGTGACTCAGTGGTTAGTACAATACTGTATATAGTGAGCACGGTGACTCAGTGGTTAGTACTATACTGTATATAGGGAGCACGGTGACTCAGTGGTTAGTACTTTACTGTATATAGGGAGCACGATGACTCAGTGGTTAGTACTGTACTGTATATAGGGAGCACGGTAACTCAGTGGTAGGCACTGTACTGTATATAGGGAGCAGGGTGACTCAGTGGTTAGTACTGTACTGTATATAGGGAGCACGGTGACTCAGTGGTTAGTTCTGTATATAGGGAGCACGGTGACTCAGTGGCTTGTCCTGTATATAGGGAACACTGTGACTCAGTGGTTAGTACTGTACTGTATATACGGAGCACAGTGACTCAGTGGTTAGTACTGTACTGTATATAGGGAGCACTGTGACTAAGTGGTTAGTACTATACTGTATAAAGAGAGCACGGTGACTCAGTGGTTAGCACTGTACTGTATATAGGGAGCACGTCGACTCAGTGGTTGGTACTGTATATAGGGAGCACGGTGACTCAGTGGTTAGTACTGTACTGTATATAGGGAGCATGGTGACTCAGTGGTTAGTACTATACTGTATATAGGGAGCACGGTGACTCAGTGGTTAGTACAATACTGTATATAGTGAGCACGGTGACTCAGTGGTTAGTACTATTCTGTATATAGGGAGCACGGTGAGTCAGTGGTTAGTAATGTACTGTATATAGGGAGCACGGTGACTCAGTGGTTAGTACTTTACCGTATATAGGGAGCAAGGTGACTCAGTGGTTAGTACTGTACTGTATATAGGGAGCACGTCGACTCAGTGGTTAGTACTGTATATAGGGAGCACGGTGACTCAGTGGTTAGTACTGTACTGTACATAGGGAGCACGGTGACTCAGTGGTTAGTACTGTACTGTATATAGGGAGCACGGTGACTCAGTGGTTAGTACTATACTGTATTTAGGGAGCACGGTGACTCAGTGATTACTACTGTACTGTATATGGGGAGCACGGCGACTCAGTGGTTAGCACTGTACTGTATATAGGGAGCATGGTGACTCAGTGGTTAGTACTATATATAGGGAGCACGGTTACTCAGTGGTTAGCACTGTACTGTATATAGGGAGCAAGGTGACTCAGTGGTTAGTACTGTACTGTTTATCGGGAGCACGGTGACTCAGTGGTTAGTACTGTACTGTATATAGGGAGCACGGTGACTCAGTGGTTACTACTATACCGTATATAGGGAGCAAGGTGACTCAGTGGTTTGTACTGTACTGTATATAGGGAGCACGTCGACTCAGTGGTTAGTACTGTATATAGGGAGCACTGAGACTCAGTGGTTAGTACTGTACTGTACATAGGGAGCACGGTGACTCAGTGGTTAGTACTATACTGTATATAGGGAGCACGGTGATTCAGTGATTAGTACTGTACTGTATATGGGGAGCACGGCGACTCAGTGGTTAGCACTGTACTGTATATAGGGAGCATGGTGACTCAGTGGTTAGTACTGTATATAGGGAGCACGGTTTCTCAGTGGTTAGCACTGTACTGTATATAGGGAGCAAGGTGACACAGTGGTTAGTACTGTACTGTTTATAGGGAGCACAGTGACTCAGTGGTTAGTACTGTACATAGGGAGCACGGTGACTCAGTAGTTAGTACTGTATATAGGGAGCATGGTGAATCAGTGGTTAGTACTGTACTGTATATAGGGAGCACGGTGACTCAGTGGTTAGCACTGTACTGTACATAGGGAGCACGGTGACTCAGTGGTTAGTACTGTATATAGGGAGCACGGTGACTCAGTGGTTAGTACTGTACTGTATATAGGGAGCACGGTGACTCAGTGGTTAGTACTGTACTGTATATATGGAGTACGGTGACTCAGTGGTTAGTACTATACTGTATATAGGGAGCACGGTGAGTCAGTGGTTAGTACTGTATTGTATATAGGGAGCACGGTGACTCAGTGGTTAGTTCTGTACTGTATATAGGGAGCACAGTGACTCAGTGGTTAGTACTGTATGGCGTATAGCGAGCACGGTGACTCAGTGGTTAGTACTGTATATAGGGAGCACGTTGACTCAGTGGTTAGTACTGTACTGTATATGGGGAGCACGGTGACTCAGTGGTTAGCACTGTATTGTATATAGGGAGCACGGTGACTCAGTGGTTAGTACTGTACTGTTTATAGGGAGCACGGCGACTCAGTGGTTAGTACTGTATATAGGGAGCACAGTTACTCAGTGGTTAGTACTTTACTGTATATAGGGAGCACGATGACTCAGTGGTTAGTACTGTACTGTATATAGGGAGCACGGTGACTCAGTGGTTAGCACTGTACTGTATATAGGGAGCAGGGTGACTCAGTGGTTAGTACTGTACTGTATATAGGGAGCACGGTGATTCAGTGGTTAGCACTGTACTGTATATAGGGAGCACGGTGACTCAGTGGTTAGTACTGTATATAGGGAGCACGGTGACTCAGTGGCTTGTACTGTATATAGGTTACACTGTGACTCAGTGGTTAGTACTGTACTGTATATAGGGAGCACGGTGACTCAGTGGTTAGTACTGTACTGTATATAGGGAGCACGGTGACTAAGTGGTTAGTACTATACTGTATATAAGGAGCACGGTGTCTCAGTGGTTAGCACTGTACTGTATATAGGGAGCACGTCGACTCAGTGGTTACTACTGTATATAGGGAGCACGGTGACTCAGTGGTTAGTACTGTACTGTATATAGGGAGCATGGTGACTCAGTGGTTAGTACTATACTGTATATAGGGAGCACGGTGACTCAGTGGTTAGTACAATACTGTATATAGTGAGCACGGTGACTCAGTGGTTAGTACTATACTGTATATAGTGAGCACGGTGACTCAGTGGTTAGTACTGAACTGTATATAGGGAGCACGGTGACTCAGTGGTTAGCACTGTTCTGTATATAGGGAATACGGCGACTCTGGTTAGTACTGTACTGTATATAGGGAGCACGGTGACTCAGTGGTTAGTACTGTATATGGGGAGCATGGTGACTCAGTGGTTAGTACTGTACTGTACATAAGGAGCACGGTGACTCAGTGGTTAGTAGTTTACTGTATATAGGGAGCACAGTGACTCAGTGGTTAGTACTATACTGTATATTGGGAGCACGGTGACTCAGTGATTAGTACTGTACTGTTTACAGGGAGCACGGCGACTCAGTGGTTAGCACTGTACTGTATATAGGGAGCATGGTGACTCAGTGGTTAGTACTGTATATAGGGAGCACGGTTACTCAGTGGTTAGCACTGTACTGTATATAGGGAGCAAGGTGACTCAGTGGTTAGTACTGTACTGTATATAGGGAGCACGGTGACTCAGTGGTTAGTACTGTACTGTATATAGGGAGCACGGTGACTCAGTGGTTAGTACTGTATATAGGGAGCATGGTGAATCAGTGGTTAGTACTGTACTGTGCATAGGGAGCACGGTGACTCAGTGGTTAGTACTATACTCTATATAGGGAGCACAGTGACTCAGTGATTAGTACTCTACTGTATATAGGGAGCACGGCGACTCAGTGGTTAGCACTGTACTGTATATAGGGATCATGGTGACTCAGTGGTTAGTACTGTATATAGGGAGCACAGTTACTCAGTGGTTAGCACTGTACTGTATATAGGGAGCACGGTGACTCAGTGGTTAGTACTGTATATAGGGAGCATGGTGAATCAGTGGTTAGTACTGTACTGTATATAGGGAGCACGGTGACTCAGTTGTTAGCTCTGTACTGTATATACGGAGCACGGTGACTCAGTGGTTAGTACTCTATATAGGGAGCATGGTGACTCAGTGGTTAGTACTGTACTGTATATATGGAGCACGGTGACTCAGTGGTTAGTACTGTATATAGGGAGCATGATGACTCAGTGGTTAGTACTGTATATAGGGAGCATGGTGAATCAGTGGTTAGTACTGTACTGTATATAGGGAGCACGGTGACTCAGTGGTTAGCACTGTACTGTATATAGGGAGCACGATGACTCAGTGGTTAGTACTGTATTGTATATAGGGAGCACGGTGACTCAGTGGTTAGTTCTGTACTGTATATAGGAAGCACAGTGACTCAGTGGTTATTACTGTATTGTATATAGGGAGCACGGTGACTCAGTGGTTAGTACTGTATATAGGGAGCACGTTGACTCAGTGGTTAGTACTGTACTGTATATGGGGAGCACGGTGACTCAGTGCTTAGCACTGCATTGTATATAGGGAGCACGGTGACTCAGTGGTTAGTACTGTTCTGTTTATAGGGAGCACAATGGCTCAGTGGCTTGTACTGTATATAGGGAGCACGATGACTCAGTGGTTAGTAATTTACTGTATATAGGGAGCACGGTGACTCAGTGGTTAGCACTGTACTGTATATAGGGAGCACGGTGACTCAGTGGTTAGCACTGTACTGTATATAGGGAGCACGGTGACTCAGTGGTTAGTACTGTATATAGGGAGCACGGTGACTCATTGGCTTGTACTGTATATAGGGAACACTGTGACTCAGTGGCTAGTACTGTACTGTATATAGGGAGCACGGTGACTCAGTGGTTAGTACTGTACTGTATATAGGGAGCACGGTGATTAAGTGGTTAGTACTATACTGTATATAGGGAGCACGGTGACTCAGTGGTTAGCACTGTACTGTATATAGGGAGCACGTCGACTCAGTGGTTACTACTGTATATAGGGAGCATGGTGACTCAGTGGTTAGTACTGTACTGTATATAGGGAGCATGGTGACTCAGTGGTTAGTACTATACTGTATATAGGGAGCACGGTGACTCAGTGGTTAGTACAATACTGTATATAGTGAGCACGGTGACTCAGTGGTTAGTACTGTACTGTATATAGGGAGCACGGTGACTCAGTGGTTAGTACTGTACTGTATATAGGGAATACGGCGACTCTGGTTAGTACTGTATATAGGGAGCACGGTGACTCAGTGGTTAGTACTGTACTGTACATAGGGAGCACGGTGACTCAGTGGTTAGTACTATACTGTATGTAGGGAGCACGGTGACTCAGTGGTTAGTACTATACTGTATATAGGGAGCACGGTGACTCAGTGATTAGTACTGTACTGTATATAGGGAGCACGGCGACTCAGTGGTTAGCACTGTACTGTATATAGGGAGCATGGTGACTCAGTGGTTTATACTGTATATAGGGAGCACGGTTACTCAGTGGTTAGCACTGTACTGTATATAGGGAGCAAGGTGACTCAGTGGTTAGTACTGTACTGTTTATAGGGAGCACGGTGACTCAGTGGTTAGTACTGTACTGTATCTAGGGAGCACGGTGACTCAGTGGTTAGTACTGTATATAGGGAGCATGGTGAATCAGTGGTTAGTACGGTACTGTATATAGAGAGCACGGTGACTCAGTGGTTAGCACTGTACTGTATATAGGGAGCACGGTGACTCAGTGGTTAGTACTGTATTGTATATAGGGAGCACGATGACTCAGTGGTTAGTACTGTACTGTTTATAGGGAGCACGGTGACTCAGTGTTTAGTACTGTACTGTATATAGGGAGCACGGTGACTCAGTGGTTAGTACTCTACTGTATATAGGGAGCACAGTGACTCAGTGGTTAGTACTGTAAATAGGGAGCACGGTGACTCAGTGGTTAGCACTGTACTGTATATAGGGAGCACGGTGACTCAGTGGTTAGTACTGTATATAGGGAGCACGGTGACTCAGTGGTTAGTACTGTACTGTATATAGGGAGCACAATGACTCAGTGGTTAGTACTGTATTGTATATAGGGAGCATGGTGACTCAGTGGTTAGTACTGTATATAGGGAGCACGTTGACTCAGTGGTTAGTACTGTACTGTATATGGGGAGCACCATGACTCAGTGGTTAGCACTGTATTGTATATAGGGAGCACGGTGACTCAGTGGTTAGTACTGTACTGTTTATAGGGTGGGCGGCGACTCAGTGGTTAGTACTGTATATAGGGAGCACGGTGACTCAGTCGTTAGTACTTTACTGTATATAGGGAGCATGATGACTCAGTGGTTAGTACTGTACTGTATATAGGGAGCACGGTGACTCAGTGGTTAGCACTGTACTGTATATAGGGAGCAGGGTGACAGTGGTTAGTACTGTACTGTATATAGGGAGCACGGTGACTCAGTGGTTAGCACTGTACTGTATATAGGGAGCACGGTGACTCAGTGGTTACTACTGTATATAGGGAGCACGGTGACTCAGTGGCTTGTACTGTTTATAGGGAACACTGTGACTCAGTGGTTAGTACTGCACTGTATATAGGGAGCACGGTGACTCAGTGGTTAGCACTGTACTGTTTATAGGGAGCACAGTGACTAAGTGGTTAGTACTATACTGTATATAGGGAGCACGGTGACTCAGTGGTTAGCACTGTACTGTATATAGGGAGCACGTCGACTCAGTGGTTAGTACTGTATATAGGGAGCACGGTGACTCAGTGGTTAGTACTGTACTGTATACAGGGAGCATGGTGACTCAGTGGTTAGTACTATACTGTATATAGGGAGCACGGTGACTCAGTGGTTAGTACAATACTGTATATAGTGAGCACGGTGACTCAGTGGTTAGTACTATTCTGTATATAGGGAGCACGGTGACTCAGTGGTTAGTACTGTACTGTATATAGGGAGCACGGTGACTCAGTGGTTAGCACTGTACTGTATATAGGGAATACGGCGACTCTGGTTAGTACTGTATATCGGGAGCACGGTGACTCAGTGGTTAGTACTGTACTGTATATAGGGAGCACGGTGACTCAGTGGTTAGTACTATACTTTATATAGGGAGCACGGTAACTCAGTGGTTAGTACTGTACTGTATATAGGGAGCACGGCGACTCAGTGGTTAGTACTGTATATAGGGAGCAAGGTAACTCAGTGGTTAGTACTGTACTGTACATAGGGAGCACGGTGACTCCGTGATTAGTACTGTACTGTTTATAGGGAGCACGGCAACTCAGTGGTAGCACTGTACTGTATATAGGGAGCATGGTGACTCAGTGGTTAGTACTGTATATAGGGAGCACGGTTACTCAGTGGTTAGCACTGTACTGTATATAGGGAGCACGGTAACTCAGTGGTTAGCACTGTACTGTATATAGGGAGCATGGTGACTCAGTGGTTAGTACTGTATATAGAGAGCACGTTGACTCAGTGGTTAGTACTGTACTGTATATGGGGAGCACCGTGACTCAGTGGTTAGCACTGTATTGTATATAGGGAGCACGGTGACTCAGTGGTTAGTACTGTACTGTTTATAGGGAGGGCGGCGACTCAGTGGTTAGTACTGTATATAGGGAGCACGGTGACTCAGTCGTTAGTACTTTACTGTATATAGGGAGCATGATGACTCAGTGGTTAGTAATGTACTGTATATAGGGAGCACGGTGACTCAGTGGTTAGCACTGTACTGTATATAGGGAGCAGGGTGACAGTGGTTAGTACTGTACTGTATATAGGGAGCACGGTGACTCAGTGGTTAGCACTGTACTGTATATAGGGAGCACGGTGACTCAGTGGTTACTACTGTATATAGGGAGCACGGTGACTCAGTGGCTTGTACTGTATATAGGGAGCACGGTGACTCAGTGGTTAGTACTGTACTGTATATAGGGAGCATGGTGACTCAGTGGTTAGTACTATACTGTATATAGGGAGCACGGTGACTCAGTGGTTAGTACAATTTTGTATATAGTGAGCACGGTGACTCAGTGGTTAGTACTATTCTGTATATAGGGAGCACGGTGACTCAGTGGTTAGTACTGTACTGTATATAGGGAGCACGGTGACTCAGTGGTTAGCACTGTACTGTATATAGGGAATACGGCGACTCTGGTTAGTACTGTATATCGGGAGCACGGTGACTCAGTGGTTAGTACTGTACTGTGTATAGGGAGCACGGTGACTCAGTGGTTAGTACTATACTTTATATAGGGAGCACGGTAACTCAGTGGTTAGTACTGTACTGTATATAGGGAGCACGGCGACTCAGTGGTTAGTACTGTATATAGGGAGCAAGGTAACTCAGTGGTTAGTACTGTACTGTACATAGGGAGCACGGTGACTCAGTGGTTAGTACTGTACTGTATATAGGGAGCACAGCGACTCAGTGGTTAGCACTGTACTGTATATAGGGAGCATGGTGACTCAGTGGTTAGTACTGTATATAGGGAGCACGGTGACTCAGTGGTTAGTACTGTGCTATTTATAGGGAGCACGGTGACTCAGTGGTTAGTACTGTACTGTATATAGGGAGCACGGTGACTCAGTGGTTAGTACTGTATATAGGGAGCATGGTGAATCAGTGGTTAGGACTGTACTGTATATAGGGAGCACGGTGACTCAGTGGTTAGCACTGTACTGTATATAGGGAGCACGGTGACTCAGTGGTTAGTACTGTATATAGGGAGCACGGTGACTCAGTGGTTAGTACTGTACTGTATATAGGGAGCACGGTGTCTCAGTGGTTAGTACTATACTGTATATAGGGAGCACGGTGACTCAGTGGTTAGTACTGTATATAGGGAGCACGGTGACTCAGTGGTTAGTACTGTACTGTATATATAGAGCACGGAGACTCAGTGGTTAGTACTGTATATAGGGAGCACAGTGACTCAGTGGTTAGTACTGTATATAGGGAGCATGGTGAATCAGTGGTTAGTACTGTACTGTATATAGGGAGCACGGTGACTCAGTGTTTAGCACTGTACTGTATATAGGGAGCACGATGACTCAGTGGTTAGTACTGTATATAGGGAGCACGGTGACTCAGTGGTTAGTACTGTATTGTATATAGGGAGCACGGTGACTCAGTGGTTAGTTCTGTACTGTATATAGGAAGCACAGTGACTCAGTGGTTAGTACTGTATGGTGTTTAGGGAGCAATGTGACTCAGTGGTTAGTACTGTATATAGGGAGCACGTTGACTCAGTGGTTAGTACTTTACTGTATATAGGGAGCACGATGACTCAGTGGTTAGTACTGTACTGTATATAGGGAGCACGGTGACTTAGTGGTTAGCACTGTACTGTATATAGGGAGCAGGGTGACTCAGTGGTTAGTACTGTACTGTATATAGGGAGCACGGTGACTCAGTGGTTAGCACTGTACTGTATATAGGGAGCACGGTGACTCAGTGGTTAGTACTGTATATAGGGAGCACGGTGACTCAGTGGCTTGTACTGTATATAGGGAACACTGTGACTCAGTGGTTAGTACTGTACTGTATATAGGGAGCACGGTGACTCAGTGGTTAGTACTGTACTGTATATAGGGAGCACGGTGACTAAGTGGTTAGCACTATACTGTATATAAGGAGCACGGTGACTCAGTGGTTAGTTCTGTACTGTATATAGGAAGCACACTGACTCAGTGGTTAGTACTGTATGGTGTATAGGGAGCACGTCGACTCAGTGGTTACTACTGTATATAGGGAGCACGGTGACTCAGTGGTTAGTACTGTACTGTATATAGGGAGCATGGTGACTCAGTGGTTAGTACTATTCTGTATATAGGGAGCACGGTGACTCAGTGGTTAGTACTATACTGTATATAGTGAGCACGGTGACTCAGTGGTTAGTACTGTACTGTATATAGGGAGCACGGTGACTCAGTGGTTAGCACTGTACTGTATATAGGGAATTCGGCGACTCTGGTTAGTACTGTATATAGGGAGCATGGTGACTCAGTGGTTAGTACTGTACTGTATATAGTGAGCACGGTGACTCAGTGTGTAGCACTGTACTGTATATAGGGAATACGGCGACTCTGGTTAGTACTGTATATAGGGAGCACGGTGACTCAGTGGTTAGTACTGTACTGTATAAAGGGAGCACGGTGACTCAGTGGTTAGTACTATATTGTATATAGGGAGCACGGTGACTCAGTGGTTAGTACTGTACTGTATATAGTGAGCACGGTGACTCAGTGTTTAGTACTGTATATAGGGAGCACGTGGACTCAGTGGTTAGTACTGTACTGTACATAGGGAGCACGGTGACTCAGTGGTTAGTACTATACTGTATATAGGGAGCACGGTGACTCAGTGGTTAGTACTATACTGTATATAGGGAGCACGGTGACTCAGTGATTAGTACTGTACTGTATATAGGGAGCACGGCGACTCAGTGGTTAGCACTGTACTGTATATAGGGAGCATGGTGACTCATTGGTTAGTACTATACTGTATATAGTGAGCACGTTGACTCAGTGGTTAGTACTGTACTGTATATAGGGAGCACGGCGACTCTAGTTAGTACTGTACTGTATATAGGGAATATGGCGACTCTGGTTAGTACTGTATATAGGGAGCACGGTGACTCAGTGGTTAGTACTATACTGTATATAGGGAGCACGGTGACTCAGTGGTTAGTACTGTACTGTATATAGTGAGCACGGCGACTCAGTGGTTAGTACTGTATATAGGGAGCACGGTGACTCAGTGGTTAGTACTGTACTGTACATAGAGAGCACGGTGACTCAGTGGTTAGTACTATACTGTATATAGGGAGCACGGTGACTCAGTGGTTAGTACTATACTGTATATAGGGAGCACGGTGACTCAGTGATTAGTACTGTACTGTATATAGGGAGCACAGCGACTCAGTGGTTAGCACTGTACTGTATATAGGGAGCATGGTGACTCAGTGGTTTGTACTGTATATAGGGAGCACTGTTACTCAGTGGTTAGCACTGTACTGTACATAGGGAGCAAGGTGACTCAGTGGTTAGTACTGTACTGGTTATAGGGAGCACGGTGACTCAGTGGTTAGTACTGTACTGTATATAGGGAGCACGGTGACTCAGTGGTTTGTACTATATATAGGGAGCATGGTGAATCAGTGGTTAGTAATGTACTGTATATAGGGAGCACGGTGACTCAGTGGTTAGTACTGTATATAGGGAGCATGGTGTCTCAGTGGTTAGTACTGTACTGTATATAGGGAGCACGGTGTCTCAGTGGTTAGTACTATACTGTATATAGGGAGCACGGTGACTCAGTGGTTAGTACTGTACTGTATATATGGAGCACGGTGACTCAGTGGCTAGTACTGTATATTGGGAGCACGGTGACTCAGTGGTTAGTACTGTATATAGGGAGCATGGTGAATCAGTGGTTAGTACTGTACTGTATATAGGGAGCACGGTGACTCAGTGGTTAGCACTGTACTGTATATAGGGAGCACGGTGACTCAGTGGTCAGTACTGTATATAGGGAGCACTGTGACTCAGTGGTTAGTACTGTATATAAGGAGCACGGTGACTCAGTGGTTAGCACTGTACTGTATATAGGGAGCACGGTGACTCAGTGGTCACTACTGTATATAGGGAGCACGGTGACTCAGTGGTTAGTACTGTACTGTATATATGGAGTACGGTGACTCAGTGGTTAGTACTATACGGTATATAGGGAGCACGGTGACTCAGTGGTTAGTACTGTACTGTATATAGGGAGCACGGCGACTCAGTGGTTAGTACTGTATATAGGGAGCATGGTGACTCAGTGGTTAGTACTGTACTGTACATAAGGAGCACTTTGACTCAGTGGTTAGTACTATACTGTATATTGGGAGCACGGTGACTCCGTGATTAGTACTGTACTGTTTATAGGGAGCACGGCGACTCAGTGGTAGCACTGTACTGTATATAGGGAGCATGGTGACTCAATGGTTAGTACTGTATATAGGGAGCACGGTTACTCAGTGGTTAGCACTGTACTGTATATAGGGAGCAAGGTGACTCAGTGGTTAGTACTGTACTGTATATAGGGAGCACGGTGACTCAGTGGTTAGTACTGTATATAGGGAGCACGGTGACTCAGTGGTTAGTACTGTATATAGGGAGCATGGTGAATCAGTGGTTAGTACTGTACTGTATATAGGGAGCACGGTGTCTCAGTGGTTAGCCCTGTACTCTATATACGGAGCACGGTGACTCAGTGGTTAGTACTGTATATAGGGAGAACGGTGACTCAGTGGTTAGTACTGTACTGTATATATGGAGCACGGTGACTCAGTGGTTAGTACTGTATATAGGGAGCACGATGACTCAGTGGTTAGTACTGTATATAGGGAGCATGGTGAATCAGTGGTTAGTACTGTACTGTATATAGGGAGCACGGTGACTCAGTGGTTAGCACTGTACTGTATATAGGGAGCATGGTGACTAAGTGGTTAGTACTGTATATAGGGAGCACGGTGACTCAGTGGTAAGTACTGTACTGTATGTATGGAGTACGGTGACTCAGTGGTTAGTACTATACTGTATATAGGGAGCACGGTGACTCAGTGGTTAGTACTGTATTGTATATAGGGAGCACGGTGACTCAGTGGTTAGTTCTGTACTGTATATAGGGAGCACAGTGACTCATTGGTTAGTACTGTATTGTATATAGGGAGCACGGTGACTCAGTGGTTAGTACTGTATATAGGGAGCACGTTGACTCAGTGGTTAGTATTATACTGTATATGGGGAGCACGGTGACTCAGTGCTTAGCACTGCATTGTATATAGGGAGCACGGTGACTCAGTGGTTAGTACTGTACTGTTTATAGGGAGCACGGCGACTCAGTGGTTAGTACTGTATATAGGGAGCACGGTGACTCAGTGGTTAGCACTGTACTGTATATAGAGAGCACGGTGACTCAGTGGTTAGCACTGAACTGTATATAGGGAGCACGGTGACTCAGTGGTTAGTACTATACTGTATATAGGGAGCACGGTGACTCAGTGATTAGTACTGTACTGTATATAGGGAGCACGGCGACTCAGTGGTTAGCACTGTACTGTATATAGGGAGCATGGTGACTCATTGGTTAGTACTATACTGTATATAGTGAGCACGTTGACTCAGTGGTTAGTACTGTACTGTATATAGGGAGCACGGCGACTCTAGTTAGTACTGTACTGTATATAGGGAATATGGCGACTCTGGTTAGTACTGTATATAGGGAGCACGGTGACTCAGTGGTTAGTACTATACTGTATATAGGGAGCACGGTGACTCAGTGGTTAGTACTGTACTGTATATAGTGAGCACGGCGACTCAGTGGTTAGTACTGTATATAGGGAGCACGGTGACTCAGTGGTTAGTACTGTACTGTACATAGAGAGCACGGTGACTCAGTGGTTAGTACTATACTGTATATAGGGAGCACGGTGACTCAGTGGTTAGTACTATACTGTATATAGGGAGCACGGTGACTCAGTGATTAGTACTGTACTGTATATAGGGAGCACAGCGACTCAGTGGTTAGCACTGTACTGTATATAGGGAGCATGGTGACTCAGTGGTTTGTACTGTATATAGGGAGCACTGTTACTCAGTGGTTAGCACTGTACTGTACATAGGGAGCAAGGTGACTCAGTGGTTAGTACTGTACTGGTTATAGGGAGCACGGTGACTCAGTGGTTAGTACTGTACTGTATATAGGGAGCACGGTGACTCAGTGGTTAGTACTGTATATAGGGAGCATGGTGAATCAGTGGTTAGTAATGTACTGTATATAGGGAGCACGGTGACTCAGTGGTTAGTACTGTATATAGGGAGCATGGTGTCTCAGTGGTTAGTACTGTACTGTATATAGGGAGCACGGTGTCTCAGTGGTTAGTACTATACTGTATATAGGGAGCACGGTGACTCAGTGGTTAGTACTGTACTGTATATATGGAGCACGGTGACTCAGTGGCTAGTACTGTATATTGGGAGCACGGTGACTCAGTGATTAGTACTGTACTGTATATAGGGAGCACGGTGACTCAGTGGTTAGCACTGTACTGTATATAGGGAGCACGGTGACTCAGTGGTCAGTACTGTATATGGGGAGCACGGTGACTCAGTGGTTAGTACTGTACTATATATGGAGTACGGTGACTCAGTGGTTAGTACTGTATATAGGGAGCATGGTGACTCAGTGGTTAGTACTGTACTGTACATAAGGAGCACTTTGACTCAGTGGTTAGTACTATACTGTATATTGGGAGCACGGTGACTCCGTGATTAGTACTGTACTGTTTATAGGGAGCACGGCGACTCAGTGGTAGCACTGTACTGGATATAGGTAGCATGGTGACTCAGTGGTTAGTACTGTATATAGGGAGCACGGTTACTCAGTGGTTAGCACTGTACTGTATATAGGGAGCAAGGTGACTCAGTGGTTAGTACTGTACTGTATATAGGGAGCACGGTGACTCAGTGGTTAGTACTGTACTGTATATAGGGAGCACGGTGACTCAGTGGTTAGTACTGTATATAGGGAGCATGGTGAATCAGTGGTTAGTACTGTACTGTATATAGGGAGCACGGTGTCTCAGTGGTTAGCCCTGTACTCTATATACGGAGCACGGTGACTCAGTGGTTAGTACTGTATATAGGGAGAACGGTGACTCAGTGGTTAGTACTGTACTGTATATATGGAGCACGGTGACTCAGTGGTTAGTACTGTATATAGGGAGCACGATGACTCAGTGGTTAGTACTGTATATAGGGAGCATGGTGAATCAGTGGTTAGTACTGTACTGTATATAGGGAGCACGGTGACTCAGTGGTTAGTACTGTACTGTATATAGGGAGCACGGCGACTCAGTGGTTAGTACTGTATATAGGGAGCATGGTGACTCAGTGGTTAGTACTGTACTGTACATAAGGAGCACTTTGACTCAGTGGTTAGTACTATACTGTATATTGGGAGCACGGTGACTCCGTGATTAGTACTGTACTGTTTATAGGGAGCACGGCGACTCAGTGGTAGCACTGTACTGTATATAGGGAGCATGGTGACTCAATGGTTAGTACTGTATATAGGGAGCACGGTTACTCAGTGGTTAGCACTGTACTGTATATAGGGAGCAAGGTGACTCAGTGGTTAGTACTGTACTGTATATAGGGAGCACGGTGACTCAGTGGTTAGTACTGTACTGTATATAGGGAGCACGGTGACTCAGTGGTTAGTACTGTATATAGGGAGCATGGTGAATCAGTGGTTAGTATTGTACTGTATATAGGGAGCACGGTGTCTCAGTGGTTAGCCCTGTACTCTATATACGGAGCACGGTGACTCAGTGGTTAGTACTGTATATAGGGAGAACGGTGACTCAGTGGTTAGTACTGTACTGTATATATGGAGCACGGTGACTCAGTGGTTAGTACTGTATATAGGGAGCACGATGACTCAGTGGTTAGTACTGTATATAGGGAGCATGGTGAATCAGTGGTTAGTACTGTACTGTATATAGGGAGCACGGTGACTCAGTGGTTAGCACTGTACTGTATATAGGGAGCACGGTGACTAAGTGGTTAGTACTGTATATAGGGAGCACGGTGACTCAGTGGTAAGTACTGTACTGTATGTATGGAGTACGGTGACTCAGTGGTTAGTACTATACTGTATATAGGGAGCACGGTGACTCAGTGGTTAGTACTGTATTGTATATAGGGAGCACGGTGACTCAGTGGTTAGTTCTGTACTGTATATAGGGAGCACAGTGACTCATTGGTTAGTACTGTATTGTATATAGGGAGCACGGTGACTCAGTGGTTAGTACTGTATATAGGGAGCACGTTGACTCAGTGGTTAGTATTATACTGTATATGGGGAGCACGGTGACTCAGTGCTTAGCACTGCATTGTATATAGGGAGCACGGTGACTCAGTGGTTAGTACTGTACTGTTTATAGGGAGCACGGCGACTCAGTGGTTAGTACTGTATATAGGGAGCACGGTGACTCAGTGGTTAGCACTGTACTGTATATAGAGAGCACGGTGACTCAGTGGTTAGCACTGTACTGTATATAGGGAGCACGGTGACTCAGTGGTTAGTACTATACTGTATATAGGGAGCACGGTGACTCAGTGATTAGTACTGTACTGTATATAGGGAGCACGGCGACTCAGTGGTTAGCACTGTACTGTATATAGGGAGCATGGTGACTCATTGGTTAGTACTATACTGTATATAGTGAGCACGTTGACTCAGTGGTTAGTACTGTACTGTATATAGGGAGCACGGCGACTCTAGTTAGTACTGTACTGTATATAGGGAATATGGCGACTCTGGTTAGTACTGTATATAGGGAGCACGGTGACTCAGTGGTTAGTACTATACTGTATATAGGGAGCACGGTGACTCAGTGGTTAGTACTGTACTGTATATAGTGAGCACGGCGACTCAGTGGTTAGTACTGTATATAGGGAGCACGGTGACTCAGTGGTTAGTACTGTACTGTACATAGAGAGCACGGTGACTCAGTGGTTAGTACTATACTGTATATAGGGAGCACGGTGACTCAGTGGTTAGTACTATACTGTATATAGGGAGCACGGTGACTCAGTGATTAGTACTGTACTGTATATAGGGAGCACAGCGACTCAGTGGTTAGCACTGTACTGTATATAGGGAGCATGGTGACTCAGTGGTTTGTACTGTATATAGGGAGCACTGTTACTCAGTGGTTAGCACTGTACTGTACATAGGGAGCAAGGTGACTCAGTGGTTAGTACTGTACTGGTTATAGGGAGCACGGTGACTCAGTGGTTAGTACTGTACTGTATATAAGGAGCACGGTGACTCAGTGGTTAGTACTGTATATAGGGAGCATGGTGAATCAGTGGTTAGTAATGTACTGTATATAGGGAGCACGGTGACTCAGTGGTTAGTACTGTATATAGGGAGCATGGTGTCTCAGTGGTTAGTACTGTACTGTATATATGGAGCACGGTGACTCAGTGGCTAGTACTGTATATTGGGAGCACGGTGACTCAGTGGTTAGTACTGTATATAGGGAGCATGGTGAATCAGTGGTTAGTACTGTACTGTATATAGGGAGCACGGTGACTCAGTGGTTAGCACTGTACTGTATATAGGGAGCACGGTGACTCAGTGGTCAGTACTGTATATAGGGAGCACTGTGACTCAGTGGTTAGTACTGTATATAAGGAGCACGGTGACTCAGTGGTTAGCACTGTACTGTATATAGGGAGCACAGTGACTCAGTGGTCACTACTGTATATAGGGAGCACGGTGACTCAGTGGTTAGTACTGTACTGTATATATGGAGTACGGTGACTCAGTGGCTAGTACTATACTGTATATAGGGAGCACGGTGACTCAGTGGTTAGTACTGTACTGTATATAGGGAGCACGGCGACTCAGTGGTTAGTACTGTATATAGGGAGCATGGTGACTCAGTGGTTAGTACTGTACTGTACATAAGGAGCACTTTGACTCAGTGGTTAGTACTATACTGTATATTGGGAGCACGGTGACTCCGTGATTAGTACTGTACTGTTTATAGGGAGCACGGCGACTCAGTGGTAGCACTGTACTGTATATAGGGAGCATGGTGACTCAGTGGTTAGTACTGTATATAGGGAGCACGGTTACTCAGTGGTTAGCACTGTACTGTATATAGGGAGCAAGGTGACTCAGTGGTTAGTACTGTACTGTATATAGGGAGCACGGTGACTCAGTGGTTAGTACTGTACTGTATATAGGGAGCACGGTGACTCAGTGGTTAGTACTGTATATAGGGAGCATGGTGAATCAGTGGTTAGTACTGTACTGTATATAGGGAGCACGGTGTCTCAGTGGTTAGCCCTGTACTCTATATACGGAGCACGGTGACTCAGTGGTTAGTACTGTATATAGGGAGAACGGTGACTCAGTGGTTAGTACTGTACTGTATATATGGAGCACGGTGACTCAGTGGTTAGTACTGTATATAGGGAGCACGATGACTCAGTGGTTAGTACTGTATATAGGGAGCATGGTGAATCAGTGGTTAGTACTGTACTGTATATAGGGAGCACGGTGACTCAGTGGTTAGCACTGTACTGTATATAGGGAGCACGGTGACTCAGTGGTTAGTACTGTATATAGGGAGCACGGTGACTCAGTGGTAAGTACTGTACTGTATGTATGGAGTACGGTGACTCAGTGGTTAGTACTATACTGTATATAGGGAGCACGTTGACTCAGTGGTTAGTACTGTATTGTATATAGGGAGCACGGTGACTCAGTGGTTAGTTCTGTACTGTATATAGGGAGCACAGTGACTCATTGGTAAGTACTGTATTGTATATAGGGAGCACGGTGACTCAGTGGTTAGTACTGTATATAGGGAGCACGTTGACTCAGTGGTTAGTACTATACTGTATATGGGGAGCACGGTGACTCAGTGCTTAGCACTGCATTGTATATAGGGAGCACGGTGACTCAGTGGTTAGTACTGTACTGTTTATAGGGAGCACGGCGACTCAGTGGTTAGTACTGTATATAGGGAGCACGGTGACTCAGTGGTTAGCACTGTACTGTATATAGAGAGCACGGTGACTCAGTGGTTAGCACTGTACTGTATATAGGGAGCACGGTGACTCAGTGGTTAGTACTGTATATAGGGAGCACGGTGACTCAGTGGCTTGTACTGTATATAGGGAACACTGTGACTCAGTGGTTCGTACTGTACTGTATATAGGTAGCACGGTGACTCAGTGGTTAGTACTGTACTGTATATAGGGAGCACGGTGACTAAGTGGTTAGTACTATACTGTATATAGGGAGCACGGTGACTAAGTGGTTAGCACTGTACTGTATATAGGGAGCACGTCGACTCAGTGGATACTACTGTATATAGGGAGCATGGTGACTCAGTGGTTAGTACTGTATATAGGGAGCACGGCGACTCAGTGGTTAGTACTGTATATAGGGAGCACGGTGATTCAGTGGTTAGTACTGTACTGTACATAGGGAGCACGGTGACTCAGTGGTTAGTACTATACTGTATATAGGGAGCACGGTGACTCAGTGGTTAGTACTATACTGTATATAGGGAGCACGGTGACTCAGTGATTTGTACTGTATATAGGGAGCACGGCGACTCAGTGGTTAGCACTGTACTGTATATAGGGAGCATGGTGACTCAGTGGTTAGTACTATACTGTATATAGTGAGCACGTTGATTCAGTGGTTAGTACTGTACTGTATATAGGGAGCACGGTGACTCAGTGGTTAGCACTGTACTGTATATAGGGAATACGGCGACTCTGGTTAGTACTGTATATAGGGAGCACGGTGACTCCGTGGTTAGTACTGTACTGTATAATGGGAGCACGGTGACTCAGTGGTTAGTACTATACTGTATATAGGGAGCACGGTGACTCAGTGGTTAGTACTGTACTGTATATAGTGAGCACGGCGACTCAGTGGTTAGTACTGTATATAGGGAGCACGGTGACTCAGTGTTTAGTACTGTACTGTACATAGGGAGCACGGTGACTCAGTGGTTAGTACTATACTGTATATAGGGAGCACGGTGACTCAGTGGTTAGCACTGTACTGTACATAGGGAGCACGGTGACTCAGTGGTTAGTACTGTACTGGTTATAGGGAGCACGGTGACTCAGTGGTTAGTACTGCACTGTATATAGGGAGCACGGTGACTCAGTGGTTAGTACTGTATATAGGGAGCATGGTGAATCAGTGATTAGTAATGTACTGTATATAGGGAGCACGGTGACTCAGTGGTTAGCACTGTACTGTATATAGGGAACACGGTGACTCAGTGGTTAGTACTGTATATAGGGAGCATGGTGTCTCAGTGGTTAGTACTGTACTGTATATAGGGAGCACGGTGTCTCAGTGGTTAGTACTATACTGTATATAGGGAGCACGGTGACTCAATGGTTGGTACTGTATATAGGGAGCACGGTGACTCAGTGGTTAGTACTGTACTGTATATATGGAGCACGGTGACTCAGTGGTTACTACTGTATATTGGGAGCACGGTGACTCAATGGTTAGTACTGTATATAGGGAGCATGGTGAATCAGTGTTTAGTACTGTACTGTATATAGGGAGCACGGTGACTCAGTGGTTAGCACTGTACTGTATATAGGGAGCACGGTGACTCAGTGGTCAGTACTGTATATAGGGAGCACTGTGACTCAGTGGTTAGTACTGTATATAGGGAGCACGGTGACTCAGTGGTTAGCATTGTACTGTATATAGGGACCACAGTGACTCAGTGGTCACTACTGTATATAGGGAGCACGGTGACTCAGTGGTTAGTACTGTACTGTATATATGGAGTACGGTGACTCAGTGGTTAGTACTATACTGTATATAGGGAGCACGGTGACTCAGTGGTTAGTACTGTATTGTATATAGGGAGCACGGTGACTCAGTGGTTAGTACTGTACTGTATATAGGGAGCTCAGTGGTTAGTATTGTATTGTATATAGGGAGCACGGTGACTCAGTGGTTAGTACTGTATATAGGGAGCACGTTGACTCAGTGGTTAGTACTGTACTGTATATGGGGAGCACGGTGACTCAGTGGTTAGCACTGTATTGTATATAGGGAGCACGGTGTCTCAGTGGTTAGTACTGTACTTTTTATAGGGAGCACGGCGACTCAGTGGTTAGTACTGTATATAGGGAGCACGGTGACTCAGTGGTTAGCACTGTACTGTATATAGGGAACACGGTGACTCAGTGGTTAGTACTGTATATAAGGAGCATGGTGTCTCAGTGGTTAGTACTGTACTGTATATAGGGAGCACGGTGTCTCAGTGGTTAGTACTATACTGTATATAGGGAGCACGGTGACTCAATGGTTGGTACTGTATATAGGGAGCACGGTGACTCAGTGGTTAGTACTGTACTGTATATATGGAGCACGGTGACTCAGTGGTTACTACTGTATATTGGGAGCACGGTGACTCAATGGTTAGTACTGTATATAGGGAGCATGGTGAATCAGTGGTTAGTACTGTACTGTATATAGGGAGCACGGTGACTCAGTGGTTAGCACTGTACTGTATATAGGGAGCACGGTGACTCAGTGGTCAGTACTGTATATAGGGAGCACTGTGACTCAGTGGTTAGTACTGTATATAGGGAGCACGGTGACTCAGTGGTTAGCATTGTACTGTATATAGGGACCACAGTGACTCAGTGGTCACTACTGTATATAGGGAGCACGGTGACTCAGTGGTTAGTACTGTACTGTATATATGGAGTACGGTGACTCAGTGGTTAGTACTATACTGTATATAGGGAGCACGGTGACTCAGTGGTTAGTACTGTATTGTATATAGGGAGCACGGTGACTCAGTGGTTAGTACTGTACTGTATATAGGGAGCTCAGTGGTTAATATTGTATTGTATATAGGGAGCACGGTGACTCAGTGGTTAGTACTGTATATAGGGAGCACGTTGACTCAGTGGTTAGTACTGTACTGTATATGGGGAGCACGGTGACTCAGTGGTTAGCACTGTATTGTATATAGGGAGCACGGCGTCTCAGTGGTTAGTACTGTACTTCTTATAGGGAGCACGGCGACTCAGTGGTTAGTACTGTATATAGGGAGCACGGTGACTCAGTGGTTAGTACTTTACTGTATATAGGGAGCACGATGACTCAGTGGTTAGTACTGTACTGTATATAGGGAGCACGGTGACTCAGTGGTTAGCACTGTACTGTATATAGGGAGCAGGGTGACTCAGTGGTTAGTACTGTACTGTATATAGGGAGCACGATGACTCAGTGGTTAGCACTGTACTGTATATAGGGAGCACGGTGACTCAGTGGTTAGTACTGTATATAGGGAGCACGGTGACTCAGTGGCTTGTACTGTATATAGGAAACACTGTGACTCAGTGGTTAGTACTGTACTGTATATAGGGAGCACGGTGAGTCAGTGGTTTGTACTATACTGTATATAGGGAGCACGTTGACTAAGTGGTTAGTACTATACTGTATATAGGGAGCACGGTGACTCAGTGGGTAGTACTGTACTGTATATTGGGAGCACGTCGACTCAGTGGTTAGTACTGTATATAGGGAGCACGGTGACTCAGTGGTTAGTACTGTACTGTATATAGGGAGCATGGTGACTCAGTGGTTAGTACTATACTGTATATAGGGAGCACGGTGACTCAGTGGTTAGTACAGTACTGTATATAGTGAGCACGGTGACTCAGTGGTTAGTACTATTCTGTATATAGGGAGCACGGTGACTCAGTGGTTAGTACTGTATTGTATATAGGGAGCACGGTGACTCAGTGGTTAGTACTGTACTGTATATAGGGAGCTCAGTGGTTAGTATTGTATTGTATATAGGGAGCACGGTGACTCAGTGGTTAGTACTGTATATAGGGAGCACGTTGACTCAGTGGTTAGTACTGTACTGTATATGGGGAGCACGGTGACTCAGTGGTTAGCACTGTATTGTATATAGGGAGAACGGTGCCTCAGTGGTTAGTACTGTACTGTTTATAGGGAGCACGGCGACTCAGTGGTTAGTACTGTATATATGGAGTACGGTGACTCAGTGGTTAGTACTATACTGTATATAGGGAGCACGGTGACTCAGTGGTTAGTACTGTACTGTATATAGGGAGCACGGCGACTCAGTGGTTAGTACTGTATATAGGGAGCATGGTGACTCAGTGGTTAGTACTGTACTGTACATAAGGAGCACTTTGACTCAGTGGTTAGTACTATACTGTATATTGGGAGCACGGTGACTCCGTGATTAGTACTGTACTGTTTATAGGGAGCACGGCGACTCAGTGGTAGCACTGTACTGTATATAGGGAGCATGGTGACTCAGTGGTTAGTACTGTATATAGGGAGCACGGTTACTCAGTGGTTAGCACTGTACTGTATATAGGGAGCAAGGTGACTCAGTGGTTAGTACTGTACTGTATATAGGGAGCACGGTGACTCAGTGGTTAGTACTGTACTGTATATAGGGAGCACGGTGACTCAGTGGTTAGTACTGTATATAGGGAGCATGGTGAATCAGTGGTTAGTACTGTACTGTATATAGGGAGCACGGTGTCTCAGTGGTTAGCCCTGTACTCTATATACGGAGCACGGTGACTCAGTGGTTAGTACTGTATATAGGGAGAACGGTGACTCAGTGGTTAGTACTGTACTGTATATATGGAGCACGGTGACTCAGTGGTTAGTACTGTATATAGGGAGCACGATGACTCAGTGGTTAGTACTGTATATAGGGAGCATGGTGAATCAGTGGTTAGTACTGTACTGTATATAGGGAGCACGGTGACTCAGTGGTTAGCACTGTACTGTATATAGGGAGCACGGTGACTCAGTGGTTAGTACTGTATATAGGGAGCACGGTGACTCAGTGGTAAGTACTGTACTGTATGTATGGAGTACGGTGACTCAGTGGTTAGTACTATACTGTATATAGGGAGCACGTTGACTCAGTGGTTAGTACTGTATTGTATATAGGGAGCACAGTGACTCAGTGGTTAGTTCTGTACTGTATATAGGGAGCACAGTGACTCATTGGTTAGTACTGTATTGTATATAGGGAGCACGGTGACTCAGTGGTTAGTACTGTATATAGGGAGCACGTTGACTCAGTGGTTAGTACTATACTGTATATGGGGAGCACGGTGACTCAGTGCTTAGCACTGCATTGCATATAGGGAGCACGGTGACTCAGTGGTTAGTACTGTACTGTTTATAGGGAGCACGGCGACTCAGTGGTTAGTACTGTATATAGGGAGCACGGTGACTCAGTGGTTAGCACTGTACTGTATATAGAGAGCACGGTGACTCAGTGGTTAGCACTGTACTGTATATAGGGAGCACGGTGACTCAGTGGTTAGTACTATACTGTATATAGGGAGCACGGTGACTCAGTGATTAGTACTGTACTGTATATAGGGAGCACGGCGACTCAGTGGTTAGCACTGTACTGTATATAGGGAGCATGGTGACTCATTGGTTAGTACTATACTGTATATAGTGAGCACGTTGACTCAGTGGTTAGTACTGTACTGTATATAGGGAGCACGGCGACTCTAGTTAGTACTGTACTGTATATAGGGAATATGGCGACTCTGGTTAGTACTGTATATAGGGAGCACGGTGACTCAGTGGTTAGTACTATACTGTATATAGGGAGCACGGTGACTCAGTGGTTAGTACTGTACTGTATATAGTGAGCACGGCGACTCAGTGGTTAGTACTGTATATAGGGAGCACGGTGACTCAGTGGTTAGTACTGTACTGTACATAGAGAGCACGGTGACTCAGTGGTTAGTACTATACTGTATATAGGGAGCACGGTGACTCAGTGGTTAGTACTATACTGTATATAGGGAGCACGGTGACTCAGTGATTAGTACTGTACTGTATATAGGGAGCACAGCGACTCAGTGGTTAGCACTGTACTGTATATAGGGAGCATGGTGACTCAGTGGTTTGTACTGTATATAGGGAGCACTGTTACTCAGTGGTTAGCACTGTACTGTACATAGGGAGCAAGGTGACTCAGTGGTTAGTACTGTACTGGTTATAGGGAGCACGGTGACTCAGTGGTTAGTACTGTACTGTATATAAGGAGCACGGTGACTCAGTGGTTAGTACTGTATATAGGGAGCATGGTGAATCAGTGGTTAGTAATGTACTGTATATAGGGAGCACGGTGACTCAGTGGTTAGTACTGTATATAGGGAGCATGGTGTCTCAGTGGTTAGTACTGTACTGTATATATGGAGCACGGTGACTCAGTGGCTAGTACTGTATATTGGGAGCACGGTGACTCAGTGGTTAGTACTGTATATAGGGAGCATGGTGAATCAGTGGTTAGTACTGTACTGTATATAGGGAGCACGGTGACTCAGTGGTTAGCACTGTACTGTATATAGGGAGCACGGTGACTCAGTGGTCAGTACTGTATATAGGGAGCACTGTGACTCAGTGGTTAGTACTGTATATAAGGAGCACGGTGACTCAGTGGTTAGCACTGTACTGTATATAGGGAGCACAGTGACTCAGTGGTCACTACTGTATATAGGGAGCACGGTGACTCAGTGGTTAGTACTGTACTGTATATATGGAGTACGGTGACTCAGTGGTTAGTACTATACTGTATATAGGGAGCACGGTGACTCAGTGGTTAGTACTGTACTGTATATAGGGAGCACGGCGACTCAGTGGTTAGTACTGTATATAGGGAGCATGGTGACTCAGTGGTTAGTACTGTACTGTACATAAGGAGCACTTTGACTCAGTGGTTAGTACTATACTGTATATTGGGAGCACGGTGACTCCGTGATTAGTACTGTACTGTTTATAGGGAGCACGGCGACTCAGTGGTAGCACTGTACTGTATATAGGGAGCATGGTGACTCAGTGGTTAGTACTGTATATAGGGAGCACGGTTACTCAGTGGTTAGCACTGTACTGTATATAGGGAGCAAGGTGACTCAGTGGTTAGTACTGTACTGTATATAGGGAGCACGGTGACTCAGTGGTTAGTACTGTACTGTATATAGGGAGCACGGTGACTCAGTGGTTAGTACTGTATATAGGGAGCATGGTGAATCAGTGGTTAGTACTGTACTGTATATAGGGAGCACGGTGTCTCAGTGGTTAGCCCTGTACTCTATATACGGAGCACGGTGACTCAGTGGTTAGTACTGTATATAGGGAGAACGGTGACTCAGTGGTTAGTACTGTACTGTATATATGGAGCACGGTGACTCAGTGGTTAGTACTGTATATAGGGAGCACGATGACTCAGTGGTTAGTACTGTATATAGGGAGCATGGTGAATCAGTGGTTAGTACTGTACTGTATATAGGGAGCACGGTGACTCAGTGGTTAGCACTGTACTGTATATAGGGAGCACGGTGACTCAGTGGTTAGTACTGTATATAGGGAGCACGGTGACTCAGTGGTAAGTACTGTACTGTATGTATGGAGTACGGAGACTCAGTGGTTAGTACTATACTGTATATAGGGAGCACGTTGACTCAGTGGTTAGTACTGTATTGTATATAGGGAGCACGGTGACTCAGTGGTTAGTTCTGTACTGTATATAGGGAGCACAGTGACTCATTGGTTAGTACTGTATTGTATATAGGGAGCACGGTGACTCAGTGGTTAGTACTGTATATAGGGAGCACGTTGACTCAGTGGTTAGTACTATACTGTATATGGGGAGCACGGTGACTCAGTGCTTAGCACTGCATTGTATATAGGGAGCACGGTGACTCAGTGGTTAGTACTGTACTGTTTATAGGGAGCACGGCGACTCAGTGGTTAGTACTGTATATAGGGAGCACGGTGACTCAGTGGTTAGCACTGTACTGTATATAGAGAGCACGGTGACTCAGTGGTTAGCACTGTACTGTATATAGGGAGCACGGTGACTCAGTGGTTAGTACTGTATATAGGGAGCACGGTGACTCAGTGGCTTGTACTGTATATAGGGAACACTGTGACTCAGTGGTTCGTACTGTACTGTATATAGGTAGCACGGTGACTCAGTGGTTAGTACTGTACTGTATATAGGGAGCACGGTGACTAAGTGGTTAGTACTATACTGTATATAGGGAGCACGGTGACTAAGTGGTTAGCACTGTACTGTATATAGGGAGCACGTCGACTCAGTGGATACTACTGTATATAGGGAGCATGGTGACTCAGTGGTTAGTACTGTATATAGGGAGCACGGCGACTCAGTGGTTAGTACTGTATATAGGGAGCACGGTGATTCAGTGGTTAGTACTGTACTGTACATAGGGAGCACGGTGACTCAGTGGTTAGTACTATACTGTATATAGGGAGCACGGTGACTCAGTGGTTAGTACTATACTGTATATAGGGAGCACGGTGACTCAGTGATTTGTACTGTATATAGGGAGCACGGCGACTCAGTGGTTAGCACTGTACTGTATATAGGGAGCATGGTGACTCAGTGGTTAGTACTATACTGTATATAGTGAGCACGTTGATTCAGTGGTTAGTACTGTACTGTATATAGGGAGCACGGTGACTCAGTGGTTAGCACTGTACTGTATATAGGGAATACGGCGACTCTGGTTAGTACTGTATATAGGGAGCACGGTGACTCAGTGGTTAGTACTGTACTGTATAATGGGAGCACGGTGACTCAGTGGTTAGTACTATACTGTATATAGGGAGCACGGTGACTCAGTGGTTAGTACTGTACTGTATATAGTGAGCACGGCGACTCAGTGGTTAGTACTGTATATAGGGAGCACGGTGACTCAGTGGTTAGTACTGTACTGTACATAGGGAGCACGGTGACTCAGTGGTTAGTACTATACTGTATATAGGGAGCACGGTGACTCAGTGGTTAGCACTGTACTGTACATAGGGAGCACGGTGACTCAGTGGTTAGTACTGTACTGGTTATAGGGAGCACGGTGACTCAGTGGTTAGTACTGCACTGTATATAGGGAGCACGGTGACTCAGTGGTTAGTACTGTATATAGGGAGCATGGTGAATCAGTGATTAGTAATGTACTGTATATAGGGAGCACGGTGACTCAGTGGTTAGCACTGTACTGTATATAGGGAACACGGTGACTCAGTGGTTAGTACTGTATATAGGGAGCATGGTGTCTCAGTGGTTAGTACTGTACTGTATATAGGGAGCACGGTGTCTCAGTGGTTAGTACTATACTGTATATAGGGAGCACGGTGACTCAATGGTTGGTACTGTATATAGGGAGCACGGTGACTCAGTGGTTAGTACTGTACTGTATATATGGAGCACGGTGACTCAGTGGTTACTACTGTATATTGGGAGCACGGTGACTCAATGGTTAGTACTGTATATAGGGAGCATGGTGAATCAGTGTTTAGTACTGTACTGTATATAGGGAGCACGGTGACTCAGTGGTTAGCACTGTACTGTATATAGGGAGCACGGTGACTCAGTGGTCAGTACTGTATATAGGGAGCACTGTGACTCAGTGGTTAGTACTGTATATAGGGAGCACGGTGACTCAGTGGTTAGCATTGTACTGTATATAGGGACCACAGTGACTCAGTGGTCACTACTGTATATAGGGAGCACGGTGACTCAGTGGTTAGTACTGTACTGTATATATGGAGTACGGTGACTCAGTGGTTAGTACTATACTGTATATAGGGAGCACGGTGACTCAGTGGTTAGTACTGTATTGTATATAGGGAGCACGGTGACTCAGTGGTTAGTACTGTACTGTATATAGGGAGCTCAGTGGTTAGTATTGTATTGTATATAGGGAGCACGGTGACTCAGTGGTTAGTACTGTATATAGGGAGCACGTTGACTCAGTGGTTAGTACTGTACTGTATATGGGGAGCACGGTGACTCAGTGGTTAGCACTGTATTGTATATAGGGAGCACGGTGTCTCAGTGGTTAGTACTGTACTTTTTATAGGGAGCACGGCGACTCAGTGGTTAGTACTGTATATAGGGAGCACGGTGACTCAGTGGTTAGCACTGTACTGTATATAGGGAACACTGTGACTCAGTGGTTAGTACTGTATATAGGGAGCATGGTGTCTCAGTGGTTAGTACTGTACTGTATATAGGGAGCACGGTGTCTCAGTGGTTAGTACTATACTGTATATAGGGAGCACGGTGACTCAATGGTTGGTACTGTATATAGGGAGCACGGTGACTCAGTGGTTAGTACTGTACTGTATATATGGAGCACGGTGACTCAGTGGTTACTACTGTATATTGGGAGCACGGTGACTCAATGGTTAGTACTGTATATAGGGAGCATGGTGAATCAGTGGTTAGTACTGTACTGTATATAGGGAGCACGGTGACTCAGTGGTTAGCACTGTACTGTATATAGGGAGCACGGTGACTCAGTGGTCAGTACTGTATATAGGGAGCACTGTGACTCAGTGGTTAGTACTGTATATAGGGAGCACGGTGACTCAGTGGTTAGCATTGTACTGTATATAGGGACCACAGTGACTCAGTGGTCACTACTGTATATAGGGAGCACGGTGACTCAGTGGTTAGTACTGTACTGTATATATGGAGTACGGTGACTCAGTGGTTAGTACTATACTGTATATAGGGAGCACGGCGACTCAGTGGTTAGTACTGTATTGTATATAGGGAGCACGGTGACTCAGTGGTTAGTACTGTACTGTATATAGGGAGCTCAGTGGTTAATATTGTATTGTATATAGGGAGCACGGTGACTCAGTGGTTAGTACTGTATATAGGGAGCACGTTGACTCAGTGGTTAGTACTGTACTGTATATGGGGAGCACGGTGACTCAGTGGTTAGCACTGTATTGTATATAGGGAGCACGGCGTCTCAGTGGTTAGTACTGTACTTCTTATAGGGAGCACGGCGACTCAGTGGTTAGTACTGTATATAGGGAGCACGGTGACTCAGTGGTTAGTACTTTACTGTATATAGGGAGCACGATGACTCAGTGGTTAGTACTGTACTGTATATAGGGAGCACGGTGACTCAGTGGTTAGCACTGTACTGTATATAGGGAGCAGGGTGACTCAGTGGTTAGTACTGTACTGTATATAGGGAGCACGATGACTCAGTGGTTAGCACTGTACTGTATATAGGGAGCACGGTGACTCAGTGGTTAGTACTGTATATAGGGAGCACGGTGACTCAGTGGCTTGTACTGTATATAGGAAACACTGTGACTCAGTGGTTAGTACTGTACTGTATATAGGGAGCACGGTGAGTCAGTGGTTTGTACTATACTGTATATAGGGAGCACGTTGACTAAGTGGTTAGTACTATACTGTATATAGGGAGCACGGTGACTCAGTGGGTAGTACTGTACTGTATATTGGGAGCACGTCGACTCAGTGGTTAGTACTGTATATAGGGAGCACGGTGACTCAGTGGTTAGTACTGTACTGTATATAGGGAGCATGGTGACTCAGTGGTTAGTACTATACTGTATATAGGGAGCACGGTGACTCAGTGGTTAGTACAGTACTGTATATAGTGAGCACGGTGACTCAGTGGTTAGTACTATTCTGTATATAGGGAGCACGGTGACTCAGTGGTTAGTACTGTATTGCATATAGGGAGCACGGTGACTCAGTGGTTAGTACTGTACTGTATATAGGGAGCTCAGTGGTTAGTATTGTATTGTATATAGGGAGCACGGTGACTCAGTGGTTAGTACTGTATATAGGGAGCACGTTGACTCAGTGGTTAGTACTGTACTGTATATGGGGAGCACGGTGACTCAGTGGTTAGCACTGTATTGTATATAGGGAGAACGGTGCCTCAGTGGTTAGTACTGTACTGTTTATAGGGAGCACGGCGACTCAGTGGTTAGTACTGTATATAGGGAGCACGGTGACTCAGTGGTTAGTACTTTACTGTATATAGGGAGCACGATGACTCAGTGGTTAGTACTGTACTGTATATAGGGAGCACGGTGACTCAGTGGTTAGCACTGTACTGTATATAGGGAGCAGGGTGACTCAGTGGTTAGCACTGTACTGTATATAAGGAGCATGGTGACTCAGTGGTTTGTACTGTATATAGGGAGCACGGTTACTCAGTGGTTAGCACTGTACTGTACATAGGGAGCAAGGTGACTCAGTGGTTAGTACTATACTGTATATAGGGAGCACGGTGACTCAGTTGTTAGTACTGTACTGTATATAGTGAGCACGGCGACTCAGTGGTTAGTACTGTATATAGGGAGCACGGTGACTCAGTGGTTAGTACTGTACTGTATATAGGGAGCACGGTGACTCAGTGGTTAGTACTATACTGTATATAGGGAGCACGGTGACTCAGTGGTTAGTACTATACTGTATATAGGGAGCACGGTGACTCAGTGATTAGTACTGTACTGTATATAGGGAGCACGGCGACTCAGTGGTTAGCACTGTACTGTATATAGGGAGCATGGTGACTCAGTGGGTTGTACTGTATATAGGGAGCACGGTTACTCAGTGGTTAGCACTGTACTGTACATAGGGAGCAAGGTGACTCAGTGGTTAGTACTGTACTGGTTATAGGGAGCACGGTGACTCAGTGGTTAGTACTGTACTTCTGGGAGGGTCAGACGAAAAGACACCGGATTGAGAATCTCAGAAATCCTATACGGACCAATAAAACGAGGTTTAAATTTAGGAGAGGAAACCTTCATAGGAATATGACGAGAAGATAACCAAACCAGATCCCCAACACGAAGTCGGGGTCCCACACGGCGTCTGCGATTAGCGAAAAGCTGAGCCTTCTCCTGGGACAAGGTCAAATTGTCCACTACCTGAGTCCAGATCTGCTGCAACCTGTCCACCACAGAATCCACACCAGGACAGTCCGAAGACTCAACCTGTCCTGAAGAGAAACGAGGATGGAACCCAGAATTGCAGAAAAATGGAGAGACCAAGGTAGCCGAGCTGGCCCGATTATTAAGGGCGAACTCAGCCAACGGCAAAAATGACACCCAATCATCCTGGTCAGCGGAAACAAAACATCTCAGATATGTTTCCAAGGTCTGATTGGTTCGTTCGGTCTGGCCATTAGTCTGAGGATGGAAGGCCGAGGAGAAAGATAGGTCAATGCCCATCCTACCACAAAAGGCTCGCCAGAACCTCGAGACAAACTGGGAACCTCTGTCAGAAACAATATTCTCAGGAATGCCATGTAAACGAACCACATGATGGAAGAACAAAGGCACCAAATCAGAGGAGGAAGGCAATTTAACCAAGGGCACCAGATGGACCATTTTAGAAAAGCGATCACAGACCACCCAAATGACCGACATTTTTTGAGAAACGGGAAGGTCAGAAATGAAATCCATCGAAATATGTGTCCAAGGCCTCTTCGGGACCGGCAAGGGCAAAAGCAACCCACTGGCACGTGAACAGCAAGGCTTAGCCCTAGCACAAATTCCACAGGACTGCACAAAAGCACGCACATCCCGTGACAGAGATGGCCACCAGAAAGATCTAGCAACCAACTCCCTGGTACCAAAGATTCCTGGATGACCGGCCAGCACCGAACAATGAAGTTCAGAGATAACTTTACTAGTCCACCTATCAGGGACGAACAGTTTCTCGGCCGGACAACGATCAGGTTTATTAGCCTGAAATTTCTGCAACACTCTCCGCAAATCAGGGGAGATGGCAGACACAATGACTCCTTCCTTGAGGATACTCGCCGGCTCAGATAACCCCGGAGAGTCGGGCACAAAACTCCTAGACAGAGCATCCGCCTTCACATTTTTAGAGCCCGGAAGGTATGAAATCACAAAATCAAAACGAGCAAAAAATAATGACCAACGGGCCTGTCTTGGATAAAAGCGCTTGGCAGACTCAAGATAAGTAAGGTTCTTATGATCAGTCAATACGACCACGCGATGCTTAGCACCCTCAAGCCAATGACGCCACTCCTCGAATGCCCACTTCATGGCCAGCAACTCTCGGTTGCCCACATCATAATTACGCTCAGCAGCAGAAAATTTCCTGGAAAAGAAAGCACATGGTTTGAACACTGAGCAACCAGAACCTCTCTGTGACAAAACCGCCCCTGCACCAATCTCAGAAGCATCAACCTCGACCTGGAACGGAAGAGAAACATCAGGTTGACACAACACAGGGGCACAGCAAAAACGACGCTTCAACTCCTGAAAAGTTTCCACGGCAGCAGAAGACCAATTAACCAAATCAGCACCCTTCTTGGTCAAATCAGTCAATGGTCTGGCAATGCTAGAAAAATTACAGATGAAGCGACGATAAAAATTAGCAAAGCCCAGGAATTTCTGCAGACTTTTAAGAGATGTCGGCTGAGTCCAATCCTGGATGGCCTGAACCTTAACCGGATCCATCTCGATAGTAGAAGGGGAAAAGATGAACCCCAAAAATGAAACTTTCTGCACACCGAAGAGACACTTTGATCCCTTTACGAACAAGGAATTAGCACGCAGTACCTGGAAAACCATTCTGACTTGCTTCACATGAGACTCCCAATCATCTGAGAAGATCAAAATGTCATCCAAGTAAACAATCAAGAATTTATCCAGATACTCACGGAAAATGTCATGCATAAAAGACTGAAAAACAGATGGAGCATTGGCAAGTCCGAACGGCATCACCAGATACTCAAAATGACCCTCTGGCGTATTAAATGCCGTTTTCCATTCATCTCCCTGCCTGATTCTCACCAGATTATACGCACCACGAAGATCAATCTTAGTAAACCAACTAGCCCCCTTAATCCGAGCAAACAAGTCAGAAATCAATGGCAAGGGATACTGAAACTTAACAGTGATCTTATTAAGAAGGCGGTAATCAATACACGGTCTTAGCGAACCATCCTTCTTGGCTACAAAAAAGAACCCTGCTCCCAATGGTGACGACGATGGGCGAATATGTCCCTTCTCCAGGGACTCCTTCACATAACTGCGCATAGCGGTGTGTTCAGGTACGGACAAATTAAATAAACGACCCTTAGGGAATTTACTACCAGGAATCAAATCGATAGCACAATCACAATTCCTATGCGGAGGTAGGGCATCAGACTTGGACTCTTCAAATACATCCTGAAAGTCCGACAAGAACTCTGGGATGTCAGAAGGAATGGATGACGAAATAGACAAAAATGGAACATCACCATGTACTCCCTGACAACCCCAGCTGGTTACCGACATAGAGTTCCAATCCAATACTGGATTATGGGTTTGTAGCCATGGCAACCCCAACACGACCACATCATGCAAATTATGCAGAACCAGAAAGCGAATAACTTCCTGATGTGCAGGAGCCATGCACATGGTCAGCTGGGCCCAGTACTGAGGCTTATTCTTGGCCAAAGGTGTAGCATCAATTCCTTTCAACGGAATAGGACACCGCAAAGGCTCCAAGAAAAATCCACAACGTTTAGCATAATCCAAATCCATCAGATTCAGGGCAGCGCCTGAATCCACAAACGCCATGAGAGAATACGATGACAAAGAGCACATTAAGGTAATGGACAAAAGGAATTTGGACTGTACAGTACCAATAACGGCAGAGCTATCGAACCGCCTAGTGCGTTTAGGACAATTAGAAATAGCATGAGTAGAATCACCACAATAGAAACACAGCCTGTTCAGACGTCTGTGTTCTTGCCGTTCTACTTTAGTCATAGTCCTGTCGCACTGCATAGGCTCAGGTTTACTCTCAGACAATACCGCCAGATGGTGCACAGATTTACGCTCGCGCAAGCGACGACCGATCTGAATGGCCAAGGACATAGACTCATTCAAACCAGCAGGCATAGGAAATCCCACCATTACATCCTTAAGAGCTTCAGAGAGACCCTTTCTGAACAAAGCCGCTAGTGCAGATTCATTCCACAGAGTGAGTACTGACCACTTCCTAAATTTCTGACAATATACTTCTACATCATCCTGACCCTGGCATAAAGCCAGCAGATTTTTCTCAGCCTGATCCACTGAATTAGGCTCATCGTAAAGCAATCCCAGCGCCTGGAAAAATGCATCAACATTACTCAATGCAGAATCTCCTGGTGCAAGAGAAAACGCCCAGTCCTGTGGGTCGCCGCGCAAAAAAGAAATAATAATCAAAACCTGTTGAATAGGATTACCAGAAGAATGAGGTTTCAAGGCCAAAAATAGCTTACAATTATTTCTGAAGCTCAGGAACTTAGTTCTGTCACCAAAAAACAAATCAGGAATCGGAATTCTTGGTTCTAGCATCGATTTCTGATCAATAGTATCTTGAATCTTTTGTACATTTACAACGAGATTATCCATTGAGGAGCACAGAGCCTGAATATCCATGTCCACAGCTGTGTCCTGAAGCACTCTAATGTCTAGGGGAAAAAAAAGACTGAAGACAGAGCTAAGAGAAAAAAAAATGATGTCAGGATTTCTTTTTTCCCTCTATTGGGAATCATTGGTGAGGCTCCTTGTACGGTTATGGCCGGCAATCAGGCAACACAGCGTGCAGTAATCAGCGCACATACAGAGATCTGGCAATAACCAAAAACAATAGGACGAGCTCTGAGACGTGGAATCTCTGTAGACTGCAGTACCTGATCTATCCTCACACAACTATAAGCAGCAGTGGATTGCGCCTATCACTACCTATGCAACTCGGCACTGCCTGAGGAGCTGACTAGCCTGAAGATAGAAATACAAGCCTGACTTACCTCAGAGAAATACCCCAAAGGAATAGGCAGCCCCCCACATATAATGACTGTTAGCAAGATGAAAAGACAAACGTAGGAATGAAATACATTCAGCAAAGTGAGGCCCGATATTCTAGACAGAGCGAGGATAGCAAAGAGAACTATGCAGTCTACAAAAAACCCTAAAACGAAAACCACGCAAAGGGGCAAAAAGACCCACCGTGCCGAACTAACAGCACGGCGGTGCACCCCTTTGCTACTCAGAGCTTCCAGCAAAAGTTAATAGCAAGCTGGACAGAAAAAACAGAAAACAAACTAGAAGCACTTATCTAGCAGAGCAGCAGGCCCAAGGAAAGATGCAGTAGCTCAGATCCAACACTGGAACATTGACAAGGAGCAAGGAAGACAGACTCAGGTGGAGCTAAATAGCAAGGCAGCCAACGAGCTCACCAAAACACCTGAGGGAGGAAGCCCAGAGACTGCAATGCCACTTGTGACCACAGAAGTAAACTCAGCCACAGAATTCACAACAGCCCAGGCCCAGCGAGCTGAGCGGGAGGCTGAGAGAGCCGAGCGCCGAGCCCAGCGAGAACATGAACTGGAGATGCTCCGGCAGGGGGGGATGCCCTCCACCGCCCAGAGACGTGAGCCCAGCAGCGCTCAGATACCTAAGCCCCGGCCCGATCACTTTCCTGCTATGGAGAAGGACGGGGACTTGGACACTTTTCTGCGGGCCTTTGAGAAAGCCTGCAGGCAGTACCAGCTGCCTACAGATGAATGGGCCCGATACCTGACACCAGGGCTGAGAGGTAAAGCTCTGGAGGCGTTTGCTGCCCTCCCTCAAGAACAAGATGGTGACTATGAGGCCATCAAGCAGGCTCTGATAGCCAAGTACCAGCTTACACCCGAGGTGTACCGTAGAAAGTTCCGGACCCTCCAACGTGGCCCACACGACAGTTACAGTGATGTGGTGCATGGACTGGGGACCCACTTTGACCAGTGGACCCAAGGACTGTCAGTGACCACCTTTGCACAGCTGCGAGACCTGATGATCAAAGACCAGTTCTTTCATCTTTGCCCAGCTGAGGTGCGACAGTTCGTGATGGACAGAGAACCCAAAGACGTGACGAAAGCAGCGCAGATTGCCGATGCCTATGAGGCCAACCGTAGATCGGAAGTGCGGAAGCCAGTCACCACCAGCTGGAGAGGGGGTAAGCCTGCAACCAACGCCAGTACCCCTGCCCGCCAACACACCAGAGGTCCTGGCCCCGTGGCCAACAGCACCAGACGTACCACTGAACCTCGCACGTGTTACACCTGCCATCAGACTGGTCATATCAGTCTCTCCTGCCCAACCAAGCAGAAGAACACCCAAGCCAAGGCCCCAGGGCCTAATGCAGCAGTTCTTTTGGTGGGTGGTGTGGTTGGGAGGGTGTGTGACAACGTACAGCACGTCACTGTGGGAGGCCATGTTGCTACAGGCCTCAAGGACACCGGGGCTGAACGAACCCTCATCCGACCCGAACTGGCGGCCCCTGAAGAAATCATTCTGGGGAAAACCCTAACTGTCACTGGGATTGGGGGCATCAGCTGTCCCTTACCGATGGCCCGGGTTTTTATTGATTGGGGTGCCGGGAGCGGGGTGAAGGAAGTGGGGCTGTCTGATAATTTGCCCACTGATGTTTTGTTGGGGACTGATTTGGGGAGGATGGTTGCATACTACGTCCCTGACACCCCTCCCCAATCTACTAATAAGGGTAAAGTTAACCCTGATGATGATGATGACCTGGTGAAAACCTTGGAGTGTAACACAACCTGTCTCTACACCCCATACCAAATTTGTAGGCCTAATGCAGCGTAGTTTCCACCAACTACTAAACGAGAGCCGGAAGATCGAAGCTCATGAAAGGCAACCCGGGGAACACCTTGGAGTGTAACACAACCTCTCTCTACACCACGAAAGGGCTGATTCTTAGGAAGGAAGGCTGTTGTAAATAAGCATTGCGCGTCCAAGGGTGATTATATTCTTATTCGGTATCTACTCACCCTCGGACGCGCCATGCTTCTTGATTTGTAATTAATGTTTATTTGCAATGTGCTTTTGACTTACTCAATTATTTTTTTAATTATTGATTTTATTAAATTAATAGTTTAACATCTTATTGGAAATAATTTAAAGGAGACGCGACAGGACAACACTCGGTGGATGCCATATCTGTGCTAACAACTCCAAAAAACTTTCAGTTAACTTCTTGCAGGAGAAAGAAATTGTAGCTGTTGGACCTTTGTAGTACAGTTCCAGATATTTGTTGTGTGTTTGTTTTGATTGTTAAAATGTCTGCATTTGAGATCTCAACACGATCTTATTTTTTATAATCAAATTAATTTTTTTTATATTTAATGATGTTGGTTCAAGGGGTACACGGGCAGCAATAGACAGGTCAGTGGAGGCCTAGTGGAAGGAGTGACGGCAGACAGGCATCAAAGGCCTAACATTGGGCTGGCTGTAGGCAAGTTAAAATTGGTTCCAGGGGAACACGGCCATCAGTGGCCTGGTCAGTGTAGTTGTAGTTGAAAGAACGGGACGCAGACAGGCTTCGAAGGCCTAACATAATAACATAGGGCTGGCTGTAGGCAAGTTAAAATTGGTTCCAAGGGAACACGGCCATCAGTGGCCTGGTCAGTGTAGTTGTAGTTGAAAGAACGGGACGCAGACAGGCTTCGAAGGCCTAACATAACAAACTTGGGCTGGCTGTAGGCACTTTTAAATTTGTTCCAGGGGTACATGGGCAGCAGTGTATGGTCAGTGGAAGTCTAGTGGAAGGAGTGACCGCAGACAGGCTTCCAAGGCCTAACATAACAAACTTGGGCTGGCTGTAGGCACTTTTAAATTGGTTCCAGGGGTACACGGGCAGCAGTGGTCTGGTCAGTGGAAGTCTAGTGGAAGGAGTGACCGCAGACAGGCTTCCAAGGCCTAACATAACAAACTTGGGCTGGCTGTAGGCACTTTTAAATTGGTTCCAGGGGTACACGGGCAGCAGTGGTCTGGTCTGTGGAAGTCTAGTGGAAGGAGTGACCGCAGACAGGCTTCGAAGGCCTAACATAACAAACTTGGGCTGGCTGTAGGCACTTTTAAATTGGTTCCAGGGGTACACGGGCAGCAGTGGTCTGGTCAGTGGAAGTCTAGTGGAAGGAGTGACCGCAGACAGGCTTCCAAGGCCTAACATAACAAACTTGGGCTGGCTGTAGGCACTTTTAAATTGGTTCCAGGGGTACACGGGCAGCAGTGGTCTGGTCAGTGGAAGTCTAGTGGAAGGAGTGACCGCAGACAGGCTTCCAAGGCCTAACATAACAAACTTGGGCTGGCTGTAGGCACTTTTAAATTGGTTCCAGGGGTACACGGGCAGCAGTGGTCTGGTCTGTGGAAGTCTAGTGGAAGGAGTGACCGCAGACAGGCTTCGAAGGCCTAACATAACAAACTTGGGCTGGCTGTAGGCACTTTTAAATTGGTTCCAGGGGTACACGGGCAGCAGTGGTCTGGTCAGTGGAAGTCTAGTGGAAGGAGTGACCGCAGACAGGCTTCCAAGGCCTAACATAACAAACTTGGGCTGGCTGTAGGCACTTTTAAATTGGTTCCAGGGGTACACGGGCAGCAGTGGTCTGGTCTGTGGAAGTCTAGTGGAAGGAGTGACCGCAGACAGGCTTCGAAGGCCTAACATAACAAACTTGGGCTGGCTGTAGGCACTTTTAAATTGGTTCCAGGGGTACACGGGCAGCAGTGGTCTGGTCAGTGGAAGTCTAGTGGAAGGAGTGACCGCAGACAGGCTTCGAAGGCCTAACATAACAAACTTGGGCTGGCTGTAGGCACTTTTAAATTGGTTGCAGGGGTACACGGGCAGCAGTGGTCTGGTCAGTGGAAGTCTAGTGGAAGGAGTGACCGCAGACAGGCTTCGAAGGCCTAACATAACAAAATTGGGCTGGCTGTAGGCACTTTAAATTGGTTCCAGGGGTACATGGGCAGCAGTGTATGGTCAGTGGAAGTCTAGTGGAAGGAGTGACGGCAGACAGTCTTCGAAGGCCTAACATAACAAAATTGGGCTGACTGTAGGCACTTTTAAATTGGTTCCAGGGTAACACGGCCAGCAGTGGCCTGGTCAGTGTAGTAGTTGTAGAAAGAAGGGACCGCAGACAGGCTTCGAAGGCCTAACATAACAAAAATGTCAAAACAATGGTATTGTCAGTGCCAGGCATTGAAGGATGTCAGCGCCTAGACTACACATTGGTGAAGCTGTGAGAGATAATTTTGCTAGTGGTAGAGCACTGTTTGAGCTGGGGGGGGAACTGTCTTGTGGCCGGCGGTACAGGCACAGGGCCCCTCATATTACAACGGTGTGTTTGACGTTGGGTGCGCACCACCACCGCCAGAGACACTTTATTGTACTATGAGGGACCCAGTGGCAGTGCCGTCGACCAAAAGCGGCCACACCCACCTCTTCAGACAAACAGCACTCTCAAGGGTCCAAGCGCAAAGTGGCGATAGCACGGCCCCGTGTGGGGAGTTTGGCCATTTCGTGAGGTGGAAACATGTCGTATGCTGGACAATCAGGTGAAGAAAATTACGAGATTGGAAAAGTCATTCAGAATAGTCCACAGGCAAGACCTTTTCATAGGAAAGCTAGGTGTCAGCCGGGCAGGGTGGGGCAAAAGATTTTGAAATCCAGTTGTGGTTCATTTTAATGAAGGTTAGATCATCTACATTTTGGGTAGCCAGACGAGTCCTTTTTTCTGTTAGTATTGAACCTGCAGCACTGAATACTCTTTCTGATAGGACACTAGCTGCCGGGCAAGCAAGCTCCTGCAATGCATATTCTGCCAATTCTGGCCAGGTGTCTAATTTGGATGCCCAGTAATCAAATGGGAATGACGGTTGAGGGAGAACGTCGATAAGGGATGAAAAATAGTTTGTAACCATACTGGACAAATGTTGTCTCCTGTCACTTTGAATTGATGCTGCAGTACCTGTCCTGTCTGCGGTCATAGAAAAATCACTCCACAACCTGGTCAGAAAACCCCTCTGGCCAACGCCACTTCTGATTTCTGCCCCTCTAACACCTCTGGTCTGCTGGCCCCTGGAGCTCGTGTGAGAACGATCACGGGCGCTGTGTGCAGGGAATGCCAGAAGCAAACGGTCAACAAGAGTTGATTGTTTTGTTGCTAATATTAGTTCCAAGTTCTCATGTGGCATAATATTTTGCAATTTGCCTTTATAGCGAGGATCAAGGAGGCAGTCCAACCAGTAATCGTCATCGTTCATCATTTTTGTAATGCGTGTGTCCCTTTTGAGGATACGCAAGGCATAATCCGCCATGTGGGCCAAAGTTCCCGTTGTCAAATCTGCGGTTGTGCTTGGTTGAGGGGCAGTTGCAGGCAAATCTACGTCACTTGTGTCCCTCAAAAAACCAGAACCCGGCCTTGCCACGCCACCAATTTCCCGTACCCCCGGGAAAGCTTCCTCATTAAAAATATACTCATCCCCATCATCCTCCTCATCCTCCACCTCCTCTTCGCCCGGTACCTCGTCATGTACACTGCCCTGACCAGACAATCGCTGACTGTCATCAAGGCTTTCCTCTTCCTCTGGTGCAGACGCCTGATCCTTTATGTGCGTCAAACTTTGCATCAGCAGACGCATTAGGGGGATGCTCATGCTTATTATGGCGTTGTCTGCACTAACCAGCCGTGTGCATTCCTCAAAACACTGAAGGACTTGACACATGTCTTGAATCTTCGACCACTGCACACCTGACAACTCCATGTCTGCCATCCTACTGCCTGCCCGTGTATGTGTATCCTCCCACAAAAACATAACAGCCCGCCTCTGTTCGCACAGTCTCTGAAGCATGTGCAGTGTTGAGTTCCACCTTGTTGCAACGTCTATGATTAGGCGATGCTGGGGAAGGTTCAAAGAACGCTGATAGGTCTGCATACGGCTGGAGTGTACAGGCGAACGGCGGATATGTGCGCAAAGTCCACGCACTTTGAGGAGCAGGTCGGATAACCCCGGATAACTTTTCAGGAAGCACTGCACCACCAGGTTTAAGGTGTGAGCCAGGCAAGGAATGTGTTTCAGTTGGGAAAGGGAGATGGCAGCCATGAAATTCCTTCCGTTATCACTCACTACCTTGCCTGCCTCAAGATCTACAGTGCCCAGCCACAACTGCGTTTCTTGCTGCAAGAACTCGGACAGAACTTCCGCGGTGTGTCTATTGTCGCCCAAACACTTCATAGCCAATACAGCCTGCTGACGTATGCCAGTAGCTGCCCCATAATGGGAGACCTGGTGTGCAACAGTGGCAGGTGCGGATGGAGTGTTTGTGCGACTGCGGTCTGTGGACGAGCTCTTGCTTCTGCAGGAGGACGAGGAGGAGGAGGAGGAGGAGGGGGTGCGAACGGCTACAGACAACTGTTTACTAGACCGTGGGCTAGGCAGAACTGTCCCAAACTTGCTGTCCCCTGTGGACCCTGAATCCACCACATTTACCCAGTGTGCCGTGATGGACACGTAACGTCCCTGGCCATGCCTACTGGTCCATGCATCTGTTGTCAGGTGCACCTTTGTGCTCACAGATTGCCTGAGTGCATGGACGATGCGCTCTTTAACATGCTGGTGGAGGGCTGGGATGGCTTTTCTGGAAAAAAAGTGTCGACTGGGTAGCTCGTAGCGTGGTACAGCGTAGTCCATCAGGTCTTTGAAAGCTTCGCTTTCAACTAACCGGTAGGGCATCATCTCTAACGAGATTAGTCTAGCTATGTGGGCGTTCAAACCCTGTGTACGCGGATGCGAGGCTAAGTATTTCCTTTTTCTAACCATAGTCTCATGTAGGGTGAGCTGGACTGGAGAGCTGGAGATCGTGGAACTAGCGGGGGTGCCGGTGGACATGGCAGACTGAGAGACGGTGGGAGATGGTATTGTTGCCGCCGGTGCCCTAGATGCAGTGTTTCCTACTACGAAACTGGTGATTCCCTGACCCTGACTGCTTTGGCCTGGCAAAGATACCTGCACAGATACAGCAGGTGGTGCGCTAAATGGTGGTCCTACACTGCCGGAAGGGATGTTGCGTTGATGACTAGCTTCATTGGCCGAGGGTGCAACAACCTTAAGGGACGTTTGGTAGTTAGTCCAAGCTTTCAAATGCATGGTGGTTAAATGTCTATGCATGCAACTAGTATTGAGACTTTTCAGATTCTGACCTCTGCTTAAGGAAGTAGAACATTTTTGACAGATGACTTTGCGCTGATCAATTGGATGTTGTTTAAAAAAATGCCAGACTGCACTCTTTCTAGCATCGGATACCTTTTCAGGCATTGCAGACTGAGCTTTAACCGGATGGCCACGCTGTCCTCCACCAGGTTTTGGCTTTGCCACGCGTTTTGGGCAAGATACGGGCCCGGCAGATGGAACCTGTGGCGATGTTGATGCCTGCTGCGGCCCCTCCTCCTCCTCTGCTTCAGAACTGCTGCCGCCTGCACCCTGTTCCCCCAATGGCTGCCAATCGGGGTCAAGAACTGGGTCATCTAATAACTCTTCTTGTACCTCCTGCGCAACTTCGTCTGTGTCACCGTGTCGTTCGGTGGCATAGCGTTCGTGATGGGGCAACATAGTCTCATCAGGGTCTGATTCTTGATCAGCACCCTGCGAGGGCAATGTTGTGGTCTGAGTCAAAGGACCAGCATAGTAGTCTGGCTGTGGCTGTGCGTCAGTGCACTCCATGTCAGATTCAATTTGTAATGGGCATGGACTGTTAACTGCTTCACTTTCTAAGCCAGGGACGGTATGTGTAAAGAGCTCCATGGAGTAACCCGTTGTGTCGCCTGCTGCATTCGTCTCTGTTGTTGTTTTTGCTGAAGAGGACAAGGAAGTGACTTGTCCCTGACCGTGAACATCCACTAACGACGCGCTGCTTTTACTTTTACCAGTTTCACGAGAGGAGGCAAAAGAGCTAGAGGCTGAGTCAGCAAGATAAGCCAAAACTTGCTCTTGCTGCTCCGGCTTTAAAAGCGGTTTTCCTAATCCCAGAAAAGGGAGCGTTCGAGGCCTTGTGTAGCCGGACGACGAACCTGGCTCCACAGCTCCAGACTTAGGTGCAATATTTTTTTCCCCACGACCACCTGATGCTCCACCACTACCACTACCCTCATTACCAGCTGACAATGAACGCCCCCGGCCACGACCTCTTCCACTAGACTTCCTCATTGTTTTAAAAACGTAACCAAACTAACGTTATTTGTTGCAGTCACACAACTTACACGGTGAGCTATAACTTCAGTATGATTTAGCTACCCCTTTACAGGTTGGTGAGACCACAGCGAAAATCAGGCCCAATGTTACACACTCTTTTTTTGGTGGCTGCAAATTAGAGAGATGCCCCACACGCAGGACTGTCACTGAAGCACAAATGTTAATATTAATGTCACACTATTATTTTTTTTTTATTTTTATTTTTTTCAGGAACACTTTAGAAACCCCCAAAAAAAAAAAAAATAGATTTTTGCAGGGAGAATTTAGAAAACAAATGTAACAAACTATATGCTTTCTATGGGCCACTGAGTGAGAGATGACGCACACAGGAATCAGGAGTGGCACACAAGCCCAGAGGCCAATATTTTTCTACCAATGATTGATGGAGTTATTTTCTCTGGTAGATTTTGGAACCCAAATCAAGGAAAAAAAATATAGGCTTTCTATGGACCACAATTGGAGAGAGAGAGAGAGAGAGATGGCACACCCAGGAGTCAAGACTGGCACACAAGCAGAAAGGCCAATATTAATCTCCCACTGTTTTTTTTGTTTGTTTTTTTTTTTTTTTTTTCAGGGAGACTTTAGAAAAAAAAATAATAAAAAAAATATGATTTTATCAGGAAGAATTTAGAAACCAAATAAAATAAAATGATTTTTTCAGGGAGAATTTATAAAACAAATAAAAACAAAAATAGGCGTTCTATGGCCCACTGACTGAGAGATGACGCACACAGGAGTCAGGAGTGGCACACAAGCCCAGAGGCCAATATTTTTCTACCAATGATTGATGTAGTTATTTTCTCTGGTAGATTTTAGAACCCAAATCAAGGAAAAAAAATATAGGCTTTCTATGGACCACAATTGGAGAGAGAGAGAGAGAGAGAGAGAGAGATGGCACACCCAGGAGTCAAGACTGGCACACAAGCAGAAAGGCCAATATTAATCTCCCACTGTTTTTTTTGGTTGTTTTTTTTTTTTTTTTTCAGGGAGACTTTAGAAAAAAAAATAATAAAAAAAATATGATTTTATCAGGAAGAATTTAGAAACCAAATAAAATAAAATGATTTTTTCAGGGAGAATTTATAAAACAAATAAAAACAAAAATAGGCGTTCTATGGCCCACTGACTGAGAGATGACGCACACAGGAGTCAGGAGTGGCACACAAGCCCAGAGGCCAATATTTTTCTACCAATGATTGATGTAGTTATTTTCTCTGGTAGATTTTGGAACCCAAATCAAGGAAAAAAAATATAGGCTTTCTATGGACCACAATTGGAGAGAGAGAGAGAGAGAGAGAGAGAGAGAGAGAGAGAGATGGCACACCCAGGAGTCAAGACTGGCACACAAGCAGAAAGGCCAATATTAATCTCCCACTGTTTTTTTTTGGTTGTTTTTTTTTTTTTTTTCAGGGAGACTTTAGAAAAAAAAATAATAAAAAAAATATGATTTTATCAGGAAGAATTTAGAAACCAAATAAAATAAAATGATTTTTTCAGGGAGAATTTATAAAACAAATAAAACCAAAAATAGGCGTTCTATGGCCCACTGACTGAGAGATGACGCACCCAGGAGTCAAGACTGGCACACAAGCAGAAAGGCCAATATTAACCTCCCACTGTTTTTTTTTTTTTTTTTTTTTTTTCAGGGAGACTTTAGAAAAAAAAATAATAAAAAAAATATGATTTTATCAGGAAGAATTTAGAAACCAAATAAAATAAAATGATTTTTTCAGGGAGAATTTAGAAAACAAATAAAACCAAAAATAGGCGTTCTATGGCCCACTGACTGAGAGAGAGAGAGAGATGGAACGCTTAGTACTGGCACACAAGCCCAAAGGGCAATATTAATCTCCCTTTTTTTTTCCAGGGAGAATTTCTAAAACCCAAAAAAAAAAAAAAATAGGCTTTCTATGGCCCACTATTTGTGAGAGAGATGGGACGCTCAGGACTGGCACAGATGGCACGCTCAGGACTGGCACAGAAGCCCAGAGGCCAATATTAATCTCCCTTTTTTTCTGGGAGAATTTATAAAACCAAAAAAATATTTAAATAGGCTTTCTATGGCCCACTATTTGTGAGAGAGATGGCACGCTCAGGACTGGCACAGATGGCACGCTCACAACTGGCACACAAGCCCAGAGGCCAATATTAATCTCCCTTTTTTCAGGGAAAATTTATAAAACCAAAAAAAAAATTAAATAGGCTTTCTATGGCCCACTATTTGTGAGAGAGATGGCACGCTCAGGACTGGCACAGATGGCACGCTCACAACTGGCACACAAGCCCAGAGGCCAATATTAATCTCCCTTTTTTCAGGGAAAATTTATAAAACAAAAAAAAAAATTAAATAGGCTTTCTATGGCCCACTATTTGTGAGAGAGATGGCACGCTGAGGACTGGCACAGATGGCACGCTCACAACTGGCACACAAGCCCAGAGGCCAATATTAATCTCCCTTTTTTTCAGGGAGAATTTATAAAACCAAAAAAAAAATTAAATAGGCTTTCTATGGCCCACTATTTGTGAGAGAGATGGCACGCTCAGGGCTGGCACAGATGGCACGCTCAGGACTGGCACACAAGCCCAGAGGCCAATATTAATCTCCCTTTTTTTCAGGGAGAATTTATAAAACCCAAAAAAAAATAAAATAGGCTTTCTATGGCCCACTATTTGTGAGAGAGATGGCACACTCAGGACTGGCACACAAGCCCAAAGGCCAATATTAATCTCCCACTGTATTTTTATCAGGGAGAATTTATACACCCCACAAAAAAAAATACAGAAAAATGAAAAGGCTTTCTATGGCCCACTATGTGAGAGAGATGGCACACACAGGGATGGCACTCTAGCAGAAATGCCAAATTGCCAATCTTAATCTCCCACCAAAAAAAAAACAGGGAATGTCCTACAATTACTATCTCCCTGCCTGCAGTAATCTCAGCCAGGTATGGCAGGCAGCTACTATCTCCCTGCCTGCAGTAATCTCAGCCAGGTATGGCAGGCAGCAATAAGGAGTGGACTGATGCACAAATGAAATAAAAAGTGTGGACAAACAAAAAAGATAGCTGTGCAGAAAGGAAGGAACAAGAGGATTTGTGCTTTGAAAAAAGCAGTTGGTTTGCACAGCGGCGTACACACAGCAATGCAGCTATCAGGGAGCCTTCTAGGGCAGCCCAATGAGCTACAGCGCTGAGGGGAAAAAAAAAAAAAAAAAAACTTCCACTGTCCCTGCACACCGAGGGTGGTGTTGGACAGTGCAAATCGCTGCAGCACAAGCGGTTTTGTGGTTAATGGACCCTGCCTAACGCTATCCCTGCTTCTGACAAAGCGGCAGCAACCTCTCCCTAAACTCAGATCAGCAGCAGTAAGATGGCGGTCGGCGGGAACGCCTCTTTATAGCCCCTGTGACGTCGCAGACAGCAAGCCAATCACTGCAATGCCCTTCTCTAAGATGGTGGGGACCAGGACCTATGTCATCACGCTGCCCACACTCTGCGTTTACCTTCATTTGCTGAGAAATGGCGCTTTTCGCGTCATTGAAACGCGACTTTGGCGCGAAAGTCGCGTACCGCATGGCCGACCCCGCACAGGGGTCGGATCGGGTTTCATGAAACCCCGACTTAGCCAAAAGTCGGCGACTTTTGAAAATGTTCGACCCGTTTCGCTCAACCCTAGTGGTTAGTACTGTATATAGGGAGCACGGTGACTCAGTGGTTAGTACTGTACTGTATATGGGGAGCATGGTGACTCAGTGGTTAGTACTATACTGTATATAGGGAGCACGGTGACTCAGTGGTTAGTACAATACTGTATATAGTGAGCACGGTGACTCAGTGGTTAGTACTATTCTGTATATAGGGAGCACGGTGACTCAGTGGTTAGTACTGTACTGTATATAGGGAGCACGGTGACTCAGTGATTAGCACAGTACAGTATATATGGGTGATACGGTGACTCTGGTTAGTACTGTATATAGGGAGCACGGTAACTCAGTGGTTAGTACTGTACTGTATATAGGGAGCACGGTGACTCAGTGGTTAGTACTATACCGTATATAGGGAGCAAGGTGACTCAGTGGTTAGTAATGTACTGTATATAGGGAGCACGTCGACTCAGTGGTTAGTACTGTATATAGGGAGCACGGTGACTCAGTGGTTAGTACTGTACTGTACATAGGGAGCAAGGTGACTCAATGGTTAGTACTGTACTGTTTATAGGGAGCACGGTGACTCAGTGGTTAGTACTGTACTGTATATAGGGAGCACGGTGACTCAGTGGTTAGTACTATACCGTATATAGGGAGCAAGGTGACTCAGTGGTTAGTACTGTACTGTATATAGGGAGCACAGTGACTCAGTGGTTAGTTCTGTACTGTATATAGGGAGCACAGTGACTCAGTGGTTAGTACTGTATTGTATATAGGGAGCACGGTGACTCAGTGGTTAGTACTGTATATAGGGAGCACGTTGACTCAGTGGTTAGTACTGTACTGTATATGGGGAGCACGGTGACTCAGTGCTTAGCACTGCATTGTATATGGGGAGCACGGTGACTCAGTGGTTAGTACTGTACTGTTTATAGGGAGCACGGCGACTCAGTGGTTAGTACTGTATATAGGGAGCACGGTGACTCAGTGGTTAGTACTTTACTGTATATAGGGAGCACGATGACTCAGTGGTTAGTAATTTACTGTATATAGGGAGCAGGGTGACTCAGTGGTTAGTACTGTACTGTATATAGGGAGCACGGTGACTCAGTGGTTAGCACTGTACTGTATATAGGGAGCACGGTGACTCAGTGGTTAGTACTGTATATAGGGAGCACGGTGACTCAGTGGCTTGTACTGTATATAGGGAACACTGTGACTCAGTGGTTAGTACTGTACTGTATATAGGGAGCACGGTGACTCAGTGGTTAGTACTGTACTGTATATAGGGAGCATGGTGACTCAGTGGTTAGTACTATACTGTATATAGGGAGCACGGTGACTCAGTGGTTAGTACAATACTGTATATAGTGAGCACGGTGACTCAGTGGTTAGTCCTATTCTGTATATAGGGAGCACGGTGACTCAGTGGTTAGTACTATACTGTATATAGTGAGCACGGTGACTCAGTGGTTAGTACTGTACTGTATATAGGGAGCACGGTGACTCAGTGGTTACTCCTTTTCCATACATAATGTATTCCATAGGTCGTTGTTGAGGAGATACGTGACACCTATGGTTCCATCTGTGGAGCCTCCTTCCCCTGTTTTGGTGGAGGGGGAATTGGAGTATATTGTGGAGAAGATTTTGGATTCTCGTGTCTCTAGACGGAAACTCCAGTATCTGGTCAAATGGAAGGGTTATGCTCAGGAAGATAATTCCTGGGTTTTTGCCTCTGATGTCCATGCCCCAGATCTTGTTCGTGCCTTTCATGTGGCTCATCCTGGTCGGCCTGGGGGTTCTGGTGAGGGTTCGGTGACCCCTCCTCAAGGGGGGGGTACTGTTGTGAATTCTGTGGCTGAGTTTACTTCTGTGGTCACAAGTGGCATTGCAGTCTCTGGGCTTCCTCCCTCAGGTGTTTTGGTGAGCTCGTTGGCTGCCTTGCTATTTAGCTCCACCTGAGTCTGTCTTCCTTGCTCCTTGTCAATGTTCCAGTGTTGGATCTGAGCTACTGCATCTTTCCTTGGGCCTGCTGCTCTGCTAGATAAGTGCTTCTAGTTTGTCATCTGTTTTTTCTGTCCAGCTTGCTATTAACTTTTGCTGGAAGCTCTGAGTAGCAAAGGGGTGCACCGCCGTGCTGTTAGTTCGGCACGGTGGGTCTTTTTGCCCCTTTGCGTGGTTTTCGTTTTAGGGTTTTTTGTAGACTGCATAGTTCTCTTTGCTATCCTCGCTCTGTCTAGAATATCGGGCCTCACTTTGCTGAATGTATTTCATTCCTACGTTTGTCTTTTCATCTTGCTAACAGTCATTATATGTGGGGGGCTGCCTATTCCTTTGGGGTATTTCTCTGAGGTAAGTCAGGCTTGTATTTCTATCTTCAGGCTAGTCAGCTCCTCAGGCAGTGCCGAGTTGCATAGGTAGTGATAGGCGCAATCCACTGCTGCTTATAGTTGTGTGAGGATAGATCAGGTACTGCAGTCTACAGAGATTCCATGTCTCAGAGCTCGTCCTATTGTTTTTGGTTATTGCCAGATCTCTGTATGTGCGCTGATTACTGCACGCTGTGTTGCCTGATTGCCGGCCATAACACTGGGCCTCTCGCTCGGCTCGGGCCTCCTGCCGATACTGCTGAATCAGCCGTAGGCGTCCCTCATGGTCATCAGTGGAGAGTTCTTCCAAGGCCGCCTGCAGGTGGGAATACGAATATATATTTTCGTGTTCTTACCGTAAACATGGTGCATAATATCGTACCAAAACCAAACAAAGGATCTTTCATGAATTTTGGAGCCACTTTTCCAGTTCTGACTAGTGAAGGTGGGAGGGGTGAGGGACTTTCCTCTGAGCCTGGAATTTACGACCCCAGGGCAATGAAACCCCCTTCTAGCATACAGTCCGTAGCCCAGAGAGAAACAAGTAGAGTCAGCTAGTGAAGGGGGGGTTTAGCCCACCTCATGAGCTGACGAGCAACTAAACTTATATGATATTTCATACCATATCGTGACACCTCCCCCTTTTGGTGTGCGCTAGGGAGGCAGTACCCCACGGTATGCCTCCATGGGCACCTCAGTAGGTTCACCCTGGCGGGAGAGTCCATCTGCATTCCCATGCTCTTTGCCCGTTTTATGTTCAATGGTGAAGTCAAACTGCTGAAGGGCAAGGCTCCAGCGTAGCAACCTGCCGTTGGTTCCACACATGGCATTTAGCCAGCGCAGAGGGTTGTGGTCGGTCACCACAGTGAAGGTGTGACTGTACAAGTAGGGCTGCAAGCGCTGCAGGGCCCAGACTATGGCCAGGCACTCCTTCTCGATGGTGGAGTAGGCCACTTCCCTCGGCAAAAGTTTCCGGCTCAGGTATAACACGGGGTGCTCTTGGTCCTCCGAGTCAACCTGGCTGAGTACAGCACCAAGGCCAAACTCGCTGGCGTCGGTCTGCACCAAGAACGGTCGACTGCTGTCGACTGCTTTCAACACAGGGGCGTTGCACAGTGCAGTTTTCAACGCCTGGAAGGCCCCCTCACAGCCATCTGTCCAGTTGACAATGTGAGGTAGCTTCTTCCTGGTGAGGTCCGTCAAAGGTTTTGCCAGGCTACTATAGTGCTTTACGAAGCGCCTATAGTACCCTGCAGTGCCCAAGAAGGACATCACCTGTTTCTTGGTCACGGGAGTGGGCCAGTTCACGATCACTCCCACTTTGTCAGGCTCTGGCTTCAGGGTGTTCCCGCCTACCCGGTGCCCCAGGTAGTGAACCTCCCTCATGCCCATCTGACACTTTCCCGGCTTGATAGTCAGTCCTGCTTGGTGAATTCGCCTGAGCACCTCCTCGAGATGCTGCAGGTGTTCCTCCCAGGAGGAACTGAAGATGGCAATGTCATCCAAGTACGCCACGGCGTACGTCTCCAGTCCCTGAAGCAGGAAGTTGACCATCCGCTGGAAAGTGGCAGGGGCATTCTTCATGCCGAAGGGCATGACCGTGGACTCGTACAGTCCAAAGGGTGTGATAAAGGCGGACTTCTCCTGTGCCTCAGGGCTCAGGGGAATCTGCCAGTATCCTCGACTCAGATCCATTATTGTTAGGTAATTTGCGCCAGCTAACTTCTCAAGCAGCTCCTCGATGCGCGGCATGGGGTGCGCGTCAGAGGCTGTAATGGCATTGAGCCCCCTGTAGTCCACGCAGAACCGTGTGGTCCGGTCCTTCTTTGGCACGAGAACTACAGGTGATGCCCACGCGCTCTTTGACCGTCGAATCACCCCCAGCTGTAACATCTCATCGATCTCTTGGCGCATAATCTGCTGCACCTGGTCAGAGATTCGATAGGGTGTTCGCCGTAGTGGGGCGTGATTCTCGGTGTCCACCTCGTGGACGGCTAACTCAGTCCTCCCAGGTCGGTTGGAGAACACGACCCGGAAGGGTTCCAGTGTGGTTTGCAACTGCAACCGCTGGGGTTCAGTTAACGAGGCGCTTACCTCCACGTCCTCAATGGACCCATTGGCCTTGGCTTGGGCCAGCATGTCCAGGAGGGTGTCTTCCTCACCGTCTTTGGGCAAGCTGCAGACCGGTAGGACGAAAGGTTCACGTTCGTGATGAGCCTTCATCATGTTGACGTGAAAGGCCTTTCGCCTACCCCGAGCGTGGTCAAGCGTGACCACGTACGTGACCGGGTTGAGCTGTTGGTGGACGACGTACGGGCCCTCCCAGGCTGCCTGAAGCTTATCCGTTGGTACAGGGACCAGCACCCACACCTTTTGACCCACGTGGTAGGTCCGCTCCCGGGCGTTCTGGTCATACCAGTGCTTCTGATCAGCCTGAGCCTGCGTCATGTTGTCATGCACCAACTGCGTCAAGGTCTGCATCTTGTCACGGAAGCGCATGACATACTCCACTAGGGACACTTCAGAAGGGTTCGGCTCCTCTTCCCAGGATTCTCTTACCAACCCAAGGGGTCCCCGGACTCGCCTGCCGTACAGGAGCTCGAAGGGGAGAACCCCGTCGAGGCCTGCGGAACCTCTCGGTAAGCGAACAGCAGGTGTGGGAGGTACCGCTCCCAGTTGCGCCCTTGAGTCTCAACCAGCATGCGTAGCATCTGTTTGAGGGTACCATTGAAGCGTTCACACAGGCCATTGATCTGTGGGTGATACGCACTCGATACCAGGTGCTTCACCTGCATTCTCTTACAGAGAGCCTCCATTAGGCGAGACATAAATTGGGTCCCTTGATCAGTAAGCATTTCCCTGGGAAACCCTACTCGTGAAAAGATAGCCAACAGGGCATCCGCCACCTTATCTGCCCTAGTTGACGACAGAGCTACTGCCTCTGGGTACCGGGTAGCGTAGTCTACCACAGTAAGGATATATTGCTTTCCAGAGCTGCTGGGGACGGCCAGCGGGCCCACAATGTCCACCGCGATCCTCTGGAAAGGCTCCTCTATCACTGGCAAAGGGATCAGGGGAGCCTTAAGAGCAGGTCCCGCCTTCCCCACTCTTTGACAAGTGATACAGGAGCGGCAGTAGTTTGACACATCTGTCCCCATCTTAGGCCAATAGAAGTGTTGAGACAGCCGGGCCTTAGTTTTGCTGATCCCCAAGTGTCCAGCTAGCGGGATCTCATGGGCAATCCGCAACAACTCACCCCGGAATTGCTGTGGGACGACCAGCTGTCTTTCCCTCAACCACTCCTTTTGTGATTCTCTGGGTACTGTCTCCCGGTACAACCTTCCTTGTTCCCAGAACACCTTCTCCTTATCAGTCTCGGAGAAGGGCGTCCCGGCAAGTTGTCTCAAACTCTCTAGGTTCGCATCTGTGTGCAGAGCGGCCTGAAACTCCTGGCTAGGGGAAGCCAGAAGCGACGTCAGGGTCCCTTCCCCACGGGAACCCTCTTGGACCTGCTCTGGGTCCACCTCTGGTTCAGTCACAGTGGTGACTGAGGAGGGTCCGGAAGGCTGACAGTTATCTGCGTTCCGGGCACTCTGACTGCGGGTGACAGCAGCTACGTAGGCTGTCTCCCGGGGGTTTCTACAGTCCCATCAGCTGGCGCTGCTCTGGGCTCTACCTCCCCATCCACCCCCAACACTCCAGGGGCAGTGCTACTTATGGGCCAGTTACCTTCCTCGGTGGCACTGGTCACTTTCATGGCATCACCTTCCTCATGGTTCCCATGCATCTCCCCATTTCCTGTAGCACCGGCACTTGCCCCTGTTAGGGGTTCCTCAGCCGTCTCACTCCGCAGAGCGACGTGGCTGGGCACGCCTGTACCTATGGACACATTAACCTTCACAGAAAAATCATTATCAGGTTCAGCTGGCACAGATACAACATTTTCACCATCAATCCTAGGGAAAAAATGGTTATTAGATGCATCATTACAAGATAAAGCATGGTCAGGTAACACATGCGATTTCCCATCATCATCATCATCAGGGTTAACTTTACCCTTATTAGTAGATTGGGGAGGGGTGTCAGGGACGTAGTATGCAACCATCCTCCCCAAATCAGTCCCCAACAAAACATCAGTGGGCAAATTATCAGACAGCCCCACTTCCTTCACCCCGCTCCCGGCACCCCAATCAATAAAAACCCGGGCCATCGGTAAGGGACAGCTGATGCCCCCAATCCCAGTGACAGTTAGGGTTTTCCCCAGAATGATTTCTTCAGGGGCCGCCAGTTCGGGTCGGATGAGGGTTCGTTCAGCCCCGGTGTCCTTGAGGCCTGTAGCAACATGGCCTCCCACAGTGACGTGCTGTACGTTGTCACACACCCTCCCAACCACACCACCCACCAAAAGAACTGCTGCATTAGGCCCTGGGGCCTTGGCTTGGGTGTTCTTCTGCTTGGTTGGGCAGGAGAGACTGATATGACCAGTCTGATGGCAGGTGTAACACGTGCGAGGTTCAGTGGTACGTCTGGAGCTGTTGGCCACGGGGCCAGGACCTCTGGTGTGTTGGCGGGCAGGGGTACTGGCGTTGGTTGCAGGCTTACCCCCTCTCCAGCTGGTGGTGACTGGCTTCCGCACTTCCGATCTACGGTTGGCCTCATAGGCATCAGCAATCTGCGCTGCTTTCGTCACGTCTTTGGGTTCTCTGTCCATCACGAACTGTCGCACCTCAGCTGGGCAAAGATGAAAGAACTGGTCTTTGATCATCAGGTCTCGCAGCTGTGCAAAGGTCCAAGGCCGCCTGCAGGTGGGGGTCCAATTCGCCCGGATTGCTAACAGGGCCAGCATTCAGTGGTTGGACCTCTGCTGCAGCACCATGTTCGCTGGTGCTGGCTTCTGCGGCCTCTGCGCTCTGAGAGCGGTCTCGAGCGGCTTCCCATTGCACCAGATCTGCGACCAGTTGGGCTTTGTTTTTGCTTGCAAAGTCAATGTGCTGTGACTTGCATAAGGCGACAAGGGTGTCTCTCGTCTGCTGCTCATAAAAGGTTTCTCCCAGCACAACCATGGTTGCCAAATAAAAGATAGGATAGAAAAACGAAGAGAAAGGGAAGGGATAATTACCAGTACGCAATTGTCTCACAACTAAAAAGCACTGAGTTCGTTCTCCAAACTTATTTGCGCAGAGTCCTCGCAAGAACTTTCTGCACGTTTTTAGTGAGAGGAATGATTACTCAAACCAAATCACTAATGCTCTAAGATATCCCACCGCCTTGCCACCAATTGTCACGATTCCCCTGACCGCTGTCACCAATGGGTCAGGATTCACACCGTGACTGTCACCCCTACGTCACGGATTGAGGTGACTTTAGGCCAACAGACGGCTATCACATGTGCAGGGGGCTTATCTTAGTTATCCCTCCACTCCACGATGTGATGAAAAACCACACACAAGGCTATTGACCTCTTGCTTACAGCAGGGGCTTATTCTAGGTATCCCACTGCTTTCAATATACCACAAACTGCAGGGATTTATGTATATCCCGCTTACAGTTCCACTTAACACTTGCAGCCCTCTGGCGCCCCCTTACTCTCAGGTCAGATTAGGTACTGCACCCTGGGTAATTAGTCGCCAGGAAGGCTGCCTGCTATGTACTGGCTATTGGGCACGCTGCAGCGACGCGATAACTACTCCCACTCAGGCAGGAACAATAATTATCAAACCCGCAGTTGCTTCAGCATAATCCAACAGTCAGCGCACTTTCGCTGCCACCAGCTTCGATTAAACGGGTCCGAAGCTAACCCAACACAACAGTAACAGTAGCGTATTTCCCTTCAGAAGACAGGGTAAGTTTAGAGCATGGATGAACGAACTAATATATAATAGTATATTCCATTGAAATTAATTAGGCAGTGCTTTATCAAAAATATTTTATAAAGAAGTTACAAATGAGACAATTGCAAATATGTACAAGGGTAATTATGAAATAAACAGGGTTTAAATGAGAAAAGTAACACTCACATGTTCAACGCATTGCAGGCAACCAGGCTAGGGCAGTTTTTCCCATACGTCCCAGCTCATTTGGACGTGAGCAGGGCTCTTCCAGGACAAGACAAGAAATCAAGCAGCAAGCCACTCCTCAGAGCCTGCCAGACACTTAAAACATTAAGGCTGTGACATCACAGAAAGGCTGGCTTATCCAGACCCTCCTCTCTCTACATTCTGCCTAAACTTTAAACTATTCTCTCTGATTTCTATAACTTCACTACAAAACACGTCATAGTTCTAACAAACCCATCAATCATCTCGGGTTAACGTGAGCATTCTAATGAGATCAAATATGTCCTATCTGGGATACATATTTACAGAGAAAACCCTACTTCTTTACCAGACGGAGTTAGAAGCCCGAGTCTCAAGGGATGGGTACCTACACCGAGTGGGAATACGAATATATATTTTCGTGTTCTTACCGTAAACATGGTGCATAATATCGTACCAAAACCAAACAAAGGATCTTTCATGAATTTTGGAGCCACTTTTCCAGTTCTGACTAGTGAAGGTGGGAGGGGTGAGGGACTTTCCTCTGAGCCTGGAATTTACGACCCCAGGGCAATAAAACCCCCTTCTAGCATACAGTCCGTAGCCCAGAGAGAAACAAGTAGAGTCAGCTAGTGAAGGGGGGGTTTAGCCCACCTCATGAGCTGACGAGCAACTAAACTTATATGATATTTCATACCATATCGTGACAGTACTGTACATAGGGAGCACGGTGACTCAGTGGTTAGCACTGTACTGTATATAGGGAATACGGAGACTCTGGTTAGTACTGTATATAAGGAGCACGGTGACTCAGTGGTTAGTACTGTACTGTATATAGGGAGCACGTTGACTCAGTGGTTAGTACTATACTGTATATATGGAGCAAGGTGACTCAGTGGTTAGTACTGTACTGTATATAGGGAGCAAGGCGTCTCAGTGGTTAGTACTGTATATAGGGAGCAAGGTGACTCAGTGGTTAGTACTGTACTGTACATAGGGAGCACGGTGACTCAGTGGTTAGTACTATACTGTATATAGGGAGCACGGTGACTCAGTGATTAGTACTATACTGTATATAGGGAGAACGGTGACTCAGTGATTAGTACTCTACTGTATATAGGGAGCGCGGCGACTCAGTGGATAGCACTGTACTGTATATAGTGAGCACGGTGACTCAATGGTTAGTACTATACTGTATATAGGGAGCACGGTGACTCATTGCTTAGTACTGTATATAGGGAGCACGGCGACTCAGTGGTTAGTACTGTACTGTATATATGGAGTACGGAGACTCAGTGGTTAGTACTATACTGTATATAGGGAGCACGGTGACTCAGTGGTTAGTACTGTATTGTATATAGGGAGCACGGTGACTCAGTGGTTAGTACTGTACTGTATATAGGGAGCACAGTGACTCAGTGGTTAGTACTGTATTGTATATAGGGAGCACGGTGACTCAGTGTTTAGTACTGTATATATGGAGCATGTTGACTCAGTGGTTAATACTGTACTGTATATGGGGAGCACGGTGGCTCAGTGGTTAGCACTGTATTGTATATAGGGATCACGGTGACTCAGTGGTTAGTACTGTACTGTTTATAGGGAGCACGGCGACTCAGTGGTTAGTACTGTATATAGGGAGTACGGTGACTCAATGGTTAGTACTTCACTGTATATAGGGAGCACGATGACACAGTGGTTAGTACTGTACTGTATATAGGGAGCACGGTGACTCAGTGGTTAGCACTGTACTGTATATAGGGAGCAGGGTGACTCAGTGGTTAGTACTGTACTGTAAATAGGGAGCACGGTGACTCAGTGGTTAGCACTGTACTGTATATAGGGAGCACGGTGACTCAGTGGTTACTACTGTATATAGGGAGCACGGTGACTCAGTGGCTTGTACTGTATATAGGGAACACTGTGACTCAGTGGTTAGTACTGTACTGTATATAGGGAGCACGGTGACTCAGTGGTTAGTACTGTACTGTATATAGGGAGCACGGCGACTAAGTGGTTAGTACTATACTGTATATAGGGAGCACGGTGACTCAGTGGTTAGCACTGTACTGTATATAGGGAGCAAGTCGACTCAGTGGTTAGTACTGTATATAGGGAGCACGGTGACTCAGTGGTTAGTACTGTACTGTATATAGGGAGCATGGTGACTCAGTGGTTAGTACTGTACTGTATATAAGGAGCACAGTGACTCAGTGGTTAGTACTGTATTGTATATAGGGAGCACGGTGACTCAGTGGTTAGTACTGTATATATGGAGCACGTTGACTCAGTGTTTAGTACTGTACTGTATATGGGGAGCACGGTGACTCAGTGGTTAGCACTGTATTGTATATAGGGAGCACGGTGACTCAGTGGTTAGTACTGTACTGTTTATAGGGAGCACGGCGACTCAGTGGTTAGTACTGTATATAGGGAGCACGGTGACTCAGTGGTTAGTACTTTACTGTATATAGGGAGCACGATGACTCAGTGGTTAGTACTGTACTGTATATAGGGAGCACGGTGACTCAGTGGTTAGCACTGTACTGTATATAGGGAGCAGGGTGACTCAGTGGTTAGTACTGTACTGTATATAGGGAGCACGGTGACTCAGTGGTTAGCACTGTACTGTCTATAGGGAGCACGGTGACTCAGTGGTTACTACTGTATATAGGAAGCACGGTGATTCAGTGGCTTGTACTGTATATAGGGAACACTGTGACTCAGTGGTTAGTACTGTACTGTATATAGGGAGCACGGCGACTAAGTGGTTAGTACTATACTGTATATAGGGAGCACGGTGACTCAGTGGTTAGCACTGTACTGTATATAGGGAGCAAGTCGACTCAGTGGTTAGTACTGTATATAGGGAGCACGGTGACTCAGTGGTTAGTACTGTACTGTATATAGGGAGCATGGTGACTCAGTGGTTAGTACTGTACTGTATATAAGGAGCACAGTGACTCAGTGGTTAGTACTGTATTGTATATAGGGAGCACGGTGACTCAGTGGTTAGTACTGTATACATGGAGCACGTTGACTCAGTGTTTAGTACTGTACTGTATATGGGGAGCACGGTGACTCAGTGGTTAGCACTGTATTGTATATAGGGAGCACGGTGACTCAGTGGTTAGTACTGTACTGTTTATAGGGAGCACGGCGACTCAGTGGTTAGTACTGTATATAGGGAGCACGGTGACTCAGTGGTTAGTACTTTACTGTATATAGGGAGCACGATGACTCAGTGGTTAGTACTGTACTGTATATAGGGAGCACGGTGACTCAGTGGTTAGCACTGTACTGTATATAGGGAGCAGGGTGACTCAGTGGTTAGTACTGTACTGTATATAGGGAGCACGGTGACTCAGTGGTTAGTACTGTACTGTATATAGGGAGCACGGTGACTAAGTGGTTAGTACTATACTGTATATAGGGAGCACGGTGACTCAGTGGTTAGCACTGTACTGTATATAGGGAGCACATCGACTCAGTGGTTAGTACTGTATATAGGGAGCACGGTGACTCAGTGGTTAGTACTGTACTGTATATAGGGAGCATGGTGACTCAGTGGTTAGTACTATACTGTATATAGGGAGCACGGTGACTCAGTGGTTAGTACAATACTGTTTATAGTGAGCACGGTGACTCAGTGGTTAGTACTATTCTGTATATAGGGAGCACGGTGACTCAGTGGTTAGTACTATACTGTATATAGTGAGCACGGTGACTCAGTGGTTAGTACTGTACTTTATATAGGGAGCACGGTGACTCAGTGGTTAGCACTGTACTGTATATAGGTAATACGGCGACTCTGGTTAGTACTGTATATAGGGAGCATGGTGACTCAGTGGTTAGTACTGTACTGTATATAGGGAGCACGGTGACTCAGTGGTTAGTACTATACTGTATATAGGGAGCAAGGTGACTCAGTGGTTAGTACTGTACTGTATATAGGGAGCACGGCGACTCAGTGGTTAGTACTGTATATAGGGAGCAAGGTGACTCAGTGGTTAGTACTGTACTGTACATAGGGAGCACGGTGACTCAGTGGTTAGTACTATACTGTATATAGGGAACACGCTGACTCAGTGGTTAGTACTATACTGTATATAGGGAGCACGGTGACTCAGTGATTAGTACTCTACTGTATATAGGGAGCACGTCGACTCAGTGGTTAGTACTATACTGTATATAGCGAGCACGGTGACTCAATGGTTAGTACTATACTGTATATAGGGAGCACTGTGACTCAGTGCTTAGTACTGTATATAGGGAGCACGGCGACTCAGTAGTTAGTACTGTACTGTATATATGGAGTACGGAATCTCAGTGGTTAGTACTATACTGTATATAGGGAGCACGGTGACTCAGTGGTTAGTACGGTATTGTATATAGGGAGCACGGTGACTCAGTGGTTAGTACTGTACTGTATATAGGGAGCACAGTGACTCAGTGGTTAGTACTGTATTGTATATAGGGAGCACGGTGACTCAGTGGTTAGTACTGTATAAAGGGAGCACGTTGACTCAGTGGTTAGTACTTTACTGTATATGGTGAGCACGGTGACTCAGTGGTTAGCACTGTATTGTATATAGGGAGCACGGTGACTCAGTGGTTAGTACTGTACTCTTTATAGGGAGCACGGCGACTCAGTGGTTAGTACTGTATATAAGGAGCACGGTGACTCAGTGGTTAGTACTTTACTGTATATAGGGAGCACGATGACTCAGTGGTTAGCACTGTACTGTATATAGGGAGCACGGTGACTCAGTGGTTAGCACTGTACTGTATATAGGGAGCAGGGTGACTCAGTGGTTAGTACTGTATATAGGAAGCACGGCGACTCAGTGGTTAGTACTGTACTGTATACAGGGAGCACGGCGACTCAGTGGTTAGCACTGTACTGTATATAGGGAGCACGGTGACTCAGTGGTTAGCACTGTACTGTATATAGGGAGCAGGGTGACTCAGTGGTTAGTACTGTACTGTATATAGGGAGCACGGTGACTCAGTGGTTAGCACTGTACTGTATATAGGGAGCACGGTGACTCAGTGGTTACTACTGTATATAGGGAGCACGGTGACTCAGTGGCTTGTACTGTATATAGGGAGCACTGTGACTCAGTGGTTAGTACTGTACTGTATATAGGGAGCACGGTGACTCAGTGGTTAGTACTGTACTGTATATAGGGAGCACGGTGACTAAGTGGTTAGTACTATACTGTATATATGGAGCACGGTGACTCAGTGGTTAGCACTGTACTGTATATAGGGAGCACGTCGACTCAGTGGTTAGTACTGTATATAGGGAGCACGGTGACTCAGTGGTTAGTACTGTACTGTATATAGGGAGCATGGTGACTCAGTGGTTAGTACTATACTGTATATAGGGAGCACGGTGACTCAGTGGTTAGTACTATTCTGTATATAGGGAGCACGGTGACTCAGTGGTTAGTACTGTATATAGGGAGCACGTTGACTCAGTGGTTAGTACTGTACTGTATATGGGGAGCACGGTGACTCAGTGGTTAGCACTGTATTGTATATAGGGAGCACGGTGACTCAGTGGTTAGTACTGTACTGTTTATAGGGAGCACGGCGACTCAGTGGTTAGTACTGTATATAGGGAGCACGGTGACTCAGTGGTTAGTACTTTACTGTATATAGGGAGCACGATGACTCAGTGGTTAGTACTGTACTGTATATAGGGAGCACGGTGACTCAGTGGTTAGCACTGTACTGTATATAGGGAGCAGGGTGACTCAGTGGTTAGTACTGTACTGTATATAGGGAGCACGGTGACTCAGTGGTTAGCACTGTACTGTACATAGGGAGCACGGTGACTCAGTGGTTACTACTGTATATAGGGAGCACGGTGACTCAGTGGCTTGTACTGTATATAGGGAACACTGTGACTCAGTGGTTAGTACTGTACCGTATATAGGGAGCACGGTGACTCAGTGGTTAGTACTGTACTGTATATAGGGAGCATGGTGACTCAGTGGTTAGTACAATACTGTATATAGTGAGCAAGGTGACTCAGTGGTTAGTACTGTTCTGTATATAGGGAGCACGGTGACTCAGTGGTTAGTACTATACTGTATATAGTGAGCACGGTGACTCAGTGGTTAGTACTGTACTGTATATAGGGAGCACGGTGACTCAGTGGTTAGCACTGTACTGTATATAGGGAATACGGCGACTCTGGTTAGTACTGTATATAGGGAGCACGGTGACTCAGTGGTTAGTACTGTATTGTATATAGGGAGCACGGTGACTAAGTGGTTAGTACTATACTGTATATAGGGAGCACGGTGACTCAGTGGTTAGTACTGTACTTTATATAGGGAGCACGGTGACTCAGTGGTTTGCACTGTACTGTATATAGGGAGCAGGGTGACTCAGTGGTTAGTACTGCACTGTATATAGGGAGCACGGTGACTCAGTGGTTAGCACTGTACTGTATATAGGAAGCACGGTGACTCAGTGGTTACTACTGTATATAGGGAGCACGGTGACTCAGTGGCTTGTACTGTATATAGGGAACACTGTGACTCAGTGGTTAGTACTGTACTGTATATAGGGAGCATGGTGACTCAGTGGTTAGTACTGTACTGTATATAGGGAGCACGGTGACTAAGTGGTTAGTACTATACTGTATATAGGGAGCACGGTGACTCAGTGGTTAGCACTGTACTGTATATAGGGAGCACGATGACTCAGTGGTTAGTACTGTACTGTATATAGGGAGAACGGTGACTCAGTGGTTAGTACTATACTGTATATAGTGAGCACGATGACTCAGTGGTTAGTACTGTACTGTATATAGGGAGAACGGTGACTCAGTGGTTAGCACTGTACTGTATATAGGGAATACGGCGACTCTGGTTAGTACTGTATATAGGGAGCACGGTGACTCAGTGGTTAGTACTGTACTGTATATAGGGAGCATGGTGACTCAGTGGTTAGTACTATACTGTATATAGGGAGCACAGTGACTCAGTGGTTAGTACTGTACTGTATATAGGGAGTACGGTGACTCAGTGGTTAGTACTGTATATAGGGAGCACTTTGACGCAGTGGTTAGTACTGTACTGTATATGGGGAGCACGGTGACTCAGTGGTTAGCACTGTATAGTATATAGGGAGCACGGCGACTCAGTGGTTAGTACTGTACTGTATATATGGAGTACGGAGACTCATTGGTTAGTACTATACTGTATATAGGGAGCACGGTGACTCAGTGGTTAGTAATGTATTGTATATAGGGAGCACGGTGACTCAGTGGTTAGTACTATACTGTATATAGGGAGTACGGTGACTCAGTGGTTAGTACTGTATATAGGGAGCACTTTGACGCAGTGCTTAGTACTGTACTGTATATGGGGAGCACGGTGACTCAGTGGTTAGCACTGTATTGTATATAGGGAGCACGGTGACTCAGTGGTTAGTACTGTACTGTTTATAGGGAGCACGGTGACTCAGTGGTTAGTACTGTACTGTATATAGAGAGCACGGTGACTCAGTGGTTTGCACTGTACTGTATATAGGGAGCAGGGTGACTCAGTGGTTAGTACTGCACTGTATATAGGGAGCACGGTGACTCAGTGGTTAGCACTGTACTGTATATAGGAAGCACGGTGACTCAGTGGTTACTACTGTATATAGGGAGCACGGTGACTCAGTGGCTTGTACTGTATATAGGGAGCACGTTGACTCAGTGGTTAGTACTGTACTGTATATAGGGAGCATGGTGACTCAGTGGTTAGTACTGTACTGTATATAGGGAGCACGGTGACTAAGTGGTTAGTACTATACTGTATATAGGGAGCACGGTGACTCAGTGGTTAGCACTGTACTGTATATAGGGAGCACGTCGACTCAGTGGTTAGTACTGTATATAGGGAGCACGGTGACTCAGTGGTTAGTACTGTACTGTATATAGGGAGTACGGTGACTCAGTGGTTAGTACTATACTGTATATAGGGAGCACGGTGACTCAGTGGTTAGTACAATACTGTATATAGTGAGCACGGTGACTCAGTGGTTAGTACTATTCTGTATATAGGGAGCACGGTGACTCAGTGGTTAGTACTATACTGTATATAGGGAGCACGGTGACTCAGTGGTTAGTACTATACTGTATATAGGGAGTACGGTGACTCAGTGGTTAGTACTGTACTGTATATGGGGAGCACGGTGACTCAGTGGTTAGCACTGTATTGTATATAGGGAGCACGGTGACTCAGTGGTTAGTACTGTACTGTTTATAGGGAGCACGGTGACTCAGTGGTTAGTACTGTACTGTATATAGAGAGCACGGTGACTCAGTGGTTTGCACTGTACTGTATATAGGGAGCAGGGTGACTCAGTGGTTAGTACTGCACTGTATATAGGGAGCACGGTGACTCAGTGGTTAGCACTGTACTGTATATAGGAAGCACGGTGACTCAGTGGTTACTACTGTATATAGGGAGCACGGTGACTCAGTGGCTTGTACTGTATATAGGGAGCACGTTGACTCAGTGGTTAGTACTGTACTGTATATAGGGAGCATGGTGACTCAGTGGTTAGTACTGTACTGTATATAGGGAGCACGGTGACTAAGTGGTTAGTACTATACTGTATATAGGGAGCACGGTGACTCAGTGGTTAGCACTGTACTGTATATAGGGAGTACGTCGACTCAGTGGTTAGTACTGTATATAGGGAGCACGGTGACTCAGTGGTTAGTACTGTACTGTATATAGGGAGTACGGTGACTCAGTGGTTAGTACTATACTGTATATAGGGAGCACGGTGACTCAGTGGTTAGTACAATACTGTATATAGTGAGCACGGTGACTCAGTGGTTAGTACTATTCTGTATATAGGGAGCACGGTGACTCAGTGGTTAGTACTATACTGTATATAGGGAGCACGGTGACTCAGTGGTTAGTACTATACTGTATATAGGGAGCACGGTGACTCAGTGGTTAGTACTGTACTGTATATAGGGAGCACGGCGACTCAGTGGTTAGTACTGTACTGTATATATGGAGTACGGAGACTCAGTGGTTAGTACTTTTCTGTATATAGGGAGCACGGTGACTCAGTGGTTAGTACTGTATTGCATATAGGGAGCACAGTGACTCAGTGGTTAGTACTGTACTGTATATAGGGAGCACAGTGACTCAGTGGTTAGTACTGTTTTGTATATAGGGAGTACGGTGACTCAGTGGTTAGTACTGTATATAGGGAGCACGGTGACTCAGTGGTTAGTACTTTACTGTATATAGGGAGCACGATGACTCAGTGGTTAGTACTATACTGTATATAGGGAGCACGGTGACTCAGTGGTTAGTACTGTACTGTATATAGGGAGTATGGTGACTCAGTGGTTAGTACTATACTGTATATAGGGAGCACGGTGACTCAGTGGTTAGTACAATACTGTATATAGTGAGCACGGTGACTCAGTGGTTAGTACTATTCTGTATATAGGGAGCACGGTGACTCAGTGGTTAGTACTATACTGTATATAGTGAGCACGATGACTCAGTGGTTAGTACTGTACTGTATATAGGGAGCACGGTGACTCAGTGGTTAGCACTCAACTGTATATAGGGAATACGGCGACTCTGGTTAGTACTGTATATAGGGAGCACGGTGACTCAGTGGTTAGTACTGTACTGTATATAGGGAGCATGGTGACTCAGTGGTTAGTACTATACAGTATATAGGGAACACAGTGACTCAGTGGTTAGTACTGTACTGTATATTGGGAGTACGGTGACTCAGTGGTTAGTACTGTATATAGGGAGCACTTTGACGCAGTGGTTAGTACTGTACTGTATATGGGGAGCACGGTGACTCAGTGGTTAGCACTGTATAGTATATAGGGAGCACGGCGACTCAGTGGTTAGTACTGTACTGTATATATGGAGTACGGAGACTCATTGGTTAGTACTATACTGTATATAGGGAGCACGGTGACTCAGTGGTTAGTAATGTATTGTATATAGGGAGCACGGTGACTCAGTGGTTAGTACTATACTGTATATAGGGAGTACGGTGACTCAGCGGTTAGTACTGTATATAGGGAGCACTTTGACGCAGTGGTTAGTACTGTACTGTATATGGGGAGCACGGTGACTCAGTGTTTAGCACTGTATTGTATATAGGGAGCACGGTGACTCAGTGGTTAGTACTGTACTGTTTATAGGGAGCACGGTGACTCAGTGGTTAGTACTGTACTGTATATAGGGAGCACGGTGACTCAGTGGTTTGCACTGTACTGTATATAGGGAGCAGGGTGACTCAGTGGTTAGTACTGCACTGTATATAGGGAGCACGGTGACTCAGTGGTTAGCACTGTACTGTATATAGGAAGCACGGTGACTCAGTGGTTACTACTGTATATAGGGAGCACGGTGACTCAGTGGCTTGTACTGTATATAGGGAACACTGTGACTCAGTGGTTAGTACTGTACTGTATATAGGGAGCATGGTGACTCAGTGGTTAGTACTGTACTGTATATAGGGAGCACGGTGACTAAGTGGTTAGTACTATACTGTATATAGGGAGCACGGTGACTCAGTGGTTAGCACTGTACTGTATATAGGGAGCACGTCGACTCAGTGGTTAGTACTGTATATAGGGAGCACGGTGACTCAGTGGTTAGTACTGTACTGTATATAGGGAGTATGGTGACTCAGTGGTTAGTACCATACTGTATATAGGGAGCACGGTGACTCAGTGGTTAGTACAATACTGTATATAGTGAGAACGGTGACTCAGTGGTTAGTACTATTCTGTATATAGGGAGCACGGTGACTCAGTGGTTAGTACTATACTGTATATAGGGAGCACGGTGACTCAGTGGTTAGTACTATACTGTATATAGGGAGCACGGTGACTCAGTGGTTAGTACTCTACTGTATATAGGGAGCACGGCGACTCAGTGGTTAGTACTGTACTGTATATATGGAGTACGGAGACTCAGTGGTTAGTACTATTCTGTATATAGGGAGCACGGTGACTCAGTGGTTAGTACTGTATTGCATATAGGGAGCACAGTGACTCAGTGGTTAGTACTGTACTGTATATAGGGAGCACAGTGACTCAGTGGTTAGTACTGTTTTGTATATAGGGAGTACGGTGACTCAGTGGTTAGTACTGTACTGTATATAGGGAGCACAGTGACTCAGTGGTTAGTACTGTTTTGTATATAGGGAGCACGGTGACTTAGTGGTTAGTACTTTACTGTATATAGGGAGCACGATGACTCAGTGGTTAGTACTATACTGTATATAGGGAGCACGGTGACTCAGTGGTTAGTACTGTACTGTATATAGGGAGTATGGTGACTCAGTGGTTAGTACTATACTGTATATAGGGAGCACGGTGACTCAGTGGTTAGTACAATACTGTATATAGTGAGCACGGAGACTCAGTGGTTAGTACTATTCTGTATATAGGGAGCACGGTGACTCAGTGGTTAGTACTATACTGTATATAGTGAGCACGATGACTCAGTGGTTAGTACTGTACTGTATATAGGGAGCACGGTGACTCAGTGGTTAGTACTGTACTGTATATAGGGAATACGGCGACTCTGGTTAGTACTGTATATAGGGAGCACGGTGACTCAGTGGTTAGTACTGTACTGTATATAGGGAGCATGGTGACTCAGTGGTTAGTACTATACTGTATATAGGGAGCACGGTGACTCAGTGGTTAGTACAATACTGTACTGAGGGAGCACGTCGACTCAGTGGTTAGTACTGTATATAGGGAGCACGGTGACTCAGTGGTTAGTACTGTACTGTATATAGGGAGCATGGTGACTCAGTGGTTAGTACTATACTGTATATAGGGAGCACGGTGACTCAGTGGTTAGTACAATACTGTATATAGTGAGCACGGTGACTCAGTGGTTAGTACTAATCTGTATATAGGGAGCACGGTGACTCAGTGGTTAGTACTATACTGTATATAGTGAGCACGGTGACTCAGTTATTAGTACTGTACTGTATATAGGGAGCACGGTGACTCATTGGTTAGCACTGTACTGTATATAGGGAATACGGTGACTCTGGTTAGTACTGTATATAGGGAGCACGGTGACTCAGTGGTTAGTACTGCACTGTATATAGGGAGCACGGTGACTCACTGGTTAGTACTATACTGTATATAGGGAGCACGGTGACTCAATGGTTAGTACTGTACTGTATATAGGGAGCACGGCGACTCAGTGGTTAGTACTGTCTATAGGGAGCAAGGTGACTCAGTGGTTAGTACTGTACTGTACATAGGGAGCACGGTGACTCAGTGGTTAGTACTATACTCTATATAGGGAGCACAGTGACTCAGTGATTAGTACTCTACTGTATATAGGGAGCACGGCGACTCAGTGGTTAGCACTGTACTGTATATAGGGATCATGGTGACTCAGTGGTTAGTACTGTATATAGGGAGCACAGTTACTCAGTGGTTAGCACTGTACTGTATATAGGGAGCAAGGTGACTCAGTGGTTAGTACTGTACTGTTTATAGGGAGCACGGTGACTCAGTGGTTAGTACTGTATATAGGGAGCATGGTGAATCAGTGGTTAGTACTGTACTGTATATAGGGAGCACGGCGACTCAGTGATTAGTACTGTATAGGGAGCAAGGTGACTCAGTGGTTAGTACTGTACTGTACATAGGGAGCACGGTGACTCAGTGGTTAGTACTATATTGTATGTAGGAAGCACGGTGACTCAGTGATTAGTACTCTACTGTATATAGGGAGCACGGTGACTCAGTGGTTAGTACTGTATATAGGGAGCATGGTGAATCAGTGGTTAGTACTGTACTGTATATAGGGAGCACGGTGACTCAGTGGTTAGCACTGTACTGTATATAGGGAGCACGGTAACTCAGTGATTAGTACTGTATAGGGAGCAAGGTGACTCAGTGGTTAGTACTGTACTGTACATAGGGAGCACGGTGACTCAGTGGTTAGTACTATATTGTATGTAGGGAGCACGGTGACTCAGTGATTAGTACTCTACTGTATATAGGGAGCACGGTGACTCAGTGGTTAGTACTGTATATAGGGAACACTGTGACTCAGTGGTTAGTACTGTACTGTATATAGGGAGCACGGTGACTCAGTGGTTAGTACTGTACTGTATATAGGGAGCACGGTGACTAAGTGGTTAGTACTATACTGTATATAGGGAGCACGGTAACTCAGTGGTTAGCACTGTACTGTATATAGGGAGCACGTCGACTCAGTGGTTAGTACTGTTTATAGGGAGCACGGTGACTCAGTGGTTAGTACTGTACTGTATATAGGGAGTATGGTGACTCAGTGGTTAGTACTATACTGTATATAGGGAACTTGGTGACTCAGTGGTTAGTACAATACTGTATATAGTGAGCACGGTGACTCAGTGGTTAGTACTATTCTGTATATAGGGAGCACGGTGACTCAGTGGTTAGTACTATACTGTATATAGTGAGCACGATGACTCAGTGGTTAGTACTGTACTGTATATAGGGAGCACGGTGACTCAGTGGTTAGCACTGTACTGTATATAGGGAATACGGCGACTCTGGTTAGTACTGTATATAGGGAGCACGGTGACTCATTGGTTAGTACTGTACTGTATATAGGGAGCATGGTGACTCAATGGTTAGTACTATACTGTCTATAGGGAGCACAGTGACTCAGTGGTTAGTACTGTACTGTATATAGGGAGTACGGTGACTCAGTGGTTAGTACTGTATATAGGGAGCACGGTGACTCAGTGGTTAGTACTGTACTGTATATAGGGAGCACGGTGACTCAGTGGTTAGTACTGTACTGTATATAGGGAGCACGGTGACTAAGTGGTTAGTACTATACTGTATATAGGGAGCACGGTAACTCAGTGGTTAGCACTGTACTGTATATAGGGAGCACGTCGACTCAGTGGTTAGTACTGTTTATAGGGAGCACGGTGACTCAGTGGTTAGTACTGTACTGTATATAGGGAGTATGGTGACTCAGTGGTTAGTACTATACTGTATATAGGGAACTTGGTGACTCAGTGGTTAGTACAATACTGTATATAGTGAGCACGGTGACTCAGTGGTTAGTACTATTCTGTATATAGGGAGCACGGTGACTCAGTGGTTAGTACTATACTGTATATAGTGAGCACGATGACTCAGTGGTTAGTACTGTACTGTATATAGGGAGCACGGTGACTCAGTGGTTAGCACTGTACTGTATATAGGGAATACGGCGACTCTGGTTAGTACTGTATATAGGGAGCACGGTGACTCATTGGTTAGTACTGTACTGTATATAGGGAGCATGGTGACTCAATGGTTAGTACTATACTGTCTATAGGGAGCACAGTGACTCAGTGGTTAGTACTGTACTGTATATAGGGAGTACGGTGACTCAGTGGTTAGTACTGTATATAGGGAGCACTTTGACGCAGTGGTTAGTACTGTACTGTATATGGGGAGCACGGTGACTCAGTGGTTAGCACTGTATAGTATATAGGGAGCACGGCGACTCAGTGGTTAGTACTGTACTGTATATATGGAGTACGGAGACTCATTGGTTAGTACTATGCTGTATATAGGGAGCACGGTGACTCAGTGGTTAGTAATGTATTGTATATAGGGAGCACGGTGACTCAGTGGTTAGTACTATACTGTATATAGGGAGCACGGCGACTCAGTAATTAGTACTGTATATAGGGAGCACAGTGACTCAGTGGTTAGTACTGTACTGTATATAGGGAGCACGGTGACTCAGTGGTTAGCACTGTACTGTATATAGGGAGCAGGGTGACTCAGTGGTTAGTACTGTACTGTATATAGGGAGCACGGTGACTCAGTGGTTAGCACTGTATTGTATATAGGGTGCACGGTGACTCAGTGGTTAGTACTGTACTGTTTATAGGGAGCACGGCGACTCAGTAATTAGTACTGTATATAGGGAGCACAGTGACTCAGTGGTTAGTACTGTACTGTATATAGGGAGCACGGTGACTCAGTGGTTAGCACTGTACTGTATATAGGGAGCAGGGTGACTCAGTGGTTAGTACTGTACTGTATATAGGGAGCACGGTGACTCAGTGGTTAGCACTGTACTGTATATAGGGAGAACGGTGACTCAGTGGTTACTACTGTATATAAGGAGCACGGTGACTCAGTGGCTTGTACTGTATGTAGGGAACACTGTGACTCAGTGGTTAGTACTGTACTGTATATAGGGAGCACGGTGACTCAGTGGTTAGTACTGTACTGTATATAGGGAGCACGGTGACTAAGTGGTTAGTACTATACTGTATATAGGGAGCACGGTGACTCAGAGGTTAGCACTGTACTGTATATAGGGAGCACGTCGACTCAGTGGTTAGTACTGTATATAGGGAGCACGGTGACTCAGTGGTTAGTACTGTACTGTATATAGGGAGCATGGTGACTCAGTGGTTAGTACTATACTGTATATAGGGAGCACGGTGACTCAGTGGTTAGTACAATACTGTATATAGTGAGCACGGTGACTCAGTGGTTAGTACTAATCTGTATATAGGGAGCACGGTGACTCAGTGGTTAGTACTATACTGTATATAGTGAGCACGGTGACTCAGTTATTAGTACTGTACTGTATATAGGGAGCACGGTGACTCATTGGTTAGCACTGTACTGTATATAGGGAATACGGTGACTCTGGTTAGTACTGTATATAGGGAGCACGGTGACTCAGTGGTTAGTACTGCACTGTATATAGGGAGCACGGTGACTCACTGGTTAGTACTATACTGTATATAGGGAGCACGGTGACTCAGTGGTTAGTACTGTACTGTATATAGGGAGCACGGCGACTCAGTGGTTAGTACTGTATATAAGGAGCAAGGTGACTCAGTGGTTAGTACTGTACTGTACATAGGGAGCACGGTGACTCAGTGGTTAGTACTATACTCTATATAGGGAGCACAGTGACTCAGTGATTAGTACTCTACTGTATATAGGGAGCACGGCGACTCAGTGGTTAGCACTGTACTGTATATAGGGATCATGGTGACTCAGTGGTTAGTACTGTATATAGGGAGCACAGTTACTCAGTGGTTAGCACTGTACTGTATATAGGGAGCAAGGTGACTCAGTGGTTAGTACTGTACTGTTTATAGGGAGCACGGTGACTCAGTGGTTAGTACTGTATATAGGGAGCATGGTGAATCAGTGGTTAGTACTGTACTGTATATAGGGAGCACGACGACTCAGTGATTAGTACTGTATAGGGAGCAAGGTGACTCAGTGGTTAGTACTGTACTGTGCATAGGGAGCACGGTGACTCAGTGGTTAGTACTATATTGTATGTAGGGAGCACGGTGACTCAGTGATTAGTACTCTACTTTATATAGGGAGCACGGTGACTCAGTGGTTAGTACTGTATATAGGGAGCATGGTGAATCAGTGGTTAGTACTGTACTGTATATAGGGAGCACGGTGACTCAGTGGTTAGCACTGTACTGTATATAGGGAGCATGGTGACTCAGTGGTTAGTACTGTACTGTATATAGGGAGTACGGTGTCTCAGTGGTTAGTACTATACTGTATATAGGGAGCACGGTGACTCAGTGGTTAGTACTGTACTGTATATAGGGAGCACGGTGACTCAGTGGTTAGTACTATACTGTATATAGGGAGCACGGTGACTCAGTGGTTTGCACTGTACTGTATATAGGGAGCAGGGTGACTCAGTGGTTAGTACTGTACTGTATATAGGGAGCACGGTGACTCAGTGGTTAGTACTATACTGTATATAGGGAGCACGGTGACTCAGTGGTTAGTACTGTACTGTATATAGGGAGCACGGTGACTCAGTGGTTAGTACTATATTGTATTTAGGGAGCACGGTGACTCAGTGGTTAGTACTGTACTGTATATAGGGAGCACGGCGACTCAGTGGTTAGTACTGTATATAGGGAGCAGGGTGACTTAGTGGTTAGTACTGTACTGTACATAGGGAGCACGGTGACTCAGTGGTTAGTACTATACTGTATGTAGGGAGCACGGTGACTCAGTGGTTAGTACTATACTATATATAGGGAGCACGGTGACTCAGTGATTAGTACTGTACTGTATATAGGGAGCACGGCGACTCAGTGGTTAGCAATGTACTGTATATAGGGAGCATGGTGACTCAGTGGTTTGTACTGTATATAGGGAGCACGGTGACTCAGTGGTTAGCACTGTACTGTATATAGGTAATACGGCGACTCTGGTTAGTACTGTATATAGGGAGCATGGTGACTCACTGGTTAGTACTGTACTGTATATAGGGAGCACGGTGATTCAGTGGTTAGTACTATACTGTATATAGGGAGCAAGGTGACTCAGTGGTTAGTACTGTACTGTATATAGGGAGCACGGCGACTCAGTGGTTAGTACTGTATATAGGGAGCAAGGTGACTCAGTGGTTAGTACTGTACTGTACATAGGAAGCACGGTGACTCAGTGGTTAGTACTATACTGTATATAGGGAGCACGGTGACTCAGTGGTTAGTACTATACTGTATATAGGGAGCACGGTGACTCAGTGATTAGTACTCTACTGTATATAGGGAGCACGTCGACTCAGTGGTTAGTACTATACTGTATATAGCGAGCACGGTGACTCAATGGTTAGTACTATACTGTATATAGGGAGCACTGTGACTCAGTGCTTAGTACTGTATATAGGGAGCACGGCAACTCAGTGGTTAGTACTGTACTGTATATATGGAGTACGGAGACTCAGTGGTTAGTACTATACTCTATATAGGGAGCACAGTGACTCAGTGGTTAGTACGGTATTGTATATAGGGAGCACGGTGACTCAGTGGTTAGTACTGTACTGTATATAGGGAGCACAGTGACTCAGTGGTTAGTACTGTATTGTATATAGGGAGCACGGTGACTCAGTGGTTAGTACTGTATAAAGGGAGCACGTTGACTCAGTGGTTAGTACTGTACTGTATATGGTGAGCACGGTGACTCAGTGGTTAGCACTGTATTGTATATAGGGAGCACGGTGACTCAGTGGTTAGTACTGTACTGTTTATAGGGAGCACGGCGACTCAGTGGTTAGTACTGTATATAGGGATCACGGTGACTCAGTGGTTAGTACTTTACTGTATATAGGGAGCACGATGACTCAGTGGTTAGCACTGTACTGTATATAGGGAGCACGGTGACTCAGTGGTTAGCACTGTACTGTATATAGGGAGCAGGGTGACTCAGTGGTTAGTACTGTATATAGGGAGCACGGCGACTCAATGGTTAGTACTGTACTGTATATAGGGAGCACGGCGACTCAGTGGTTAGCACTGTACTGTATATAGGGAGCAGGGTGACTCAGTGGTTAGTACTGTACTGTATATAGGGAGCACGGTGACTCAGTGGTTAGCACTGTACTGTATATAGGGAGCACAGTGACTCAGTGGTTACTACTGTATATAGGGAGCACGGTGACTCAGTGGCTTGTACTGTATATAGGGAGCACTGTGACTCAGTGGTTAGTACTGTACTGTATATAGGGAGCACGGTGACTCAGTGGTTAGTACTGTACTGTATATAGGGAGCACGGTGACTAAGTGGTTAGTACTATACTGTATATAGGGAGCACGGTGACTCAGTGGTTAGCACTGTACTGTATATAGGGAGCACGTCGACTCAGTGGTTAGTACTGTATATAGGGAGCACGGTGACTCAGTGGTTAGTACTGTACTGTATATAGGGAGCATGGTGACTCAGTGGTTAGTACTATACTGTATATAGGGAGCACGGTGACTCAGTGGTTAGTACAATACTGTATATAGTGAGCACGGTGACTCAGTGGTTAGCACTATTCTGTATATAGGGAGCACGGTGACTCAGTGGTTAGTACTATACTGTATATAGTGAGCACGATGACTCAGTGGTTAGTACTGTACTGTGTATAGGGAGCACGGTGACTCAGTGGTTAGCAATGTACTGTATATAGGGAATACGGCGACTCTGGTTAGTACTGTATATAGGGAGCACGGTGACTCAGTGGTTAGTACTGTATATAGGGAGCACGGCGACTCAGTGGTTAGTACTGTACTGTATGTATGGAGTACAGAGACTCATTGGTTAGTACTATACTGTATATAGGGAGCACGGTGATTCAGTGGTTAGTACTGTATTGTATATAGGGAGCACGGTGACTCAGTGGTTAGTACTGTACTGTATATTGGGAGCACAGTGACTCAGTGGTTAGTACTGTATTGTATATAGGGAGCACGGTGACTCAGTGTTTAGTACTGTATATAGGGAGCACGTTGACTCAGTGGTTAGTACTGTACTGTATATGGGGAGCACGGTGACTCAGTGGTTAGCACTGTATTGTATATAGGGAGCACGGTGACTCAGTGGTTAGTACTGTACTGTTTATAGGGAGCACGCTGACTCAGTGGTTAGTACTGTATATAGGGAGCAGGGTGACTCAGTGGTTAGTACTGTACTGTATATAGGGAGCACGGTGACTCAGTGGTTAGCACTGTACTGTATATAGGGAGCACGGTGACTCAGTGGTTACTACTGTATATAGGGAGCACGGTGACTCAGTGGCTTGTACTGTATATAGGGAACACTGTGACTCAGTGGTTAGTACTGTACTGTATATAGGGAGCATGGTGACTCAGTGGTTAGTACTGTACTGTATATAGGGAGCACTGTGACTCAGTGGTTAGTACTGTACTGTATATAGGGAGCACGGTGACTCAGTGGTTAGTACTGTACTGTATATAGGGAGCACGGTGACTAAGTGGTTAGTACTATACTGTATATAGGGAGCACGGTGACTCAGTGGTTAGCACTGTACTGTATATAGGGAGCACGTCGACTCAGTGGTTAGTACTGTATATAGGGAGCACGGTGACTCAGTGGTTAGTACTGTACTGTATATAGGGAGCATGGTGACTCAGTGGTTAGTACTATACTGTATATAGGGAGCACGGTGACTCAGTGGTTAGTACAATACTGTATATAGTGAGCACGGTGACTCAGTGGTTAGCACTATTCTGTATATAGGGAGCACGGTGACTCAGTGGTTAGTACTATACTGTATATAGTGAGCACGATGACTCAGTGGTTAGTACTGTACTGTGTATAGGGAGCACGGTGACTCAGTGGTTAGCACTGTACTGTATATAGGGAATACGGCGACTCTGGTTAGTACTGTATATAGGGAGCACGGTGACTCAGTGGTTAGTACTGTATATAGGGAGCACGGCGACTCAGTGGTTAGTACTGTACTGTATGTATGGAGTACAGAGACTCATTGGTTAGTACTATACTGTATATAGGGAGCACGGTGATTCAGTGGTTAGTACTGTATTGTATATAGGGAGCACGGTGACTCAGTGGTTAGTACTGTACTGTATATTGGGAGCACAGTGACTCAGTGGTTAGTACTGTATTGTATATAGGGAGCACGGTGACTCAGTGTTTAGTACTGTATATAGGGAGCACGTTGACTCAGTGGTTAGTACTGTACTGTATATGGGGAGCACGGTGACTCAGTGGTTAGCACTGTATTGTATATAGGGAGCACGGTGACTCAGTGGTTAGTACTGTACTGTTTATAGGGAGCACGCTGACTCAGTGGTTAGTACTGTATATAGGGAGCAGGGTGACTCAGTGGTTAGTACTGTACTGTATATAGGGAGCACGGTGACTCAGTGGTTAGCACTGTACTGTATATAGGGAGCACGGTGACTCAGTGGTTACTACTGTATATAGGGAGCACGGTGACTCAGTGGCTTGTACTGTATATAGGGAACACTGTGACTCAGTGGTTAGTACTGTACTGTATATAGGGAGCATGGTGACTCAGTGGTTAGTACTGTACTGTATATAGGGAGCACGGTGACTAAGTGGTTAGTACTATACTGTATATAGGGAGCACGGTGACTCAGTGGTTAGCACTGTACTGTATATAGGGAGCATGTCGACTCAGTGGTTAGTACTGTATATAGGGAGCACGGTGACTCAGTGGTTAGTACTGTAATGTATATAGGGAGCATGGTGACTCAGTGGTTAGTACTATACTGTATATAGCGAGCACGGTGACTCAATGGTTAGTACTATACTGTATATAGGGAGCACTGTGACTCAGTGCTTAGTACTGTATATAGGGAGCACGGCGACTCAGTGGTTAGTACTGTACTGTATATATGGAGTACGGAGACTCAGTGGTTAGTACTATACTGTATATAGGGAGCACGGTGGCTCAGTGGTTAGTACGGTATTGTATATAGGGAGCACGGTGACTCAGTGGTTAGTACTGTACTGTATATAGGGAGCACAGTGACTCAGTGGTTAGTACTGTATTGTATATAGGGAGCACGGTGACTCAGTGGTTAGTACTGTATAAAGGGAGCACGTTGACTCAGTGGTTAGTACTGTACTGTATATGGTGAGCACGGTGACTCAGTGGTTAGCACTGTATTGTATATAGGGAGCACGGTGACTCAGTGGTTAGTACTGTACTGTTTATAGGGAGCACGGCGACTCAGTGGTTAGTACTGTATATAGGGATCACGGTGACTCAGTGGTTAGTACTTTACTGTATATAGGGAGCACGATGACTCAGTGGTTAGCACTGTACTGTATATAGGGAGCACGGTGACTCAGTGGTTAGCACTGTACTGTATATAGGGAGCAGGGTGACTCAGTGGTTAGTACTGTATATAGGGAGCACGGCGACTCAATGGTTAGTACTGTACTGTATATAGGGAGCACGGCGACTCAGTGGTTAGCACTGTACTGTATATAGGGAGCACGGTGACTCAGTGGTTAGCACTGTACTGTATATAGGGAGCAGGGTGACTCAGTGGTTAGTACTGTACTGTATATAGGGAGCACGGTGACTCAGTGGTTAGCACTGTACTGTATATAGGGAGCACGGTGACTCAGTGGTTACTACTGTATATAGGGAGCACGGTGACTCAGTGGCTTGTACTGTATATAGGGAGCACTGTGACTCAGTGGTTAGTACTGTACTGTATATAGGGAGCACGGTGACTCAGTGGTTAGTACTGTACTGTATATAGGGAGCACGGTGACTAAGTGGTTAGTACTATACTGTATATAGGGAGCACGGTGACTCAGTGGTTAGCACTGTACTGTATATAGGGAGCACGTCGACTCAGTGGTTAGTACTGTATATAGGGAGCACGGTGACTCAGTGGTTAGTACTGTACTGTATATAGGGAGCATGGTGACTCAGTGGTTAGTACTATACTGTATATAGGGAGCACGGTGACTCAGTGGTTAGTACAATACTGTATATAGTGAGCACGGTGACTCAGTGGTTAGCACTATTCTGTATATAGGGAGCACGGTGACTCAGTGGTTAGTACTATACTGTATATAGTGAGCACGGTGACTCAGTGGTTAGTACTGTACTGTATATAGGGAGCACGGTGACTCAGTGGTTAGCACTGTACTGTATATAGGGAATACGGCGACTCTGGTTAGTACTGTATATAGGGAGCACGGTGACTCAGTGGTTAGTACTGTATATAGGGAGCACGGCGACTCAGTGGTTAGTACTGTACTGTATGTATGGAGTACGGAGACTCATTGGTTAGTACTATACTGTATATAGGGAGCACGGTGACTCAGTGGTTAGTACTGTATTGTATATAGGGAGCACGGTGACTCAGTGGTTAGTACTGTACTGTATATTGGGAGCACAGTGACTCAGTGGTTAGTACTGTATTTTATATAGGGAGCACGGTGACTCAGTGTTTAGTACTGTATATAGGGAGCACGTTGACTCAGTGGTTAGTACTGTACTGTATATGGGGAGCACGGTGACTCAGTGGTTAGCACTGTATTGTATATAGGGAGCACGGTGACTCAGTGGTTAGTACTGCACTGTTTATAGGGAGCACGGTGACTCAGTGGTTAGTACTGTAAAAAAGGAGCAGGGTGACTCAGTGGTTAGTACTGTACTGTATATAGGGAGCACGGTGACTCAGTGGTTAGCACTGTACTGTATATAGGGAGCACGGTGACTCAGTGGTTACTACTGTATATAGGGAGCACGGTGACTCAGTGGCTTGTACTGTATATAGGGAACACTGTGACTCAGTGGTTAGTACTGTACTGTATATAGGGAGCACGGTGACTCAGTGGTTAGTACTGTACTGTATATAGGGAGCACGGTGACTAAGTGGTTAGTACTATACTGTATATAGGGAGCACGGTGACTCAGTGGTTAGCACTGTACTGTATATAGGGAGCACGGTGACTCAGTGGTTACTACTGTATATAGGGAGCACGGTGACTCAGTGGCTTGTACTGTATATAGGGAGCACTGTGACTCAGTGGTTAGTACTGTACTGTATATAGGGAGCACGGTGACTCAGTGGTTAGTACTGTACTGTATATAGGGAGCACGGTGACTAAGTGGTTAGTACTATACTGTATATAGGGAGCACGGTGACTCAGTGGTTAGCACTGTACTGTATATAGGGAGCACGTCGACTCAGTGGTTAGTACTGTATATAGGGAGCACGGTGACTCAGTGGTTAGTACTGTACTGTATATAGGGAGCATGGTGACTCAGTGGTTAGTACTATACTGTATATAGGGAGCACGGTGACTCAGTGGTTAGTACAATACTGTATATAGTGAGCACGGTGACTCAGTGGTTAGCACTATTCTGTATATAGGGAGCACGGTGACTCAGTGGTTAGTACTATACTGTATATAGTGAGCACGGTGACTCAGTGGTTAGTACTGTACTGTATATAGGGAGCACGGTGACTCAGTGGTTAGCACTGTACTGTATATAGGGAATACGGCGACTCTGGTTAGTACTGTATATAGGGAGCACGGTGACTCAGTGGTTAGTACTGTATATAGGGAGCACGGCGACTCAGTGGTTAGTACTGTACTGTATGTATGGAGTACGGAGACTCATTGGTTAGTACTATACTGTATATAGGGAGCACGGTGACTCAGTGGTTAGTACTGTATTGTATATAGGGAGCACGGTGACTCAGTGGTTAGTACTGTACTGTATATTGGGAGCACAGTGACTCAGTGGTTAGTACTGTATTGTATATAGGGAGCACGGTGACTCAGGGTTTAGTACTGTATATAGGGAGCACGTTGACTCAGTGGTTAGTACTGTACTGTATATGGGGAGCACGGTGACTCAGTGGTTAGCACTGTATTGTATATAGGGAGCACGGTGACTCAGTGGTTAGTACTGCACTGTTTATAGGGAGCACGGTGACTCAGTGGTTAGTACTGTATATAGGGAGCAGGGTGACTCAGTGGTTAGTACTGTACTGTATATAGGGAGCACGGTGACTCAGTGGTTAGCACTGTACTGTATATAGGGAGCACGGTGACTCAGTGGTTACTACTGTATATAGGGAGCACGGTGACTCAGTGGCTTGTACTGTATATAGGGAACACTGTGACTCAGTGGTTAGTACTGTACTGTATATAGGGAGCACGGTGACTCAGTGGTTAGTACTGTACTGTATATAGGGAGCACGGTGACTAAGTGGTTAGTACTATACTGTATATAGGGAGCACGGTGACTCAGTGGTTAGCACTGTACTGTATATAGGGAGCACGTCGACTCAGTGGTTAGTACTGTATATAGGGAGCACGGTGACTCAGTGGTTAGTACTGTAATGTATATAGGGAGCATGGTGACTCAGTGGTTAGTACTATACTGTATATAGGGAGCACGGTGACTCAGTGGTTAGTACAATACTGTATATAGTGAGCACGGTGACTCAGTGGTTAGTACTATTCTGTATATAGGGAGCACGGTGACTCAGTGGTTAGTACTATACTGTATATAGGGAGCACGGTGACTCAGTGGTTAGCACTGTACTGTATATAGGGAGCACGTCGACTCAGTGGTTAGTACTGTATATAGGGAGCATGGTGACTCAGTGGTTAGTACTGTAATGTATAAAGGGAGCATGGTGACTCAGTGGTTAGTACTATACTGTATATAGGGAGCACGGTGACTCAGTGGCTTGTACTGTATATAGGGAACACTGTGACTCAGTGGTTAGTACTGTACTGTATATAGGGAGCACGGTGACTCAGTGGTTAGTACTGTACTGTATATAGGGAACATGGTGACTAAGTGGTTAGTACTATACTGTATATAGGGAGCACGGTGACTCAGTGGTTAGCACTGTACTGTATATAGGGAGCACGTCGACTCAGTGGTTAGTACTGTATATAGGGAGCACGGTGACTCAGTGGTTAGTACTGTAATGTATATAGGGAGCATGGTGACTCAGTGGTTAGTACTATACTGTATATAGGGAGCACGGTGACTCAGTGGTTAGTACAATACTGTATATAGTGAGCACGGTGACTCAGTGGTTAGTACTATTCTGTATATAGGGAGCACGGTGACTCAGTGGTTAGTACTATACTGTATATAGTGAGCACGGTGACTCAGTGGTTAGTAATGTACTGTATATAGGGAGCACGGTGACTCAGTGGTTAGCACTGTACTGTATATAGGGAATACGGCGACTCTAGTTAGTACTGTTTATAGGAAGCACGGTGACTCAGTGGTTAGTACTGTACTGTATATAGGGAGCACGGTGACTCAGTGGTTAGTACTGTACTGTATATAGGGAGCACGGTGACTAATTGGTTAGTACTATACTGTATATAGGGAGCACGGTGACTCAGTGGTTAGCACTGTACTGTATATAAGGAGCACGTCGACTCAGTGGTTAGTACTGTATATAGGGAGCACGGTGACTCAGTGGTTAGTACTGTACTGTATATAGGGAGCATGGTGACTCAGTGGTTAGTACTATACTGTATATAGGGAGCACGGTGACTCAGTGGTTAGTACAATACTATATATAGTGAGCACGGTGACTCAGTGGTTAGTACTGTACTGTATATAGGGAGCACGGCGACTCAGTCGTTAGCACTGTACTGTATATAGGGAATACAGCGACTCTGGTTAGTACTGTATATTAGAAGCACGGTGACACAGTGGTTAGTACTGTACTGTATATAGGGAGCACGGTGACTAAGTGGTTAGTACTATACTGTATATAGGGAGCACGGTGACTCAGTGGTTAGCACTGTACTGTATATAGGGAGCACGTCGACTCAGTGGTTACTACTGTATATAGGGAGCACGGTGACTCAGTGGTTAGTACTGTACTGTATATATGGAGTACGGTGACTCAGTGGTTAGTACTATACTGTATATAGGGTGCACGGTGACTCAGTGGTTAGTACTGTATTGTATATAGGGAGCACGGTGACTCAGCGGTTAGTACTGTATTGTATATAGGGAGCACGGTGACTCAGTGGTTAGTACTGTATATAGGGAGCTCGTTGACTCAGTGGTTAGTACGGTACTGTTTATAGGGAGCACGGCGACTCAGTGGTTAGTACTGTATATAGGGAGCACGGCGACTCAGTGGTTAGTACTTTACTGTATATAGGGAGCACGATGACTCAGTTTTTAGTACTGTACTGTATATAGGGGCACGGTGACTCAGTGGTTAGCACTGTACTGTATATAGGGAGCAGGGTGACTCAGTGGTTAGTACTGTACTGTATATAGGGAGCACGGTGACTCAGTGGTTAGCACTGTACTGTATATAGGGAGCACGGTGACTCAGTGGTTAGTACTGTATATAGGGAGCACGGTGACTCAGTGGCTTGTACTGTATATAGGGAACACTGTGACTCAGTGGTTAGTACTGTACTGTATATAGGGAGCACGGTGACTCAGTGGTTAGTACTGTACTGTATATAGGGAGCACGGTGACTAAGTGGTTAGTACTATACTGTATATAGGGAGCACGGTGACTCAGTGGTTAGCACTGTACTGTATATAGGGAGCACGTCGACTCAGTGGTTACTACTGTATATAGGGAGCACGGTGACTTAGTGGTTAGTACTGTACTGTATATAGGGAGCATGGTGACTCAGTGGTTAGTACTATACTGTATATAGGGAGCACGGTGACTCAGTGGTTAGTACAATACTGTATATAGTGAGCACGGTGACTCAGTGGTTAGTACTATTCTGTATATAGGGAGCATGGTGACTCATTGGTTAGTACTATACTGTATATAGTGAGCACGGTGACTCAGTGGTTAGTACTGTACTGTATATAGGTAGCACGGTGACTCAGTGGTTAGCACTGTACTGTATATAGGGAGCACGGTGACTCAGTGGTTAGTACTGTACTGTATATAGGGAGCACGGTGACTCAGTGGTTAGTACTGTACTGTTTATAGGGAGCACGGCGACTCAGTGGTTAGTACTATACTGTATATAGGGAGCACGGTGACTCTGATTAGTACTGTACTGTATATAGGGAGCACAACGACTCAGTGGTTAGCACTGTACTGTATATAAGGAGCATGGTGACTCAGTGGTTAATACTGTATATAGGGAGCACGTTTACTCAGTGGTTAGCACTGTACTGTATATAGTGAGCACGGTGACTCAGTGGTTAGTACTGTACTGTATATAGGTAGCACGGTGACTCAGTGGTTAGCACTGTACTGTATATAGGGAGCATGGTGACTCAGTGGTTAGTACTGTACTGTACATAGGGAGCACGGTGACTCAGTGGTTAGTACTATTCTGTATATAGGGAGCACGGTGACTCAGTGTTTAGTACTATACTGTATATAGGGAGCACGGTGACTCTGATTACTACTGTACTGTATATAGGGAGCACAACGACTCAGTGGTTAGCACTGTACTGTATATAGGGAGCATGGTGACTCAGTGGTTAGTACTGTATATAGGGAGCACGTTTACTCAGTGGTTAGCACTGTACTGTATATAGGGAGCACGGTGACTCAGTGGTTAGTACTGTACTGTTTATAGGGAGCACGGTGACTCAGTGGTTAGTACTGTATATGGGGAGCATGGTGAATCAGTGGTTAGTACTGTACTGTATATAGCGAGCACGGTGACTCAGTGGTTAGCACTGTACTGTATATAGGGAGCATGGTGACTCAGTGGTTAGTACTGTGTATAGGGAGCACGGTGACTCAGTGGTTAGTACTGTACTGTATATAGGGAGCACGGCGTCTCAGTGGTTAGTACTATACTGTATATGGGGATCACGGTGACTCAGTGGTTAGTACTGTATATAGGGAGCACGGTGACTCAGTGGTTAGTACTGTACTGTATATATGGAGCACGGTGACTCAGTGGTTAGTACTGTATATAGGGAGCACGATGACTCAGTGGTTAGTACTGTATATAGGGAGCATGGTGAATCAGTGGTTAGTACTGTACTGTATATAGGGAGCACGGTGACTCAGTGGTTAGCACTGTACTGTATATAGGGAGCACGGAGACTCAGTGGTTAGTACTGTATATAGGGAGCACGGTGACTCAATGGTTAGTACTGTACTGTTTATAGGGAGCACGGTTACTCAGTGGTTAGTACTGTACTGTTTATAGGGAGCACAGTGACTCAGTGGTTAGTACTGTATATAGGGAGCATGGTGAATCAGTGGTTAGTACTGTACTGTATATAGGGAGCACCGTGACTCAGTGGTTAGTACTGTATATAGGGAGCACGATGACTCAGTGGTTAGTACTGTATATAGGGAGCACGGTGACTCAGTGGTTAGTACTATACTGTATATAGGAAGCACGGTGACTCAGTGGTTAGTACTGTATATAGGGAGCACGGTGACACAGTGGTTAGTACTGTACTGTATATAGGGAGCACGGTGTCTCAGTGGTTAGTACTATACTGTATATGGGGAGCACGGTGACTCAGTGGTTAGTACTGTATATAGGGAGCACTGTGACTCAGTGGTTAGTACTGTACTGTATATATGGAGCACGGTGACTCAGTGGTTAGTACTGTATATAGGGAGCACGATGACTCAGTGGTTAGTACTGTATATAGGGAGCATGGTGAATCAGTGGTTAGTACTGTACTGTATATAGGGAGCACGGTGACTCAGTGGTTAGCACTGTACTGTATATAGGGAGCACGGTGACTCAGTGGTTAGTACTGTATATAGGGAGCACGGTGACTCAGTGGTTAGTACTGTACTGTTTATAGGGAGCACGGTGACTCAGTGGTTAGTACTGTACTGTATATAGGGAGCACAGTGACTCAGTGGTTAGTACTGTATATAGGGAGCATGGTGAATCAGTGGTTAGTACTGTACTGTATATAGGGAGCACCGTGACTCAGTGGTTAGTACTCTATATAGGGAGCACGATGACTCAGTGGTTAGTACTGTATATAGGGAGCACGGTGACTCAGTGGTTAGTACTGTATATAGGGAGCACGGTGACTCAGTGGTTAGTACTGTACTGTATATATGGAGCATGGTGACTCAGTGGTTAGTACTGTATATAGGGAGCACTATGACTCAGTGGTTAGTATTGTATATAGGGAGCATGTTGAATCAGTGGTTAGTACTGTACTGTATATAGGGAGCACGGTGACTCAGTGGTTAGCACTGTATTGTATATAGGGAGCACGGTGACTCAGTGGTTAGTACTGTATATAGGGAGCACGGTGACTCAGTGGTTAGTACTGTACTGTTTATAGGGAGCAAGGTGACTCAGTGATTAGTACTGTACTGTATATAGGGAGCACGGTGACTCAGTGGTTAGTACTGTATATAGGGAGCATGGTGAATCAGTGGTTAGTACTGTACTATATATAGGGAGCACGGTGACTCAGTGGTTAGCACTGTACCGTATATAGGGAGCACGGTGACTCAGTGGTTAGTACTGTATATAGGGAGCACGGTGACTCAGTCGTTAGTACTGTACTGTATATAGGGAGCACGGTGTCTCAGTGGTTAGTACTATACTGTATATAGGGAGCACGGTGACTCAGTGGTTAGTACTGTATATAGGGAACACGGTGACTCAGTGGTTAGTACTGTACTGTATATATGGAGCACGGTGACTCAGTGGTTAGTACTGTATATAGGGAGCACGATGACTCAGTGGTTAGTACTGTATATAGGGAGCATGGCGAATCAGTGGTTAGCACTGTACTGTATATAGGGAGCACGGTGACTCAGTGGTTAGTACTGTATATAGGGAGCACCGTGACTCAGTGGTTAGTACTGTACTGTATATATGGAGTACGGTGACTCAGTGGTTAGTACTATACTGTATATAGGGAGCACGGTGACTCAGTGATTAGTACTGTATTGTATATAGGGAGCACGGTGACTCAGTGGTTAGTACTGTATATAGGGAGCACGTTGACTCAGTGGTTAGTACTGTACTGTATGTGGGGAGCACGGTGACTCAGTGGTTAGCACTGTATTGTATATAGGGAGCACGGTGACTCAGTGGTTAGTACTGTACTGTTTATAGGGAGCACGGCGACTCAGTGGTTAGTACTGTATATAGGGAGCACGGTGACTCAGTGGTTAGTACTTTACTGTATATAGGGAGCACGATGACTCAGTGGTTAGTACTGTACTGTATATAGGGAGCACGGTGACTCAGTGGTTAGTACTGTACTGTTTATAGGGAGCACGGTGACTAAGTGGTTAGTACTATACTGTATATAGGGAGCACGGTGACTCAGTGGTTAGCACTGTACTGTATATAGGGAGCACGTCGACTCAGTGGTTACTACTGTATATAGGGAGCACGGTGACTCAGTGGTTAGTACTGTACTGTATATAGGGAGCATGGTGACTCAGTGGTTAGTACTATACTGTATATAGGGAGCACGGTGACTCAGTGGTTAGTACAATACTGTATATAGTGAGCACGGTGACTCAGTGGTTAGTACTATTCTGTATATAGGGAGCACGGTGACTCATTGGTTAGTACTATACTGTATATAGTGAGCACGGTGACTGAGTGGTTAGTACTGTACTGTATATAGGTAGCACGGTGACTCAGTGGTTAGCACTGTACTGTATATAGGGAATATGGCGACTCTGGTTAGTACTGTATATAGGGAGCACGGTGACTCAGTGGTTAGTACTGTACTGTATATAGGGAGCACGGTGACTCAGTGGTTAGTACTGTACTGTATATAGGGAGCACGGCGACTCAGTGGTTAATACTGTATATAGGGAGCATGGTGACTCAGTGGTTAGTACTGTACTGTACATAGGGAGCACGGTGACTCAGTGTTTAGAACTATACTGTATATAGGGAGCACGGTGACTCAGTGGTTAGTACTATACTGTATATAGGGAGCACGGTGACTCTGATTAGTACTGTACTGTATATAGGGAGCACAACGACTCAGTGGTTAGCACTGTACTGTATATAGGGAGCATGGTGACTCAGTGGTTAGTACTGTATATAGGGAGCACGTTTACTCAGTGGTTAGCACTGTACTGTATATAGGGAGCACGGTGTCTCAGTGGTTAGTACTGTATATAGGGAGCATGGTGACTCAGTGGTTAGTACTGTACTGTATATAGGGAGCACGGTGACTCAGTGGTTAGCACTGTACTGTATATAGGGAGCATGGTGACTCAGTGGTTAGTACTGTATATAGGGAGCATGGTGACTCAGTGGTTAGTACTGTACTGTATATAGGGAGCACGGTGTCTCAGTGGTTAGTAATATACAGTATATAGGGAGCACGGTGACTCAGTGGTTAGTACTGTATATAGGGAGGACGGTGACTCAGTGGTTAGTACTGTACTGTATATATGGAGCACGGTGACTCATTGGTTAGTACTGTATATAGGGAGCACGATGACTCAGTGGTTAGTACTGTATATAGGGAGCATGGTGAATCAGTGGTTAGTACTGTACTGTATATAGGGAGCACGGTGACTCAGTGGTTAGCACTGTACTGTATATAGGGAGCACGGTGACTCAGTGGTTAGTACTGTATATAGGGAGCACGGTGACTCAGTGGTTAGTACTGTACTGTTTATAGGGAGCACGGTGACTCAGTGGTTAGTACTGTACTGTATATAGGGAGCACGGTGACTCATTGGTTAGTACTGTATATAGGGAGCACGATGACTCAGTGGTTAGTACTGTACTGTATATATGGAGCATGGTGACTCATTGGTTAGTACTGTATATAGGGAGCACGATGACTCAGTGGTTAGTACTGTATATAGGGAGCATGGTGAATCAGTGGTTAGTACTGTACTGTATATAGGGAGCACCGTGACTCAGTGGTTAGTACTGTATATAGGGAGCACGATGACTCAGTGGTTTGTACTGTATATAGGGAGCATGGTGACTCAGTGATTAGTACTTTATTGTATATAGGGAGCACGGTGACTCAGTGGTTAGTTCTGTACTGTATATAGGGAGCACAGTGACTCAGTGGTTAGTACTGTATTGTATATAGGGAGCACGGTGACTCAGTGGTTAGTACTGTATATAGGGAGCACGTTGACTCAGTGGTTAGTACTGTACTGTATGTGGGGAGCACGGTGACTCAGTGGTTAGCACTGTACTGTATATAGGGAGCACGGTGACTCAGTGGTTAGTACTGTACTGTTTATAGGGAGCACGGCGACTCAGTGGTTAGTACTGTATATAGGGAGCATGGTGACTCAGTGGTTAGTACTTTACTGTATATAGGGAGCACGATGACTCAGTGGTTAGTACTGTACTGTATATAGGGATCACGGTGACTCAGTTTTTAGTACTGTACTGTATATAGGGAGCACGGTGACTCAGTGGTTAGTACTGTACTGTATACAGGGAGCACGGCGGCTCAGTGGTTAATACTGTATATAGGGAGCATGGTGACTCAGTGGTTAGTACTGTACTGTACATAGGGAGCACGGTGACTCAGTGGTTAGTACTATACTGTATATAGGGAGCACGGTGACTCAGTGGTTAGTACTATACTGTATATAGGGAGCACGGTGACTCTGATTAGTACTGTACTGTATATAGGGAGCACAACGACTCAGTGGTTAGCACTGTACTGTATATAGGGAGCATGGTGACTCAGTGTTTAGTACTGTATATAGGGAGCACGTTTACTCAGTGGTTAGCACTGTACTGTATATAGGGAGCACGGTGACTCAGTGGTTAGTACTGTACTGTTTATAGGGAGCACGGTGACTCAGTGGATAGTACTGTACTGTATATAGGGAGCACGGTGACTCAGTGGTTAGTACTGTATATGGGGAGCATGGTGAATCAGTGGTTAGTACTGTACTGTATATAGGGAGCACGGTGACTCAGTGGTTAGTACTGTACTGTATATAGGGAGCATTGTGACTCAGTGGTTAGTACTGTATATAGGGAGCACGGTGACTCAGTGGTTAGTACTGTACTGTATATAGGGAGCACGGTGTCTCAGTGGTTAGTAATATACTGTATATGGGGAGCACGGTGACTCAGTGGTTATTACTGTACTGTATATATGGAGCACGGAGACTCAGTGGTTAGTACTGTATATAGGGAGCACGATGACTCAGTGGTTAGTACTGTATATAGGGAGCATGGTGAATCAGTGGTTAGTACTGTACTGTATATAGGGAGCACGGTGACTCAGTGGTTAGCACTGTACTGTATATAGTGAGCACGGTGACTCAGTGGTTAGTACTGTATATAGGGAGCACGGTGACTCAGTGGTTAGTACTGTACTGTTTATAGGGAGCACGGTGACTCAGTGGTTAGTACTGTACTGTATATAGGGAGCACAGTGACTCAGTGGTTAGTACTGTATATAGGGAGCATGGTGAATCAGTGGTTAGTACTGTACTGTATATAGGTAGCACCGTGACTCAGTGGTTAGTACTGTATATAGGGAGCACGATGACTCAGTGGTTTGTACTGTATATAGGGAGCACGGTGACTCAGTGGTTAGTACTGTACTGTTTATAGGGAGCACGGTGACTCAGTGGTTAGTACTGTATTGTATATCGGGAGCACGGTGACTCAGTGGTTAGTACTGTATATAGGGAGCAGGGTGACTCAGTGGTTAGTACTGTTCTGTTTATAGGGAGCACGGTGACTCAGTGGTTAGTACTGTACTGTATATAGGGAGCACGGTGACTCAGTGGTTAGTACTGTATATAGGGAGCATGGTGAATCAGTGGTTAGTACTGTACTGTATATAGGGAGCACGGAGACTCAGTGGTTAGCACTGTACTGTATATAGGGAGCACGGTGACTCAGTGGTTAGTACTGTATATAGGGAGCACGGTGACTCAGTCGTTAGTACTGTACTGTATATAGGGAGCACGGTGTCTCAGTGGTTAGTACTATACTGTATATAGGGAGCACGGTGACTCAGTGGTTAGTACTGTATATAGGGAGCACGGTGACTCAGTGGTTAGTACTGTACTGTATATAGGGAGCACGGTGACTCAGTGGTTAGTACTGTATATAGGGAGCACGATGACTCAGTGGTTAGTACTGTATATAGGGAGCATGGTGAATCAGTGGTTAGTACTGTACGGTATAAAGGGAGCATGGTGACTCAGTGGTTAGCACTGTACTGTATATAGGGAGCACGGTGACTCAGTGGTTAGTACTGTATATAGGGAGCACAGTGACTCAGTGGTTAGTACTGTACTGTATATATGGAGTACGGTGACTCAGTGGTTAGTACTATACTGTATATAGGGAGCACGGTTACTCAGTGGTTAGTACTGTATTGTATATAGGGAGCACGGTGACTCAGTGGTTAGTTCTGTACTGTATATAGGGAGCACAGTGACTCAGTGGTTAGTACTGTATTGTATATAGGGAGCACGGTGACTCAGTGGTTAGTACTGTATATTGGGAGCACGTTGACTCAGTGGTTAGTACTGTACTGTATGTGGGGAGCACGGTGACTCAGTGGTTAGCACTGTATTGTATATAGGGAGCACGGTGACTCAGTGGTTAGTACTGTACTGTTTATAGGGAGCACGGCGACTCAGTGGTTAGTACTGTATATAGGGAGCACGATGACTCAGTGGTTAGTACTGTATATAGGGAGCATGGTGAATCAGTGGTTAGTACTGTACTGTATAAAGGGAGCACGGTGACTCAGTGGTTAGCACTGTACTGTATATAGGGAGCACGGTGACTCAGTGGTTAGTACTGTACTGTATATATGGAGCACGGTGACTCAGTGGTTAGTACTGTACTGTATATATGGAGTACAGTGACTCAGTGGTTAGTACTGTACTGTATATAGGGAGCACGGCGGCTCAGTGGTTAATACTGTATATAGGGAGCATGGTGACTCAGTGGTTAGTACTGTACTGTACATAGGGAGCACGGTGACTCAGTGGTTAGTACTATACTGTATATAGGGAGCACGGTGACTCAGTGGTTAGTACTATACTGTATATAGGGAGCACGGTGACTCTGATTAGTACTGTACTGTATATAGGGAGCACAACGACTCAGTGGTTAGCACTGTACTGTATATAGGGAGCATGGTGACTCAGTGTTTAGTACTGTATATAGGGAGCACGTTTACTCAGTGGTTAGCACTGTACTGTATATAGGGAGCACGGTGACTCAGTGGTTAGTACTGTACTGTTTATAGGGAGCACGGTGACTCAGTGGATAGTACTGTACTGTATATAGGGAGCACGGTGACTCAGTGGTTAGTACTGTATATGGGGAGCATGGTGAATCAGTGGTTAGTACTGTACTGTATATAGGGAGCACGGTGACTCAGTGGTTAGTACTGTACTGTATATAGGGAGCATTGTGACTCAGTGGTTAGTACTGTTTATAGGGAGCACGGTGACTCAGTGGTTAGTACTGTACTGTATATAGGGAGCACGGTGTCTCAGTGGTTAGTAATATACTGTATATGGGGAGCACGGTGACTCAGTGGTTAGTACTGTACTGTATATATGGAGCACGGAGACTCAGTGGTTAGTACTGTATATAGGGAGCACGATGACTCAGTGGTTAGTACTGTATATAGGGAGCATGGTGAATCAGTGGTTAGTACTGTACTGTATATAGGGAGCACGGTGACTCAGTGGTTAGCACTGTACTCTATATAGGGAGCACGGTGACTCAGTGGTTAGTACTGTATATAGGGAGCACGGTGACTCAGTGGTTAGTACTGTACTGTTTATAGGGAGCACGGTGACTCAGTGGTTAGTACTGTACTGTATATAGGGAGCACAGTGACTCAGTGGTTAGTACTGTATATAGGGAGCATGGTGAATCAGTGGTTAGTACTGTACTGTATATAGGGAGCACCGTGACTCAGTGGTTAGTACTGTATATAGGGAGCACGATGACTCAGTGGTTTGTACTGTATATAGGGAGCACGGTGACTCAGTGGTTAGTACTGTACTGTTTATAGGGAGCACGGTGACTCAGTGGTTAGTACTATACTGTATATAGGGAGCACGGTGACTCAGTGGTTAGTACTGTATATAGGGAGCACGGTGACTCAGTGGTTAGTACTGTACTGTTTATAGGGAGCACGGTGACTCAGTGGTTAGTACTGTACTGTATATAGGGAGCACGGTGACTCATTGGTTAGTACTGTATATAGGGAGCACGATGACTCAGTGGTTAGTACTGTACTGTATATATGGAGCATGGTGACTCATTGGTTAGTACTGTATATAGGGAGCACGATGACTCAGTGGTTAGTACTGTATATAGGGAGCATGGTGAATCAGTGGTTAGTACTGTACTGTATATAGGGAGCACCGTGACTCAGTGGTTAGTACTGTATATAGGGAGCACGATGACTCAGTGGTTTGTACTGTATATAGGGAGCATGGTGACTCAGTGATTAGTACTTTATTGTATATAGGGAGCACGGTGACTCAGTGGTTAGTTCTGTACTGTATATAGGGAGCACAGTGACTCAGTGGTTAGTACTGTATATAGGGAGCATGGTGAATCAGTGGTTAGTACTGTACTGTATATAGGGAGCACCGTGACTCAGTGGTTAGTACTGTATATAGGGAGCACGATGACTCAGTGGTTTGTACTGTATATAGGGAGCACGGTGACTCAGTGGTTAGTACTGTACTGTTTATAGGGAGCATGGTGACTCAGTGGTTAGTACTATACTGTATATAGGGAGCACGGTGACTCAGTGGTTAGTACAATACTATATATAGTGAGCACGGTGACTCAGTGGTTAGTACTGTACTGTATATAGGGAGCACGGCGACTCAGTCGTTAGCACTGTACTGTATATAGGGAATACAGCGACTCTGGTTAGTACTGTATATTAGAAGCACGGTGACACAGTGGTTAGTACTGTACTGTATATAGGGAGCACGGTGACTAAGTGGTTAGTACTATACTGTATATAGGGAGCACGGTGACTCAGTGGTTAGCACTGTACTGTATATAGGGAGCACGTCGACTCAGTGGTTACTACTGTATATAGGGAGCACGGTGACTCAGTGGTTAGTACTGTACTGTATATATGGAGTACGGTGACTCAGTGGTTAGTACTATACTGTATATAGGGTGCACGGTGACTCAGTGGTTAGTACTGTATTGTATATAGGGAGCACGGTGACTCAGCGGTTAGTACTGTATTGTATATAGGGAGCACGGTGACTCAGTGGTTAGTACTGTATATAGGGAGCACGTTGACTCAGTGGTTAGTACGGTACTGTTTATAGGGAGCACGGCGACTCAGTGGTTAGTACTGTATATAGGGAGCACGGCGACTCAGTGGTTAGTACTTTACTGTATATAGGGAGCACGATGACTCAGTTTTTAGTACTGTACTGTATATAGGGGCACGGTGACTCAGTGGTTAGCACTGTACTGTATATAGGGAGCAGGGTGACTCAGTGGTTAGTACTGTACTGTATATAGGGAGCACGGTGACTCAGTGGTTAGCACTGTACTGTATATAGGGAGCACGGTGACTCAGTGGTTAGTACTGTATATAGGGAGCACGGTGACTCAGTGGCTTGTACTGTATATAGGGAACACTGTGACTCAGTGGTTAGTACTGTACTGTATATAGGGAGCACGGTGACTCAGTGGTTAGTACTGTACTGTATATAGGGAGCACGGTGACTAAGTGGTTAGTACTATACTGTATATAGGGAGCACGGTGACTCAGTGGTTAGCACTGTACTGTATATAGGGAGCACGTCGACTCAGTGGTTACTACTGTATATAGGGAGCACGGTGACTTAGTGGTTAGTACTGTACTGTATATAGGGAGCATGGTGACTCAGTGGTTAGTACTATACTGTATATAGGGAGCACGGTGACTCAGTGGTTAGTACAATACTGTATATAGTGAGCACGGTGACTCAGTGGTTAGTACTATTCTGTATATAGGGAGCATGGTGACTCATTGGTTAGTACTATACTGTATATAGTGAGCACGGTGACTCAGTGGTTAGTACTGTACTGTATATAGGTAGCACGGTGACTCAGTGGTTAGCACTGTACTGTATATAGGGAGCACGGTGACTCAGTGGTTAGTACTGTACTGTATATAGGGAGCACGGTGACTCAGTGGTTAGTACTGTACTGTTTATAGGGAGCACGGCGACTCAGTGGTTAGTACTATACTGTATATAGGGAGCACGGTGACTCTGATTAGTACTGTACTGTATATAGGGAGCACAACGACTCAGTGGTTAGCACTGTACTGTATATAAGGAGCATGGTGACTCAGTGGTTAATACTGTATATAGGGAGCACGTTTACTCAGTGGTTAGCACTGTACTGTATATAGTGAGCACGGTGACTCAGTGGTTAGTACTGTACTGTATATAGGTAGCACGGTGACTCAGTGGTTAGCACTGTACTGTATATAGGGAGCATGGTGACTCAGTGGTTAGTACTGTACTGTACATAGGGAGCACGGTGACTCAGTGGTTAGTACTATTCTGTATATAGGGAGCACGGTGACTCAGTGTTTAGTACTATACTGTATATAGGGAGCACGGTGACTCTGATTACTACTGTACTGTATATAGGGAGCACAACGACTCAGTGGTTAGCACTGTACTGTATATAGGGAGCATGGTGACTCAGTGGTTAGTACTGTATATAGGGAGCACGTTTACTCAGTGGTTAGCACTGTACTGTATATAGGGAGCACGGTGACTCAGTGGTTAGTACTGTACTGTTTATAGGGAGCACGGTGACTCAGTGGTTAGTACTGTATATGGGGAGCATGGTGAATCAGTGGTTAGTACTGTACTGTATATAGCGAGCACGGTGACTCAGTGGTTAGCACTGTACTGTATATAGGGAGCATGGTGACTCAGTGGTTAGTACTGTGTATAGGGAGCACGGTGACTCAGTGGTTAGTACTGTACTGTATATAGGGAGCACGGCGTCTCAGTGGTTAGTACTATACTGTATATGGGGATCACGGTGACTCAGTGGTTAGTACTGTATATAGGGAGCACGGTGACTCAGTGGTTAGTACTGTACTGTATATATGGAGCACGGTGACTCAGTGGTTAGTACTGTATATAGGGAGCACGATGACTCAGTGGTTAGTACTGTATATAGGGAGCATGGTGAATCAGTGGTTAGTACTGTACTGTATATAGGGAGCACGGTGACTCAGTGGTTAGCACTGTACTGTATATAGGGAGCACGGAGACTCAGTGGTTAGTACTGTATATAGGGAGCACGGTGACTCAATGGTTAGTACTGTACTGTTTATAGGGAGCACGGTTACTCAGTGGTTAGTACTGTACTGTTTATAGGGAGCACAGTGACTCAGTGGTTAGTACTGTATATAGGGAGCATGGTGAATCAGTGGTTAGTACTGTACTGTATATAGGGAGCACCGTGACTCAGTGGTTAGTACTGTATATAGGGAGCACGATGACTCAGTGGTTAGTACTGTATATAGGGAGCACGGTGACTCAGTGGTTAGTACTATACTGTATATAGGAAGCACGGTGACTCAGTGGTTAGTACTGTATATAGGGAGCACGGTGACACAGTGGTTAGTACTGTACTGTATATAGGGAGCACGGTGTCTCAGTGGTTAGTACTATACTGTATATGGGGAGCACGGTGACTCAGTGGTTAGTACTGTATATAGGGAGCACTGTGACTCAGTGGTTAGTACTGTACTGTATATATGGAGCACGGTGACTCAGTGGTTAGTACTGTATATAGGGAGCACGATGACTCAGTGGTTAGTACTGTATATAGGGAGCATGGTGAATCAGTGGTTAGTACTGTACTGTATATAGGGAGCACGGTGACTCAGTGGTTAGCACTGTACTGTATATAGGGAGCACGGTGACTCAGTGGTTAGTACTGTATATAGGGAGCACGGTGACTCAGTGGTTAGTACTGTACTGTTTATAGGGAGCACGGTGACTCAGTGGTTAGTACTGTACTGTATATAGGGAGCACAGTGACTCAGTGGTTAGTACTGTATATAGGGAGCATGGTGAATCAGTGGTTAGTACTGTACTGTATATAGGGAGCACCGTGACTCAGTGGTTAGTACTCTATATAGGGAGCACGATGACTCAGTGGTTAGTACTGTATATAGGGAGCACGGTGACTCAGTGGTTAGTACTGTATATAGGGAGCACGGTGACTCAGTGGTTAGTACTGTACTGTATATATGGAGCATGGTGACTCAGTGGTTAGTACTGTATATAGGGAGCACTATGACTCAGTGGTTAGTATTGTATATAGGGAGCATGTTGAATCAGTGGTTAGTACTGTACTGTATATAGGGAGCACGGTGACTCAGTGGTTAGCACTGTATTGTATATAGGGAGCACGGTGACTCAGTGGTTAGTACTGTATATAGGGAGCACGGTGACTCAGTGGTTAGTACTGTACTGTTTATAGGGAGCAAGGTGACTCAGTGATTAGTACTGTACTGTATATAGGGAGCACGGTGACTCAGTGGTTAGTACTGTATATAGGGAGCATGGTGAATCAGTGGTTAGTACTGTACTATATATAGGGAGCACGGTGACTCAGTGGTTAGCACTGTACCGTATATAGGGAGCACGGTGACTCAGTGGTTAGTACTGTATATAGGGAGCACGGTGACTCAGTCGTTAGTACTGTACTGTATATAGGGAGCACGGTGTCTCAGTGGTTAGTACTATACTGTATATAGGGAGCACGGTGACTCAGTGGTTAGTACTGTATATAGGGAACACGGTGACTCAGTGGTTAGTACTGTACTGTATATATGGAGCACGGTGACTCAGTGGTTAGTACTGTATATAGGGAGCACGATGACTCAGTGGTTAGTACTGTATATAGGGAGCACCGTGACTCAGTGGTTAGCACTGTACTGTATATAGGGAGCACGGTGACTCAGTGGTTAGTACTGTATATAGGGAGCACCGTGACTCAGTGGTTAGTACTGTACTGTATATATGGAGTACGGTGACTCAGTGGTTAGTACTATACTGTATATAGGGAGCACGGTGACTCAGTGATTAGTACTGTATTGTATATAGGGAGCACGGTGACTCAGTGGTTAGTTCTGTACTGTATATAGGGAGCACAGTGACTCAGTGGTTAGTACTGTATTGTATATAGGGAGCACGGTGACTCAGTGGTTAGTACTGTATATAGGGAGCACGTTGACTCAGTGGTTAGTACTGTACTGTATGTGGGGAGCACGGTGACTCAGTGGTTAGCACTGTATTGTATATAGGGAGCACGGTGACTCAGTGGTTAGTACTGTACTGTTTATAGGGAGCACGGCGACTCAGTGGTTAGTACTGTATATAGGGAGCACGGTGACTCAGTGGTTAGTACTTTACTGTATATAGGGAGCACGATGACTCAGTGGTTAGTACTGTACTGTATATAGGGAGCACGGTGACTCAGTGGTTAGTACTGTACTGTTTATAGGGAGCACGGTGACTAAGTGGTTAGTACTATACTGTATATAGGGAGCACGGTGACTCAGTGGTTAGCACTGTACTGTATATAGGGAGCACGTCGACTCAGTGGTTACTACTGTATATAGGGAGCACGGTGACTCAGTGGTTAGTACTGTACTGTATATAGGGAGCATGGTGACTCAGTGGTTAGTACTATACTGTATATAGGGAGCACGGTGACTCAGTGGTTAGTACAATACTGTATATAGTGAGCACGGTGACTCAGTGGTTAGTACTATTCTGTATATAGGGAGCACGGTGACTCATTGGTTAGTACTATACTGTATATAGTGAGCACGGTGACTGAGTGGTTAGTACTGTACTGTATATAGGTAGCACGGTGACTCAGTGGTTAGCACTGTACTGTATATAGGGAATACGGCGACTCTGGTTAGTACTGTATATAGGGAGCACGGTGACTCAGTGGTTAGTACTGTACTGTATATAGGGAGCACGGTGACTCAGTGGTTAGTACTGTACTGTATATAGGGAGCACGGCGACTCAGTGGTTAATACTGTATATAGGGAGCATGGTGACTCAGTGGTTAGTACTGTACTGTACATAGGGAGCACGGTGACTCAGTGTTTAGAACTATACTGTATATAGGGAGCACGGTGACTCAGTGGTTAGTACTATACTGTATATAGGGAGCACGGTGACTCTGATTAGTACTGTACTGTATATAGGGAGCACAACGACTCAGTGGTTAGCACTGTACTGTATATAGGGAGCATGGTGACTCAGTGGTTAGTACTGTATATAGGGAGCACGTTTACTCAGTGGTTAGCACTGTACTGTATATAGGGAGCACGGTGTCTCAGTGGTTAGTACTGTATATAGGGAGCATGGTGACTCAGTGGTTAGTACTGTACTGTATATAGGGAGCACGGTGACTCAGTGGTTAGCACTGTACTGTATATAGGGAGCATGGTGACTCAGTGGTTAGTACTGTATATAGGGAGCATGGTGACTCAGTGGTTAGTACTGTACTGTATATAGGGAGCACGGTGTCTCAGTGGTTAGTAATATACAGTATATAGGGAGCACGGTGACTCAGTGGTTAGTACTGTATATAGGGAGGACGGTGACTCAGTGGTTAGTACTGTACTGTATATATGGAGCACGGTGACTCATTGGTTAGTACTGTATATAGGGAGCACGATGACTCAGTGGTTAGTACTGTATATAGGGAGCATGGTGAATCAGTGGTTAGTACTGTACTGTATATAGGGAGCACGGTGACTCAGTGGTTAGCACTGTACTGTATATAGGGAGCACGGTGACTCAGTGGTTAGTACTGTATATAGGGAGCACGGTGACTCAGTGGTTAGTACTGTACTGTTTATAGGGAGCACGGTGACTCAGTGGTTAGTACTGTACTGTATATAGGGAGCACGGTGACTCATTGGTTAGTACTGTATATAGGGAGCACGATGACTCAGTGGTTAGTACTGTACTGTATATATGGAGCATGGTGACTCATTGGTTAGTACTGTATATAGGGAGCACGATGACTCAGTGGTTAGTACTGTATATAGGGAGCATGGTGAATCAGTGGTTAGTACTGTACTGTATATAGGGAGCACCGTGACTCAGTGGTTAGTACTGTATATAGGGAGCACGATGACTCAGTGGTTTGTACTGTATATAGGGAGCATGGTGACTCAGTGATTAGTACTTTATTGTATATAGGGAGCACGGTGACTCAGTGGTTAGTTCTGTACTGTATATAGGGAGCACAGTGACTCAGTGGTTAGTACTGTATTGTATATAGGGAGCACGGTGACTCAGTGGTTAGTACTGTATATAGGGAGCACGTTGACTCAGTGGTTAGTACTGTACTGTATGTGGGGAGCACGGTGACTCAGTGGTTAGCACTGTACTGTATATAGGGAGCACGGTGACTCAGTGGTTAGTACTGTACTGTTTATAGGGAGCACGGCGACTCAGTGGTTAGTACTGTATATAGGGAGCATGGTGACTCAGTGGTTAGTACTTTACTGTATATAGGGAGCACGATGACTCAGTGGTTAGTACTGTACTGTATATAGGGATCACGGTGACTCAGTTTTTAGTACTGTACTGTATATAGGGAGCACGGTGACTCAGTGGTTAGTACTGTACTGTATACAGGGAGCACGGCGGCTCAGTGGTTAATACTGTATATAGGGAGCATGGTGACTCAGTGGTTAGTACTGTACTGTACATAGGGAGCACGGTGACTCAGTGGTTAGTACTATACTGTATATAGGGAGCACGGTGACTCAGTGGTTAGTACTATACTGTATATAGGGAGCACGGTGACTCTGATTAGTACTGTACTGTATATAGGGAGCACAACGACTCAGTGGTTAGCACTGTACTGTATATAGGGAGCATGGTGACTCAGTGTTTAGTACTGTATATAGGGAGCACGTTTACTCAGTGGTTAGCACTGTACTGTATATAGGGAGCACGGTGACTCAGTGGTTAGTACTGTACTGTTTATAGGGAGCACGGTGACTCAGTGGATAGTACTGTACTGTATATAGGGAGCACGGTGACTCAGTGGTTAGTACTGTATATGGGGAGCATGATGAATCAGTGGTTAGTACTGTACTGTATATAGGGAGCACGGTGACTCAGTGGTTAGTACTGTACTGTATATAGGGAGCATTGTGACTCAGTGGTTAGTACTGTATATAGGGAGCACGGTGACTCAGTGGTTAGTACTGTACTGTATATAGGGAGCACGGTGTCTCAGTGGTTAGTAATATACTGTATATGGGGAGCACGGTGACTCAGTGGTTAGTACTGTACTGTATATATGGAGCACGGAGACTCAGTGGTTAGTACTGTATATAGGGAGCACGATGACTCAGTGGTTAGTACTGTATATAGGGAGCATGGTGAATCAGTGGTTAGTACTGTACTGTATATAGGGAGCACGGTGACTCAGTGGTTAGCACTGTACTGTATATAGTGAGCACGGTGACTCAGTGGTTAGTACTGTATATAGGGAGCACGGTGACTCAGTGGTTAGTACTGTACTGTTTATAGGGAGCACGGTGACTCAGTGGTTAGTACTGTACTGTATATAGGGAGCACAGTGACTCAGTGGTTAGTACTGTATATAGGGAGCATGGTGAATCAGTGGTTAGTACTGTACTGTATATAGGTAGCACCGTGACTCAGTGGTTAGTACTGTATATAGGGAGCACGATGACTCAGTGGTTTGTACTGTATATAGGGAGCACGGTGACTCAGTGGTTAGTACTGTACTGTTTATAGGGAGCACGGTGACTCAGTGGTTAGTACTATACTGTATATACGGAGCACGGTGACTCAGTGGTTAGTACTGTATATAGGGAGCACGGTGACTCAGTGGTTAGTACTGTACTGTATATATGGAGCATGGTGACTCAGTGGTTAGTACTGTATATAGGGAGCACTATGACTCAGTGGTTAGTATTGTATATAGGGAGCATGGTGAATCAGTGGTTAGTACTGTACTGTATATAGGGAGCACGGTGACTCAGTGGTTATCACTGTATTGTATATCGGGAGCACGGTGACTCAGTGGTTAGTACTGTATATAGGGAGCAGGGTGACTCAGTGGTTAGTACTGTTCTGTTTATAGGGAGCACGGTGACTCAGTGGTTAGTACTGTACTGTATATAGGGAGCACGGTGACTCAGTGGTTAGTACTGTATATAGGGAGCATGGTGAATCAGTGGTTAGTACTGTACTGTATATAGGGAGCACGGAGACTCAGTGGTTAGCACTGTACTGTATATAGGGAGCACGGTGACTCAGTGGTTAGTACTGTATATAGGGAGCACGGTGACTCAGTCGTTAGTACTGTACTGTATATAGGGAGCACGGTGTCTCAGTGGTTAGTACTATACTGTATATAGGGAGCACGGTGACTCAGTGGTTAGTACTGTATATAGGGAGCACGGTGACTCAGTGGTTAGTACTGTACTGTATATAGGGAGCACGGTGACTCAGTGGTTAGTACTGTATATAGGGAGCACGATGACTCAGTGGTTAGTACTGTATATAGGGAGCATGGTGAATCAGTGGTTAGTACTGTACGGTATAAAGGGAGCATGGTGACTCAGTGGTTAGCACTGTACTGTATATAGGGAGCACGGTGACTCAGTGGTTAGTACTGTATATAGGGAGCACAGTGACTCAGTGGTTAGTACTGTACTGTATATATGGAGTACGGTGACTCAGTGGTTAGTACTATACTGTATATAGGGAGCACGATTACTCAGTGGTTAGTACTGTATTGTATATAGGGAGCACGGTGACTCAGTGGTTAGTTCTGTACTGTATATAGGGAGCACAGTGACTCAGTGGTTAGTACTGTATTGTATATAGGGAGCACGGTGACTCAGTGGTTAGTACTGTATATTGGGAGCACGTTGACTCAGTGGTTAGTACTGTACTGTATGTGGGGAGCACGGTGACTCAGTGGTTAGCACTGTATTGTATATAGGGAGCACGGTGACTCAGTGGTTAGTACTGTACTGTTTATAGGGAGCACGGCGACTCAGTGGTTAGTACTGTATATAGGGAGCACGATGACTCAGTGGTTAGTACTGTATATAGGGAGCATGGTGAATCAGTGGTTAGTACTGTACTGTATAAAGGGAGCACGGTGACTCAGTGGTTAGCACTGTACTGTATATAGGGAGCACGGTGACTCAGTGGTTAGTACTGTACTGTATATATGGAGCACGGTGACTCAGTGGTTAGTACTGTACTGTATATATGGAGTACAGTGACTCAGTGGTTAGTACTGTACTGTATATAGGGAGCACGGCGGCTCAGTGGTTAATACTGTATATAGGGAGCATGGTGACTCAGTGGTTAGTACTGTACTGTACATAGGGAGCACGGTGACTCAGTGGTTAGTACTATACTGTATATAGGGAGCACGGTGACTCAGTGGTTAGTACTATACTGTATATAGGGAGCACGGTGACTCTGATTAGTACTGTACTGTATATAGGGAGCACAACGACTCAGTGGTTAGCACTGTACTGTATATAGGGAGCATGGTGACTCAGTGTTTAGTACTGTATATAGGGAGCACGTTTACTCAGTGGTTAGCACTGTACTGTATATAGGGAGCACGGTGACTCAGTGGTTAGTACTGTACTGTTTATAGGGAGCACGGTGACTCAGTGGATAGTACTGTACTGTATATAGGGAGCACGGTGACTCAGTGGTTAGTACTGTATATGGGGAGCATGGTGAATCAGTGGTTAGTACTGTACTGTATATAGGGAGCACGGTGACTCAGTGGTTAGTACTGTACTGTATATAGGGAGCATTGTGACTCAGTGGTTAGTACTGTATATAGGGAGCACGGTGACTCAGTGGTTAGTACTGTACTGTATATAGGGAGCACGGTGTCTCAGTGGTTAGTAATATACTGTATATGGGGAGCACGGTGACTCAGTGGTTAGTACTGTACTGTATATATGGAGCACGGAGACTCAGTGGTTAGTACTGTATATAGGGAGCACGATGACTCAGTGGTTAGTACTGTATATAGGGAGCATGGTGAATCAGTGGTTAGTACTGTACTGTATATAGGGAGCACGGTGACTCAGTGGTTAGCACTGTACTCTATATAGGGAGCACGGTGACTCAGTGGTTAGTACTGTATATAGGGAGCACGGTGACTCAGTGGTTAGTACTGTACTGTTTATAGGGAGCACGGTGACTCAGTGGTTAGTACTGTACTGTATATAGGGAGCACAGTGACTCAGTGGTTAGTACTGTATATAGGGAGCATGGTGAATCAGTGGTTAGTACTGTACTGTATATAGGGAGCACCGTGACTCAGTGGTTAGTACTGTATATAGGGAGCACGATGACTCAGTGGTTTGTACTGTATATAGGGAGCACGGTGACTCAGTGGTTAGTACTGTACTGTTTATAGGGAGCACGGTGACTCAGTGGTTAGTACTATACTGTATATAGGGAGCACGGTGACTCAGTGGTTAGTACTGTATATAGGGAGCACGGTGACTCAGTGGTTAGTACTGTACTGTATATATGGAGCATGGTGACTCAGTGGTTAGTACTGTATATAGGGAGCACTATGACTCAGTGGTTAGTATTGTATATAGGGAGCATGGTGAATCAGTGGTTAGTACTGTACTGTATATAGGGAGCACGGTGACTCAGTGGTTATCACTGTATTGTATATCGGGAGCACGGTGACTCAGTGGTTAGTACTGTATATAGGGAGCACGGTGACTCAGTGGTTAGTACTGTTCTGTTTATAGGGAGCACGGTGACTCAGTGGTTAGTACTGTACTGTATATAGGGAGCACGGTGACTCAGTGGTTAGTACTGTATATAGGGAGCATGGTGAATCAGTGGTTAGTACTGTACTGTATATAGGGAGCACGGAGACTCAGTGGTTAGCACTGTACTGTATATAGGGAGCACGGTGACTCAGTGGTTAGTACTGTATATAGGGAGCACGGTGACTCAGTCGTTAGTACTGTACTGTATATAGGGAGCACTGTGTCTCAGTGGTTAGTACTATACTGTATATAGGGAGCACGGTGACTCAGTGGTTAGTACTGTATATAGGGAGCACGGTGACTCAGTGGTTAGTACTGTACTGTATATAGGGAGCACGGTGACTCAGTGGTTAGTACTGTATATAGGGAGCACGATGACTCAGTGGTTAGTACTGTATATAGGGAGCATGGTGAATCAGTGGTTAGTACTGTACGGTATAAAGGGAGCATGGTGACTCAGTGGTTAGCACTGTACTGTATATAGGGAGCACGGTGACTCAGTGGTTAGTACTGTATATAGGGAGCACAGTGACTCAGTGGTTAGTACTGTACTGTATATATGGAGTACGGTGACTCAGTGGTTAGTACTATACTGTATATAGGGAGCACGGTTACTCAGTGGTTAGTACTGTATTGTATATAGGGAGCACGGTGACTCAGTGGTTAGTTCTGTACTGTATATAGGGAGCACAGTGACTCAGTGGTTAGTACTGTATTGTATATAGGGAGCACGGTGACTCAGTGGTTAGTACTGTATATTGGGAGCACGTTGACTCAGTGGTTAGTACTGTACTGTATGTGGGGAGCACGGTGACTCAGTGGTTAGCACTGTATTGTATATAGGGAGCACGGTGACTCAGTGGTTAGTACTGTACTGTTTATAGGGAGCACGGCGACTCAGTGGTTAGTACTGTATATAGGGAGCACGATGACTCAGTGGTTAGTACTGTATATAGGGAGCATGGTGAATCAGTGGTTAGTACTGTACTGTATAAAGGGAGCACGGTGACTCAGTGGTTAGCACTGTACTATATATAGGGAGCACGGTGACTCAGTGGTTAGTACTGTACTGTATATATGGAGCACGGTGACTCAGTGGTTAGTACTGTACTGTATATATGGAGTACAGTGACTCAGTGGTTAGTACTATACTGTATATAGGGAGCACGGTGACTCAGTGGTTAGTACTTTACTGTATATAGGGAGCACGATGACTCAGTGGTTAGTACTGTACTGTATATAGGGAGCACGGTGACTCAGTGGTTAGCACTGTACTGTATATAGGGAGCAGGGTGACTCAGTGGTTAGTACTGTACTGTATATAGGGAGCACGGTGACTCAGTGGTTAGCACTGTACTGTATATAGGGAGCACGGTGACTCAGTGGTTACTACTGTATATAGGGAGCACGGTGACTCAGTGGCTTGTACTGTATATAGGGAATACTGTGACTCAGTGGTTAGTACTGTACTGTATATAGGGAGCACGGTGACTAAGTGGTTAGTACTATACTGTATATAGGGAGCACGGTGAATCAGTGGTTAGCACTGTACTGTATATAGGGAGCACTTCGACTCAGTGGTTAGTACTGTATATAGGGAGCACGGTGACTCAGTGGTTAGTACTGTATATAGGGAGCATGGTGACTCAGTGGTTAGTACTATACTGTATATAGGGAGCACGGTGACTCAGTGGTTAGTACAATACTGTATATAGTGAGCACGGTGACTCAGTGGTTAGTACTATTCTGTATATAGGGAGCACGGTGACTCAGTGGTTTGTACTATACTCTATATAGTGAGCACGGTGACTCAGTGGTTAGTACTGTACTGTATATAGGGAGCACGGTGACTCAGTGGTTAGCACTGTACTGTATATAGGGAATATGGCGACTCTGGTTAGTACTGTATATAGGGAGCACGGTAACTCAGTGGTTAGTACTGTACTGTATATAGGGAGCACGGTGACTCAGTGGTTAGAACTATACTGTATATAGGGAGCACGGTGACTCAGTGGTTAGTACTGTACTGTATATAGGGAGCACGGCGACTCAGTGGTTAGTACTGTATATAGGGAGCAAGGTGACTCAGTGGTTAGTACTGTACTGTACATCGAGAGCACGGTGACTCTTTGGTTAGTACTATACTGTATATAGGGAGCACGGTGACTCAGTGGTTAGTACTATACTGTATATAGGGAGCACGGTGACTCAGTGATTAGTACTGTACTGTATATAGGGAGCTCGGCGACTCAGTGGTTAGCACTCTACTGTATATAGGGAGCATGGTGACTCACTGGTTAGTACTGTGTATAGGGAGCACGGTTACTCAGTGGTTAGCACTGTACTGTATATAGTGAGCAAAGTGACTCAGTGGTTAGTACTCTACTGTTTATAGGGAGCACAATGACTCAGTGGTTAGTACTGTACTATATATAGGGAGCACGGTGACTCAGTGCTAAGTACTGTATATAGGGAGCATGGTGAATCAGTGGTTAGTACTGTACTGTATATAGGGAGCACGGTGACTCAGTGGTTAGCACTGTACTGTATATAGGGAGCACGGTGACTCAGTGGTTAGTACTGTATATAGGGAGCACGGTGACTCAGTGGTTAGTACTGTACTGTATATAGGGAGAACGGTGTCTCAGTGGTTAGTACTATACTGTATATAGGGAGCACAGTGACTCAGTGGTTAGTACTGTATATAGGGAGCACGGTGACTCAGTGGTTAGTACTGTACTGTATATATGGAGCACGGTGACTCAGTGGTTAGTGCTGTATATAGGGAGCAAAGTGACTCAGTGGCTAGTACTGTATATAGGGAGCATGGTGAATCAGTGGTTAGTACTGTACTGTATATAGGGAGCACGGTGACTCAGTGGTTAGCACTGTACTGTATATAGGGAGCACGGTGACTCAGTGGTTAGTACTGTATATAGGGAGCACGGTGACTCAGTGGTTAGTACTGTACTGTATATATGGAGTACGGTGACGCAGTGGTTAGTACTATACTGTATATAGGGAGCACGGTGACTCAGTGGTTAGTACTGTATTGTATATAGGGAGCACGGTGACTCAGTGGTTAGTGCTGTACTGTATATAGGGAGCACAGTGACTCAGTGGTTAGTACTGTATTGTATATAGGGAGCACGGTGACTCAGTGGTTAGTACTGTATAAAGGAGCACGTTGACTCAGTGGTTAGTACTTTACTGTATATGGGGAGCACGGTGACTCAGTGGTTAGCACTGTATTGTATATAGGGAGCACGGTGACTCAGTGGTTAGTACTGTACTGTTTATAGGGAGCACGGCGACTCAGTGGTTAATACTGTATATGGGGAGCACGGTGACTCAGTGGTTAGTACTTTACTGTATATAGGGAGCACGATGACTCAGTGGTTAGTACTGTACTGTATATAGGGAGCATGGTGACTCAGTGGTAGGCACTGTTCTGTATATAGGGAGCAGGGTGAATCAGTGGTTGGTACTGTACTGTATATAGGGAGCACGGTGACTCAGTGGTTAACACTGTACTGTATATAGGGAGCACGGTGACTCAGTGGTTAGTACTGTATATAGGGAGCACGGTGACTCAGTGGCTTGTACTGTATATAGGAAACACTGTGACTCAGTGGTTAGTACTGTACTGTATATAGGGAGCACGGTAACTCAGTGGTTAGTACTGTACTGTATATAGGGAGCACGGTGACTAAGTGGTTAGTACTATACTGTATATAGAGAGCACGTTGACTCAGTGGTTAGCACTGTACTCTATATAGGGGGCACGTCGACTCAGTGGTTAGTACTCTATATAGGGAGCACGGTGACTCAGTGGTTAGTACTGTACTGTATATAGGGAGCATGGTGACTCAGTGGTTAGTACTATACTGTATATAGTGAGCACGGTGACTCAGTGGTTAGTACTGTACTGTATATAGGGAGCACGGTGACTGAGTGGTTAGCACTGTACTGTATATAGGGAATACGGCGACTCTGGTTAGTACTGTATATAGGGAGCACGGTGACTCAGTGGTTAGTACTGTACTGTATATAGAGAGCACGGTGACTCAGTGGTTAGTACTATACTGTATATAGGGAGCACGGTGACTCAGTGGTTAGTACTGTACTGTATATAGGGAGCACGGCGACTCAGTGGTTAGTACTGTATATAGGGAGCAAGGTGACTCAGTGGTTAGTACTGTACTGTACATAGGGAGCACGGTGACTCAGTGGTTAGTACTATACTGTATATAGGGAGCACGGTGACTCAGTGGTTAGTACTATACTGTATATAGGGAGCACGGTGACTCAGTGATTAGTAATGTACTGTATATAGGGAGCACGGCGACTCAGTGGTTAGCACTCTACTGTATATAGGGAGCATGGTGACTCAGTGGTTAGTACTGTATATAGGGAGCACGGTTACTCAGTGGTTAGCACTGTACTGTATATAGGGAGCAAGGTGACTCAGTGGTTAGTACTCTACTGTTTATAGGGAGCACGGTGACTCAGTGGTTAGTACTGTACTGTATATATGGAGCACGGTGACTCAGTGGTTAGTACTGTATATAGGGAGCATGGTGAATCAGTGGTTAGTACTGTACTGTATATAGGGAGCATGGTGACTCAGTGGTTAGTACTATACTGTATATAGGGAGCACGGTGACTCAGTGGTTATTACTATACTGTATATAGTGAGCACGGTGACTCAGTGGTTAGTACTGTACTGTATATAGGGAGCACGGTGAATCAGTGGTTAGCACTGTACAGTATATAGGGAATATGGCGACTCTGGTTAGTACTGTATATAGGGAGCACGGTGACTCAGTGGTTAGTACTGTACTGTATATAGGGAGCACGGTGACTCAGTGGTTAGTACTATACTGTATATAGGGAGCACGGCGACTCAGTGGTTAGCACTGTACTGTATATAGGGAGCATGGTGACTCAGTGGTTAGTACTGTATATAGGGAGCACGGTTACTCAGTGGTTAGCACTGTACTGTATATAGGGAGCAAGGTGACTCAGTGGTTAGTACTGTATATAGGGAGCACGGTGACTCAGTGGTTAGTACTGTACTGTACATAGGGAGCACGGTGTCTCAGTGGTTAGTACTATACTGTATATAGGGAGCACGGTGACTCATTGGTTAGTACTATACTGTATATAGGGAGCACGGTAACTCAGTGATTAGTACTGTACTGTATATAGGGAGCACGGCGACTCAGTGGTTAGCACTGTACTGTATATAGGGAGCATGGTGACTCAGTGGTTAGTACTGTATATAGGGAGCACGGTTACTCAGTGGTTAGCACTGTACTGTATATAGGGAGCATGGTGACTCAGTGGTTAGTACTGTATATAGGGAGCACGGTTACTCAGTGGTTAGCACTGTACTGTATATAGGGAGCAAGGTGACTCAGTGGTTAGTACTGTATATAGGGAGCACGGTGACTCAGTGGCTTGTACTGTATATTGGGGGCATGGTGAATCAGTCATTAGTACTGTACTGTATATAGGGAGCACGGTGACTCAGTGGTTAGCACTGTACTGTACTGTATATAGGGAGCACGGTGACTCAGTGGTTAGTACTGTATATAGGGAGCACGGTGACTCAGTGGCTTGTACTATATATAGGGAGCACGGTTACTCAGTGGTTAGCACTGTACTGTATATAGGGAGCAAGGTGACTCAGTGGTTAGTACTGTATATAGGGAGCACGGTGACTCAGTGGCTTGTACTGTATATTGGGGGCATGGTGAATCAGTCATTAGTACTGTACTGTATATAGGGAGCACGGTGACTCAGTGGTTAGCACTGTACTGTACTGTATATAGGGAGCACGGTGACTCAGTGGTTAGTACTGTATATAGGGAGCATGGTGACTCAGTGGTTAGTACTGTATATAGGGAGCACGGTTACTCAGTGGTTAGCACTGTACTGTATATAGGGAGCAAGGTGACTCAGTGGTTAGTACTGTATATAGGGAGCACGGTGACTCAGTGGTTAGTACTGTACTGTACATAGGGAGCACGGTGTCTCAGTGGTTAGTACTATACTGTATATAGGGAGCACGGTGACTCATTGGTTAGTACTATACTGTATATAGGGAGCACGGTAACTCAGTGATTAGTACTGTACTGTATATAGGGAGCACGGCGACTCAGTGGTTAGCACTGTACTGTATATAGGGAGCATGGTGACTCAGTGGTTAGTACTGTATATAGGGAGCACGGTTACTCAGTGGTTAGCACTGTACTGTATATAGGGAGCAAGGTGACTCAGTGGTTAGTACTGTATATAGGGAGCACGGTGACTCAGTGGCTTGTACTGTATATTGGGGGCATGGTGAATCAGTCATTAGTACTGTACTGTATATAGGGAGCACGGTGACTCAGTGGTTAGCACTGTACTGTACTGTATATAGGGAGCACGGTGACTCAGTGGTTAGTACTGTATATAGGGAGCACGGTGACTCAGTGGCTTGTACTATATATAGGGAACACTGTGACTCAGTGGTTAGTACTGTACTGTATATAGGGAGCATGGTGACTCAGTGGTTAGTACTATACTGTATATAGTGAGCACGGTGACTCAGTGGTTAGTACTATTCTGTATATAGGGAGCACGGTGACTCAGTGGTTAGTACTATACTGTATATAGTGAGCACGGTGACTCAGTGGTTAGTACTGTACTGTATATAGAGAGCACGGTGACTCAGTGGTTAGCACTGTACTGTATATAGGGAATCCGGCGACTCTGGTTAGTACTGCATATAGGGAGCACAGTGACTCAGTGGTTAGTACTGTACTGTATATAGGGAGCACAGTGACTCAGTGGTTAGTACTATACTGTATATAGGGAGCACAGTGACTCAGTGGTTAGTACTGTACTGTATATAGGGAGCACGGCGACTCAGTGGTTAGTACTGTATATAGGGAGCACGGTGACTCAGTGGTTAGCACTGTACTGTATATAGGGAGCATGGTGACTCAGTGGTTAGTACTGTACTGTACATAGGGAGCACGGTGTCTCAGTGGTTAGTACTATACTGTATATAGGGAGCACGGTGACTCAGTGGTTAGTACTATACTGTATATAGGGAGCACGGTGACTCAGTGATTAGTACTGTACTGTATATAGGGAGCACAGCGACTCAGTGGTTAGTACTGTACTGTATATAGGGAGCATGGTGACTCAGTGGTTTGTACTGTATATAGGGAGCACGGTTACTCAGTGGTTAGCACTGTACTGTATATAGGGAGCAAGGTGACTCAGAGGTTAGTACTATACTGTTTATAGGGAGCACGGTGACTCAGTGGTTAGTACTGTACTGTATATAGGGAGCACGGTGACTCAGTGGTTAGCACTTTACCTTATATAGGGAGCACGGTGACTCAGTGGTTAGTACTGTACTGTATATAGGGAGCACGGTGTCTCAGTGGTTAGTACTATACTGTATATAGGGAGCACGGTGACTCAGTGGTTAGTACTGTATATAGGGAGCATGGTGAATCAGTGGTTAGTACTGTACTGTATATAGGGAGCACGGTGACTCAGTGGTTAGCACTTTACCTTATATAGGGAGCACGGTGACTCAGTGGTTAGTACTGTACTGTATATAGGGAGCACGGCGACTCAGTGGTTAGTACTGTATATAGGGAGCAAGGTGACTCAGTGGTTAGTACTGTACTGTACATAGGGAGCACGGTGACTCAGTGGTTAGTACTATACTGTATATAGGGAGCACGGTGACTCAGTGGTTAGTACTATACTGTATATAGGGAGCACGGTGACTCAGTGATTAGTAATGTACTGTATATAGGGAGCACGGCGACTCAGTGGTTAGCACTCTACTGTATATAGGGAGCATGGTGACTCAGTGGTTAGTACTGTATATAGGGAGCACGGTTACTCAGTGGTTAGCACTGTACTGTATATAGGGAGCAAGGTGACTCAGTGGTTAGTACTCTACTGTTTATAGGGAGCACGGTGACTCAGTGGTTAGTACTGTACTGTATATACGGAGCACGGTGACTCAGTGGTTAGTACTGTATATAGGGAGCATGGTGAATCAGTGGTTAGTACTGTACTGTATATAGGGAGCATGGTGACTCAGTGGTTAGTACTATACTGTATATAGGGAGCACGGTGACTCAGTGGTTATTACTATACTGTATATAGTGAGCACGGTGACTCAGTGGTTAGTACTGTACTGTATATAGGGAGCACGGTGAATCAGTGGTTAGCACTGTACAGTATATAGGGAATATGGCGACTCTGGTTAGTACTGTATATAGGGAGCACGGTGACTCAGTGGTTAGTACTGTACTGTATATAGGGAGCACGGTGACTCAGTGGTTAGTACTATACTGTATATAGGGAGCACGGCGACTCAGTGGTTAGCACTGTACTGTATATAGGGAGCATGGTGACTCAGTGGTTAGTACTGTATATAGGGAGCACGGTTACTCAGTGGTTAGCACTGTACTGTATATAGGGAGCAAGGTGACTCAGTGGTTAGTACTGTATATAGGGAGCACGGTGACTCAGTGGTTAGTACTGTACTGTACATAGGGAGCACGGTGTCTCAGTGGTTAGTACTATACTGTATATAGGGAGCACGGTGACTCATTGGTTAGTACTATACTGTATATAGGGAGCACGGTAACTCAGTGATTAGTACTGTACTGTATATAGGGAGCACGGCGACTCAGTGGTTAGCACTGTACTGTATATAGGGAGCATGGTGACTCAGTGGTTAGTACTGTATATAGGGAGCACGGTTACTCAGTGGTTAGCACTGTACTGTATATAGGGAGCAAGGTGACTCAGTGGTTAGTACTGTATATAGGGAGCACGGTGACTCAGTGGCTTGTACTGTATATTGGGGGCATGGTGAATCAGTCATTAGTACTGTACTGTATATAGGGAGCACGGTGACTCAGTGGTTAGCACTGTACTGTACTGTATATAGGGAGCACGGTGACTCAGTGGTTAGTACTGTATATAGGGAGCACGGTGACTCAGTGGCTTGTACTATATATAGGGAACACTGTGACTCAGTGGTTAGTACTGTACTGTATATAGGGAGCATGGTGACTCAGTGGTTAGTACTATACTGTATATAGTGAGCACGGTGACTCAGTGGTTAGTACTATTCTGTATATAGGGAGCACGGTGACTCAGTGGTTAGTACTATACTGTATATAGTGAGCACGGTGACTCAGTGGTTAGTACTGTACTGTATATAGAGAGCACGGTGACTCAGTGGTTAGCACTGTACTGTATATAGGGAATCCGGCGACTCTGGTTAGTACTGCATATAGGGAGCACAGTGACTCAGTGGTTAGTACTGTACTGTATATAGGGAGCACAGTGACTCAGTGGTTAGTACTATACTGTATATAGGGAGCACAGTGACTCAGTGGTTAGTACTGTACTGTATATAGGGAGCACGGCGACTCAGTGGTTAGTACTGTATATAGGGAGCACGGTGACTCAGTGGTTAGTACTGTACTGTACATAGGGAGCACGGTGACTCAATGGTTAGTACTATACTGTATATAGGGAGCACGGTGACTCAGTGGTTAGTACTATACTGTATATAGGGAGCACGGTGACTCAGTGATTAGTACTGTACTGTATATAGGGAGCACAGCGACTCAGTGGTTAGTACTGTACTGTATATAGGGAGCATGGTGACTCAGTGGTTTGTACTGTATATAGGGAGCACGGTTACTCAGTGGTTAGCACTGTACTGTATATAGGGAGCAAGGTGACTCAGAGGTTAGTACTATACTGTTTATAGGGAGCACGGTGACTCAGTGGTTAGTACTGTACTGTATATAGGGAGCACGGTGACTCAGTGGTTAGTACTGTATATAGGGAGCATGGTGAATCTGTGGTTAGTACTGTACTGTATATAGGGAGCACGGTGACTCAGTGGTTAGCACTTTACCTTATATAGGGAGCACGGTGACTCAGTGGTTAGTACTGTACTGTATATAGGGAGCACGGTGTCTCAGTGGTTAGTACTATACTGTATATAGGGAGCACGGTGACTCAGTGGTTAGTACTGTATATAGGGAGCACGGTGACTCAGTGGTTAGTACTGTACTGTATATATGGAGCACGGTGACTCAGTGGTTAGTAATGTATATTGGGAGCACGGTGACTCAGTGGTTAGTACTGTATATAGGGAGCATGGTGAATCAGTGGTTAGTACTGTACTGTATATAGGGAGCACGGTGACTCAGTGGTTAGCACTGTACTGTATATAGGGAGCACGGTGACTCAGTGGTCAGTACTGTATATAGGGAGCACGGTGACTCAGTGGTTAATACTGTATATAGGGAGCACGGTGACTCAGTGGTTAGCACTGTACTGTATATAGGGAGCACGGTGACTCAGTGGTCAGTACTGTATATAGGGAGCACGGTGACTCAGTGGTTAGTACTGTACTGTATATATGGAGTACGGTGACTCAGTGGTTAGTACTGTATTGTATATTTAATGAGCACGGTGACTCAGTGGTTAGCACTGGACTGTATATAGGGAGCAGGGTGACTCAGTGGTTAGTACTGTACTGTATATAGGGAGCACAGTGACTGAGTGGTTAGCACTGTACTGTATATAGGGAGCACAGTGACTGAGTGGTTAGCACTGTACTGTATATAGGGAGCACGGTGACTCAGTGGTTAGTACTGTACTGTATATATGGAGTACGGTGACTCAGTGGTTAGTACTGTATTGTATATAGGGAGCACGGTGACTCAGTGGTGAGTACTGTACTGTATATAGGGAGCTCAGTGGTTAGTATTGTATTGTATATAGGGAGCACGGTGACTCAGTGGTTAGTACTGTATATAGGGAGCACATTGACTCAGTGGTTAGTACTGTACTGTATATGGGGAGCACGGTGACTCAGTGGTTAGCACTGTATATAGGGAGCACGGTTACTCAGCGGTAAGCACTGTACTGTATATAGGGAGCACGGTGTCTCAGTGGTTAGTACTGTACTGTTTATAGGGAGCACGGCGACTCAGTGGTTAGTACTGTATATAGGGAGCACGGCGACTCAGTGGTTAGTACTTTACTGTATATAGGGAGCACGATGACTCAGTGCTTAGTACTGTACTGTATATTTAATGAGCACGGTGACTCAGTGGTTAGCACTGGACTGTATATAGGGAGCAGGGTGACTCAGTGGTTAGTACTGTACTGTATATAGGGAGCACAGTGACTGAGTGGTTAGCACTGTACTGTATATAGGGAGCACGGTGACTCATTGGTTAGTACTGTATATAGGGAGCACGATGACTCAGTGGTTAGTACTGTATTGTATATAGGGAGCACGGTGACTCAGTGGTTAGTACTATACTGTATATAGGGAGCACGGTGACTCAGTGACCAGTACTGTACTGTATATAGGGAGCACGGCGACTCAGTGGTTAGCACTGTACTGTATATAGGGAGCAAGGTGACTCAGTGGTTAGTACTGTACTGTTTATAGGGAGCACGGTGACTCAGTTGTTAGTACTGTACTGTATATAGGGAGCACGGTGACTCAGTGGTTAGTACTGTATAAAGGGAGCATGGTGAATCAGTGGTTTGTACTGTACTGTATATAGGGAGCACGGTGACTCAGTGGTTAGCACTGTACTGTATATAGGGAGCAGGGTGACTCAGTGGTTAGTACTGTACTGTATATCGGGAGCACGGTGACTCAGTGGTTAGCACTGTACTGTATATAGGGAGCACGGTGACTCAGTGGTTAGTACTGTATATAGGGAGCACGGTGACTCAGTGGCTTGTACTGTATATAGGGAACACTGTGACTCAGTGGTTAGTACTGTACTGTATATCGGGAGCACAGTGACTCAGTGGTTAGTACTGTACTGTATATAGGGAGCAAGGTGACTAAGTGGTTAGTACTATACTGTATATAGGGTTATAGGGGTACTGTCTTGGGGTAATCCTTGACACTGATCTCTCCTTTAAACCACATATCCAAACCCTTTCCACTTCCTGCCGCCTCCAACTCAAAAATATTTCACGGATCCGCACATTCCTAAACCAAGAATCTGCAAAAACCCTAGTCCATGCCCTCATCATCTCCCGCCTTGACTACTGTAACCTCCTGCTCTGTGGCCTACCCTCTAACACTCTTGCACCCCTCCAATCTATTCTAAACTCTGCTGCCCGACTAATCCACCTGTCCCCCCGCTATTCCCCGGCCTCTCCCCTCTGTCAATCCCTGCACTGGCTCCCCATCACCCAGAGACTCCAGTACAAAAGCCTAACCATGACATATAAAGCCATCCACAACCTGTCTCCTCCATACATCTGTGACCTCGTCTCCCGGTACTTTCCTGCACGCAACCTCCGATCCTCACAAGATCTCCTTCTCTACTCCCCTATTATCTCCTCTTCCCACAATCGCATACAAGATTTCTCTCGTGCATCCCCCCTACTCTGGAATGCTCTACCACAACATATCAGACTCTCGCCTACCATCGAAACCTTCAAAAAGAACCTGAAGACCCACCTCTTCCGACAAGCCTACAACCTGCAGTAACCACCGATTGACCAAACCGCTGCACGGCCAGCTCTACCCTCACCTACTGTATCCTCACCCATCCCTTGTAGATTGTGAGCCCTCGCGGGCAGGGTCCTCTCTCCTCCTGTACCAGTTGTGACTTGTATTTTTCAAGATTATTGTACTTGTTTTATTATGTATACCCCTCCTCACATGTAAAGCGCCATGGAATAAATGGCGCTATAATAATAAATAATAATAATAATAATATAGGGAGCATGGTGACTCAGTGGTTAGCACTGTACTGTATATAGGGAGTACGTCAACTCAGTGGTTAATACTGTATATATGGAGCACGGTGACTAAGTGGTTAGTACTATACTGTATATAGGGAACACTGTGACTCAGTGGTTAGCACTGTACTGTATATAGGGAACACAGTGACTCAGTGGTTAGTACTGTACTGTATATAGGGAGCATGGTGACTCAGTGGTTAGTACTATACTGTATATAGGGAGCTCGGTGACTCAGTGGTTAGTACTGTACTGTATATAGGGAGCACGGTGACTCTGTAGTTAGTACTATACTGTATATAGGGAGCACGTTGACTCAGTGGTTAGCACTGTACTGTATATAGGGAATACGGCGACTCTGGAAAGTACTGTACATAGGGAGCACGGTGACTCAGTGGCTAGTACTGTACTGTATATAGGGAGCACGGTGACTCAGTGGTTAGCACTGTACTGTATATAGGGAATACGGCGACTCTGGTTAGTACTGTATATAGGGAGCACGGTGACTCAGTGGTTAGTACTGTACTGTTTATACGGAGCACGGTGACTCAGTGGTTAGTACTATACTGTATATAGGGAGCACGGTGACTCAGTGGTTAGTACTGTACTGTATATAGGGAGCACGGTGACTCAGTGGTTAGCACTGTACTGTATATAAGGAGCATGGTGACTCAGTGGTTAGTACTGTATATAGGGACCACGGTTACTCAGTGGTTAGCACTGTACTGTATATAGGGAGCAAGGTGACTCAGTGGTTAGTACTGTACTGTTTATAGGGAGCACGGTGACTCAGTGGTTAGTACTGTACTGTATATAGGGAGCACGGTGACTCAGTGGTTAGTACTGTATATAGGGAGCATGGTGAATCAGTGGTTAGTACTGTACTGTATATAGGGAGCACGGTGACTCAGTGGTTAGCACTGTACTGTATATAGGGAGCACAGTGACTCAGTGGTTAGTACTGTATATAGGGAGCACGGTGACTCAGTGGTTAGTACTGTACTGTATATAGGGAGCACGGTGTCTCAGTGGTTAGTACTATACTGTATATAGGGAGTACGGTGACTCAGTGTTTAGTACTGTATATAGGGAGCACGGTGACTCAGTGGTTAGTACTGTACTGTATATATGGAGCAAAGTGACTCAGTGGTTAGTACTGTATATAGGGAGCACGGTGACTCAGTGGTTAGTACTGTACGGTATATAGGGAGTAAGGTGACTCAGTGGTTAGTACTATACTGTATATAGGGAGCACGGTGACTCAGTGGTTAGTACTATACTGTATATAGGGAGCACGGTGACTCAGTGACTAGTACTGTACTGTATATAGGGAGTACGGCGACTCAGTGGTTAGCACTGTACTGTATATAGGGAGCATGGTGACTCAGTGGTTAGTACTGTATATAGGGAGCACGGTTACTCAGTGGTTAGCACTGTACTGTATATAGGGAGCAAGGTGACTCAGTGGTTAGTACTGTACTGTTTATAGGGAGCACGGTGACTCAGTGGTTAGTACTGTACTGTATATATTGAGCACGGTGACTCAGTGGTTAGTACTGTATATAGGCAGCATGGTGAATCAGTGGTTAGTACTGTACTGTATATAGGGATCACGGTGACTCAGTGGTTAGCACTGTACTGTATATAGGGAGCACGGTGACACAGTCGTTAGTACTGTATATAGGGAGCACGGTGACTCAGTGGTTAGTACTGTACTGTATATAGGGAGCACGGTGTCTCAGTGGTTAGTACTATACTGTATATAGGGAGCACGGTGACTCAGTGGTTAGTACTGTATATAAGGAGCACGGTGACTCAGTTTTAGTACTGTACTGTATATATGGAGAAAGGTGACTCAGTGGTTAGTACTGTATACAGGGAGCACGGTGACTCAGTGGTTAGTACTGTACGGTATATAGGGAGTAAGGTGACTCAGTGGTTAGTACTGTATATAGGGAACACTGTGACTCAGTGGTTAGTACTGTACTGTATATAGGGAGCACGGTGACTCAGTGGTTATCACTGTACTGTATATAGGGAGCACGTCGACTCAGTGGTTAGTACTGTATATATGGAGCATGGTGACTAAGTGGTTAGTACTATACTGTATATAGGGAACACTGTGACTCAGTGGTTAGCACTGTACTGTATATAGGGAGCACGGTGACTCAGTGGTTAGTACTGTACTGTATATAGGGAGCATGGTGACTCAGTGGTTAGTACTGTACTGTTTATAGGGAGCACGATGACTCAGTGGTTAGTACTGTATATAGGGAGCACGTTGACTCAGTGGTTAGTACTGTACTGTATATAGGGAGCACGGTGACTCACTGGTTAGCACTGTACTGTATATAGGGAGCAGGGTGACTCAGTGGTTAGTACTGTACTGTATATAGGGAGCACGGTGACTCAGTGGTTAGCACTGTACTGTATATAGGGAGCACGGTGACTCAGTGGTTAGTACTCTATATAGGGAGCACGGTGACTCAATGGCTTGTACTGTATATAGGGAAAACTTTGACTCAGTGGTTAGTACTGTACTGTATATAGGGAGCACAGTGACTCAGTGGTTAGTACTGTACTGTATATAGGGAGCAAGGTGACTAAGTGGTTAGTAGTATACTGTATATAGGGAGCACGGTGACTCAGTGGTTAGCACTGTACTGTATATAGGGAGCAAGTCGACTCAGTGGTTAGTACTGTATATATGGAGCACGGTGACTAAGTGGTTAGTACTATACTGTATATAGGGAACACTGTGACTCAGTGGTTAGCACTGTACTGTATATAGGGAGCACGGTGACTCAGTGGTTAGTACTGTACTTTATATAGGGAGCATGGTGACTCAGTGGTTAGTAGTATACTGTATATTGGGAGCACGGTGACTCAGTGGTTAGTACTGTACTGTATATAGGGAGCACGGTGACTCTGTGGTTAGTACTATACTGTATATAGGGAGCACGTTGACTCAGTGGTTAGAACTGTACTGTATATAGGGAATACGGCGACTCTGGTTAGTACTGTATATAGGGAGCATGGTGACTCTGTGGTTAGTACTATACTGTATATAGGGAGCACGGTGACTCATTGGTTAGTACTGTACTGTATATAGGGAGCACGGTGACTCAGTGGTTAGCACTGTACTGTATATAGGGAGCACGGTGACTCAGTGGTTAGTACTCTATATAGGGAGCACAGTGACTCAATGGCTTGTACTGTATATAGGGAAAACTTTGACTCAGTGGTTAGTACTGTACTGTATATAGGGAGCACAGTGACTCAGTGGTTAGTACTGTACTGTATATAGGGAGCAAGGTGACTAAGTGGTTAGTAGTATACTGTATATAGGGAGCACGGTGACTCAGTGGTTAGCACTGTACTGTATATAGGGAGCAAGTCGACTCAGTGGTTAGTACTGTATATATGGAGCACGGTGACTAAGTGGTTAGTACTATACTGTATATAGGGAACACTGTGACTCAGTGGTTAGCACTGTACTGTATATAGGGAGCACGGTGACTCAGTGGTTAGTACTGTACTTTATATAGGGAGCATGGTGACTCAGTGGTTAGTAGTATACTGTATATAGGGAGCACGGTGACTCAGTGGTTAGTACTGTACTTTATATAGGGAGCACGGTGACTCTGTGGTTAGTACTATACTGTATATAGGGAGCACGTTGACTCAGTAGTTAGAACTGTACTGTATATAGGGAATACGGCGACTCTGGTTAGTACTGTATATAGGGAGCACGGTGACTCAGTGGTTAGTACTGTACTGTATATAGGGAGCACGGTGACTCTGTGGTTAGTACTATACTGTATATAGGGAGCACGGTGACTCATTGGTTAGTACTGTACTGTATATAGGGAGCACGGCGACTCAGTGGTTAGTACTGTGCTGTATATAGGGAGCACGATGACTCAGTGGTTAGTACTGTACTGTATATAGGGAGCAGGGTGACTCAGTGGTTAGTACTCTACTGTATATAGGGAGCACGGTGACTCAGTGGTTAGCACTGTACTGTATATAGGTAGCACGGTGACTCAGTGGTTAGTACTGTATATAGGGAGCATGGTGACTCAGTGGTTAGTACTGTACTGTACATAGGGAGCACGGTGACTCAGTGGTTAGCACTGTACTGTATATAGGGAGCATGGTGACTCAGAGGTTAGTACTGTATATAGGGAGCACGGTTATTCAGCGGTTAGCACTGTACTGTATATAGGGAGCAAGGTGACTCAGTGAATAGTACTGTACTGTTTATAGGGAGCACGGTGACTCAGTGGTTAGTACTGTACTGTATATAGGGAGCACGGTGACTCAGTGGTTAGTACAGTATATAGGGAGCATGGTGAATCAGTGGTTAGTACTGTACTGTATATAGGGAGCACGGTGACTCTGTGGTTAGCACTGTACTGTATATAGGGAGCACGGTGACTCAGTGGTTAGTACTGTATATAGTGAACACTGTGACTCAGTGGTTAGTACTGTACTGTATATAGGGAGCACGGTGTCTCAGTGGTTAGTACTATACTGTATAAGGAGCACGGTGACTCAGTGGTTAGTACTGTATATAGGGAGCACGGTGACTCAGTGGTTAGTACTGTACTGTATATATGGAGCACGGTGACTCAGTGGTTAGTACTGTATATAGGGAGCATGGTGACTCAGTGTTTAGTACTGTATATAGGGAGCATGGTGAATCAGTGGTTAGTACTGTACTGTATATAGGGAGCACGGTGACTATGTGGTTAGCACTGTACTGTATATAGGGAGCACGGTGACTCAGTGGTTAGTACTGTATATAGGGAGCACGGTGACTCAGTGGTTAGTACTGTACTGTATATAAGGAGTACGGTGACTCAGTGGTTAGTACTGTATTGTATATAGGGAGCACGGTGACTCAGTAGTTAGTACTTTATATAGGGAGCACGGTGACTCAGTGCTTAGTACTGTACTGTATTTATGGAGCACGCTGACTCAGTGGTTAGTACTGTATTGTATATAGGGAGCACGGTGACTCAGTGGTTAGTACTGTACTGTATATAGGGAGCACGGTGACTCAGTGGTTAGTACTGTACTGTATTTATGGAGCACGGTGACTCAGTGGTTAGTACTGTATTGTATATAGGGAGCACGGTGACTCAGTGGTTAGTACTGTATATAGGTAGCCCGTTGACTCAGTGGTTAGTACTGTACTGTATATGGGGAGCACGGTGACTCAGTGGTTAGCACTCTATTGTATATAGGGAGCACGGTGACTCAGTGGTTAGTACTGTACTGTTTATAGGGAGCACGACGACTCAGTGGTTAGTACTGTATACAGGGAGCACGGTGACTCAGTGGTTAGTACTTTACTGTATATAGGGAGCACGATGACTCAATGGTTAGTACTGTACTGCATATAGGGAGCAGGGTGACTCAGTGGTTAGTACTCTACTGTATATAGGGAGCAGGGTGACTCAGTGGTTAGCACTGTACTGTATATAGGGAGCACGGTGACTCAGTGGTTAGTACTGTACTGTATATAGGGAGCACAGCGACTCAGTGGTTAGTACAATTGATTATAGTGTATATAGATATATTTGTGTTTATATGAGTTTATATGATTATAGAGGAGTATACATGCAAGTGAGATCTACATGATATAAATATTTCTATCACAGTGCTATACTGTATATAGTGAGCATGGTGACTCAGTGGTTAGTACTGTACTGTATATAGGGAGCATGGTGACTCAGTGGTTAGTACTATACTGTATACAGGGAGGACGGTGACTCATTGGTTAGTACTGTACTGTATATAGGGAGCACAGCGACTCAGTGGTTAGTACTGTATATAGGGAGCACGGAGACTCAGTGGTTAGCACTGTACTGTATATAGGGAGCACGTCGACTCAGTGGTTAGTACTGTATATAGTGAGCACGGTGACTCAGTGGTTAGTACTGTACTGTATATAGGGAGCACGGTGACTCAGTGGTTAGTACTATACTGTATATAGGGAGCACGGTGACTCAGTGGTTAGTACTATACTGTATATAGGGAGCACGGTGACTCAGTGGTTAGTACTGTACTGTATATAGGGAGCACAGTCACTCAGTGGTTAGTACTGTACTGTTTATAGGGAGCATGGTGACTCAGCGGTTAGTACTATACTGTTTATAGGGAGCACGGTGACTCAGTGGTGAGTAATGTACTGTATATAGGGAGCACGATGACTCAGTGGTTAGTACTGTATATAGGGTGCACGGTGACTCAGTGGTTAGTACTGTACTGTATATATGGAGCACGGTGACTCAGTGGTTAGTTCTGTATATAGGGAGCACGGTGACTCAGTGATTAGTACTGCACTGTATATAGGGAGCACGGTGACTCAGTGGTTAGTACTGTACTGTATATACTGAGCAAGGTGACTCAGTGGTTAGTACTGTATATAGGGAGCACGGTAACTCAGTGGTTAGCACTGTACTGTTTATGGGGAGCACGGTGACTCAGTGGTTAGTACTGTATATAGGAAGCAAGGTGAATCAGTGGTTAGTACTGTACTGTTTATAGGGAGCACGGTGACTCAGTGGTTAGTACTGTTCTGTATATAGGGAGCAAGGTGACTCAGTGGTTAGTACTGTACTGTTTATAGGAAGCAAGGTGACTCAGTGGTTAGTACTGTACTGTTTATAGGGAGCAAGGTGACTCAGTGGTTAGTACTGTTCTGTTTATAGGGAGCACGGTGACTCAGTGGTTAGTACTGCATATAGGGAGCATGGTGAATCAGTGGTTAGTACTGTACTGTATATAGGGAGCACGGTGACTCAGTGGTTAGCACTGTACTGTATATAGGGAGCACGGTGACTCAGTGGTTAGTACTGTACTGTATATAGGGAGCACAGTGACAAAGTGGTTAGTACTGTACTGTATATAGGGAGCACGGTGACTAGTGTTAAACATTCCGATACCGCAAGTATCGGGTATTGGCCGATATTTGCGGTATCGGAATTCCGATACCGATTTCCGATATTTACCGTATATCGGAATCGGAAGTTCCCAGAATTCAAACTGCACGCAGCAGCCAATGTGGAATGAATGGAAGTGTGGGCACATCCTGTTTAGCATGGTGGGCATGTAACTACTGGCAAGGCTGTGATTGGCTGCTGAAATGATGTCATGATGCACTATAAAAAACGCTTGCCGCCATTTTGCGCTCACTCTGCTGTGATTTCAGTTAGGGACAGGACGCTGTGTTCTAACTGAGGGCCAGTTGAGATATCGAATTGCTTCATTGTGCTTTTCCCAGGCTAATTTAGCAACCGCTGTGTGTTCACCTTGCTCTTGCCTTGCAGCGCTGTTTTAACAGCGTTCTGCAAGGTCTCTCTTGTGTGTGTGTGTGTGTGTGTGTGTGTGTGCAGCTCACTCTGTAGTCTGTGTGCAGCCATAGCCGGTTGTATTCAGCTCAGGAGGGGTTCACACTGCCTGATACTGTTCTATCCATTGTCCTTTTTTGCTAATAGTGCAGCCTGCTGCACATTTTTTCTCAAATTTCCTATTAGTGGCTTTCCACCCGTCTCCAGCTAAATTGTGGAAAAACACTACATAGGATAACCTAGAGGAGTGTTTTTGGGCCTTGCAGCGCCGTTTACGGCTGTCTGCACGGTCTCCGAGTGAGTGCAGCTCGCCTTGTAGTCTGTGTGCAGCCACAGCCGGTTGTATTCAGCTCATGGTTCGTCACTGTCTCATACCGTAAAAAAAGGGTTTTTGGGCCCTGCAGCGCCGTTTACACCACTTAACACTTGTGTAGGCCACATTTTATCAATAATAAAGTCTAGTCCACACTTTAGAAAATTAGTGTTTCTTACACCTGTTAGGAGGAGCATTTCAGGAATAAGCACACTAAGGCCTTAGTACTTTTCTGCTTATCTTTATCTGTCAACCAAGATGAAGAGGGCAGGGAGTAAGGCACGTGGGCGTGGGCGCGGAGCAGGGAGAGGACCAGGGAGAGGACGTGGTGATTCTGTGCCTGCTGCGGGCACCGGTGACTCATCATCACCCAGTTTCAGCAGGGAACAGTCCTTCATGCGCAGCTTTGTAGGAGAGCGCCGTGCACCGCTGCTGCGTGAAGATCAAATTGAAGCCGTTGTCGGATGGATGGCAGCTAACGCATCGGCATTGACTTCAATTAGTGCCACATCCTCTCAGGTACAGACCACTGGAGACCAGCCATCTGTCTCTTCAAAAACTGCCAAATTGGCCAGGCAGTCAGAGAGCCCAGGACAGGAGCCGTCTCTACTTCTGTTCTCTGAATCTCTTGGCTTGGAAACAGGGGGCCAGTCAAGCAGCATTGGAGAAATGGAAGAAGAGGCAGTGTGCAGTGAAGCCCAACAGCTTTGTCTCTCTGACTCTGAAGAGGCGGGTGGGCCTGTGCCTCCGGTGACCACAGCGCAGTACGCATCTGATGATGAAACTCAGGTGCCGCTTTCTGGTGCGTACTGTACTGTCGAGACTACCCAGGAGGAGCAGATGGTGGCAGAGGGTAGTGGAGATGATGAGGTCCTTGACCCATCGTGGCGTGAGGAACAGGAAGGTGGTGGGAGCAGCTCTGAGGAAGAGATTCCCCTAACGGGCCAAAGAGGGAGAGGGAGGGGGAAGACTGCGGAGCCTGTAGCCTCCACTTTGGCACCCGTTAGGAGCCGGTCTCTTCCAAAAGCCAAAAAGGGCGCTCCCAAGACTTGCAGTGCCTGGTCCTTTTTTGACACAATTGCAGATGACATTTGTTTTGTCAAATGCAAGCTGTGTCATCAGAATGTCAAAAGAGGGAAAAGTGGCAGCAACCTCAATACCACAAATATGTGGAAACTTGTGCGGACCAGGCACGCGGTGGAGTTACAAAAACACACTGAAGACCTAGGCCAACCAACAGCGCCAGATACCACCTCTTCAGCTCGTGTTGCCTCTTCCTCCAGCTCACACACAGCTGGTTCGGCTTCCTCCCAGGATTGCCATGAAAGAACCTCTGGCACTGTTGTCCAGAGACCTAGTGTAATTCCACCCACAGCACCATGTTCCCAGTCATGCTCACACTCCCAGCCTAGTCTACAGCCATCGGTAGTACAGGCATGGAAGAAAAGGTGGCCATTCTCGGCAAACCACCCCCGAGCACAGGTTCTGAATGCAGGCATTGCCAAACTTCTGCCACTGGAAATGCTCTCTTTCAGGCTGATGGAGACTGACAGCTTCCGTGACTTGATGGCATTGGCAGTCCCACAGTACAAGGTGCCCAGCCGCTTTTATTTGAGCAGGCAAGCAGTCCCTGCCCTGCACAAGCATGTGGAGGGACACATAAAACACGCGCTACTGAAAGCCGTCAGTAGCAAGATCCACCTCACCACCGATGCGTGTACCAGTCAACATGGACAGGGGCGATACCTTTCCCTCACTGCCCATTGGGTTAATGTTGTTGAGCCGGGTACAGATCGTGCGAGTGGCGCAGGACGTGTCCTGCCCACTCCAAGGATTGCAGGAATCCAGTCTGTACGCATTGACTCCTCTTCATACACAAGTTCCTCAGAATCATCGCTGCAGGAGCCGTCACAGTCCACCTCCACATGGACCCGTGAATGTTTACCTGTTACGACCGACATGAGCACAGCCGTGGCCAAACGTCAACAGGCCGTCTTGAAATTAGTTTCTTTGGGGAATCGAAGCCACACAGCGCAGGAGCTCTGGAATGCCAGCAGGAGAGCGATGTGTGGTTTGTACCAGCGAATCTCCAGCCAGGCATGGTAGGGTGTGACAATGGCCGAAATCTGGTGGCAGCTTTGGCCCTTGGCAACCTCACTCACATCCCATGTCTAGTACATGTGCTCAATTTGGTTGTGCAGAGTTTTCTGAGGGACTATCCGGATCTTGATGCACTGCTGCACAAGGCCCGCCTAGAGTGTGCTCACTTGCGGCGTTCCAGCTTGGCAAGATCCCGCATTGCTGCTCTGCAGCGCCGATTCCGCCTTCCGGAACATCGCATCATATGTGACCTACCTACCAGGTGGAATTCCACGTTACATATGTTGGAGCGTTTGTGTGAGCAGCAGCAAGCAGTAATGGAGTACCAGCTGCATCAGGCGCAAAGAAGTCGCAGTCAGCACCGTTCAGACTTCACAACCACAGAGTGGGCCACTATGAAGGACGTCTGCCAGGTTTTGCGTCCTTTCAATTATTCCACGCGGATGGCAAGTGCAGATGATGCACTAGTCAGCATGACTGTCCCCCTTATCTGCCTGCTTCAACAAACACTGCAAGCGTTAAGGGATGATGTTGTGGAAGAGGTGGAGGATGAGGAGTCACCATTTCCATCAGCTTCTGGACAGTCAGCGCCACGTGGTTCCTCACAAAGGGGTAAGCAGGGGACACTTTGTGAGGAGGATGAGGAGGAGTCAATGGAGGAGGAAAAGCTCTGTCCAGAGGAGGGAGTTACACAATTGTTCTGTGGTCAGTGTGTACAGCGAGGGTGGGGTGATGAAGAGCGGGCAGAGATCATGTCTCAAGCAGGGGACAGCGTTTCTGGGCCAGTTGGCAGACTGCAGCACATGGTTGATTTCATGTTGCAGTGCCTGAGAGATGACCGCCGCATCGACCACATTCTCAACATGCCTGATTATTGGGTGTACACCCTCCTCGATCCTTGCTACCGGGACAACATCCAAAACCTCATCCCAGCGTTGACCCGGGAGCATAAAATGCGGGAGGACCACGACACACTGGTGAATTCCATCATCTTCTCCAGTCCAACTGAGAGGAGTGCTGCTAATGCTTTACAAAGCAGCTCAGTGCGTCGAGGCAGTGGAGGAGGCTCTGCACAAAGAGGGAGCAGAAGCAGTGCCTCTGCCCAAGGCAAGACCAGTATTGCCCAACTGTGGCACAGTTTTGTGTGCCCGCCCCAAATGTCTACATCATCACCGGCGGCTCCAGTCAGCAGGAGGCAACGGTTCCATCAGATGGTGACAGACTACATGTCTTGCCCTCTTACTGTACTCCCAGACGGCTCTTCCCCTTTCAAGTTTTGGGTCTCTAAGCTGGATACATGGCCAGAGCTAAGCCAGTATGCATTGGAGGTGCTGGCTTGCCCTGCGGCTAGTGTCTTATCGGAACGTGTCTTTAGTGCCGCAGGTGGTGTACTAACAGACCGTCGCATGCGACTATCCTCCGATAACGTTGACCGCCTTACTTTTCTGAAAATGAACCAGGCCTGGATCTCGCAGGAATTCGCCACTCCTCTGCCTGATTAAGTAATTGGGTGTCATCCAGGGCTCCTGATGTGTTCATCTTTCTACAACCTGAACTGCAATTCCTGGGCTCCAACACCGCCAGTTGCGGCTCAGAAGTGCAGGCTGCACAGTCAAAACATACGACCCAGTGTTATTGGGTTTCAGCAACGTCAGCTGATCCCCAGCTGTGTAGCCGGCAATGTGTCCTGCGACCGCCACGCTGACACAACAACCTAAACGTAAGGGAACCTGTCCCCCCCCCGGCATTTGTTACTGAAAGAGCCACCTTGTGCAGCAGTAATACTGCACAAGGAAAAAGTAGCTCTTTTAGTTTAGCTCCTTGTACACGCAGAACTTAACACTTATAAAATGTGTTCACTGATACCGTTATACCGTCCCGGAGGTGGGACTTTCCTTCGTAATGTGACGCAGCACAGCCATCATTCCTACCCCCTTGGTGCCGTGCGCTGCCTCCTCAGCGTTGTTTTAAGCTGTCATGGACCCTGCGCTGTTCTGTTATCCCTTGGCCATGCCCAATTTGCGCTGCCTGTCTTCTGACATAATTTGGTGTCAGGCTGGCTGCGCCTGTGCGGCCGCGCTGCCCGAGATCCCGCCTCACAGTGTCTTCTGATTAAATCACACTGCGGGCCTGGGATCCATGGGCATGCACAGTGCATATCTTCCCCTCAGGCTCTCGCTAATCTCCCTCCGCCTTCTTCAGACTGTGCGCCATCAGCTGATCCCTAATAGCATGCCACGGCTGTGACGCCACACGGTCTGAAGAAGAGGGAAGGAGGGGACTGAGAGGCGAGGATATGCACTGCGCATGCCCATGGATCCCAGGCCCGCAGTGGGATTACATTCGACGACACTGCGAGGCGGGATCTCAGGCAGCGTGGACGCACATAACACATAACAGCGCAGGCTCCGTGACAGCTTAAAACAACGCTGATGAGGCAGCGCACAGCACCAAGGGATAGGAATGACAGCTGTGCTGCGTCCCATTACGAAGGAAATTCCCATCTCCGGGACGGTTTTACGGTATCAGGGGACACATTTTATAAGTGTTTACTTCTGTGTTTGCAAGGAGCATAATTAAAAGAGCAACCTTTTCCTTTTGCATCCTTAGTGCTGCACAAGATGGCTCTTTCAGCTACAAACGCCTTGGGAGGTGGGGGGGGTTTAAGGTTCCCTTTCAACTTGCTCCAATCAGGCTTCGGCCTACACTCTGTTCCTCTGCTACTCATGCTGTCCCTGGGCTCTAACACCGCAAGTTGGTGCCTGGATGTGCTGTCTGCACAGTCAACAGTCACTCCTCTGTTATTGGGGTTCAGTAACGTCAGCTGATCCCCAGCTGTGTATCCGGCAACGTGACATGCGACCGCCACGCTGGCACACTAACAGACATTTACATGCCTACAGTGCAGGCTTCGGCCTACACTCTGCTCCTCCTGCTGTCCCTGGGCTCCAACACTGCTGGTTGATGCCCGGAAGTGCTGTTTGCACAGAGCCAAACACCTCGCCAATGTGTTAGTGGGGTTCAGTCACACCTGCTGCTCCCCTGCTGTGTATCCGGCAACGTGTCATGCGACCACCACGCTGGCACAACTAAAATGTAAGGGAACCTGTCCCCCCTCCTCCCTAGGCATTTGTTACTGAAAGTACCACCTTGTGCAGCACTAATACTGCACAAGGAAAAGGTAGCTCTTTAAATTATGCTCCTTGCAAACGCTGAACTACACACTCATGTAATGTGTCCCCTCACACCGTCAAACCGTCCCGGAGGTGGGACTTTCCTTTGTAATGTGACACAGCACAGCAGTCATTCCTACCCCCTTGGCTCCGTGCGCCGTCTCCTTAGCGTTGTTTGATTCGGTCACGTACCCTGCGCTGTTATGTTATCCCTTGGCCATGCACAGTTTGCGCTGCCCGTCCTCTGACATCATTTGTTGTCGGCCTGGCTGCGCCTGTGCGTCTACGCTGCCCGAATTTCCCACCTCGCAGTGTCATCTAATGTGATCCCACAGTGGGCCTGGGATCCATGGCCATGCGCAGTGCATATACTCGCCTCTCACTCCCCTCCTTCCAGCTTCTTCAGACTAGGCGGTGTCTGCTGATCCCTAATAGCATGCCACGGCCGTGACGCCGCACAGTCTGAAGAAGCAGGAAGGAGGGGAGTGAGAGGCGATTATATGCACTGCGCATGCCCATGTATCCCAGGCCCGCAGTGGGATTACATTAGACGACACTGCGAGGTTGGATCTCGGGCAGCTTGGACGCACAGGCACTGCCAGCCTGACACCTAAATGATGTCAGAAGACGGGCACCGCTAAGTGTGCATGGCCAAGGGATAACATTACAGCGCGGGCTCCATGACAGAATCAAACAACGCTGAGGAGGTGGCACATGGCACCAAGGGGGTTGGAATGACGGCTGTGCTGTGTCACATTACAAAGGAAAGTCCCACCTCCGGGACGGTTTAACGGTGTGAGGGGACACATTACATGAGTGTGTAGTTCAGCGTTTGCAAGGAGCATAATTTAAAGAGCCCCCTTTTTCCTTTTGCAGTATTACTGCTGTACAAGATGGCTCTTTCAGCAACAAACGCCTGGGGGGGGGGGGTTAAAGGTTCCCTTTCAACTTGCTCCAGTGCAGGCTTCGGCCTACACTCTGCTCCTACTGCAGACCCTGGGCTCTAACACCGCCAGTTGTTGCCCGGAAGTGCTAGCTGCACAGAGAAAAACACCTGCCAATGTGTCAGTGGGGTTCAGCAATGCCAGCTGTTCCCCTGCTGTGTAGCCAGCAACGTGTCCAGCACAAGCCACGCTGGCACAGTAACAGACATTTTCCTGCCTCCAGTGCAGGCTTCGGCCTACACTTTGCTCCTCTTTGATTCCCTGGGTTTCAACACTGTCAGTTGTCACCTGGAAGTGTTGTCTACACAGAAAAAACACTTGCTGATGTGTCAGTGGGGTTCCGCAACGCCAGCTGTTCCCCTGCTGTGTAGCCGGCAACGTGTCCTGCAAACGCCACGCAGGCACCTGAACTGAAATTAAAGGGAACCTGCCCCCCCCCCCCCCAGGTGTTTCTATGTATAACAGCCACCTTGTACAGCAGTAATGCTGCATTTGTACAAGGTGGCTAACTTTTTCTCCTTGCCCACGTCGAACTCAACACGTACAAAATGTGTCTCATTAGAGACCATTACACTGTCCCTGAGGTGTGACTTTCCTTTTTAATGACACGCAGCACCCCCCTTGGTAGCGCTGTTTGTTTTCTGACATCATTGGTTGGCTGGCTGCGCCTGTGCGTCTGCCCTGCCCGACAAAACGCCCCTCGGTGTGTTATTTATTTTGACTGCGAGGGTGTGATTGATGGGCATGTGCACTGTATATTTTCGCCTGTCTTCACTCATCTCCTTCCGCCATCTTCAGACTGTGCGGCCTCATGGCCGCGGCATGCGATAAGGGATCAGCGGAGGCCGCCCAGTCTGAAGCAGGTGTAAGGACATGTGTGAGCGGCGAACATATTTACTGCACAAGGCCATGAATCCAAGGCCCGCAGTGTGAATTTTTGAAAAGACACTGCAGATCTGGGATTCATGGGCATCGCTAACCGCAACGGTCAACATGAAATGAGGTCAGAAGACGGGCAGCGCTAACAGGGCATTGCCAAGGGATAACACAAGAGCGCAGACTCCTGTACAGCAAATAACGACGCTTAGGAGTCTGCGCCCAGCACCTAGGTGTAAATTTTGACACCTGTGCTGCGTCTCCTTAAAAAGTCAAGTCACGCCTCCAATACAGTTTGACTGTATAATGGTATAAAATTGTATACGTGTTTCATTCTGCGTGTGCAAGGAGCATAATTTTAAGAGCAACCTTTTACTTGTGCAGCATTACTGCTGCACAAGGTGTGGCTCTTCTAGATTGTAACACCTGAGGGGGGGTTAAAGGTTACCTTTCAAATCGGTTCAACTAGGCTTCGGCCTACACTCTGCTCCTCCTGCAGACCCTGGGCTCTAACTACGCCAGTTGGGGCCCGGAATTGCTGGCTGCACAGAGAAAAACACCCGCTATTGTGTCAGTGGTGTTCAGCAACGCCAGCTGTTCCCCTGCTGTGTAGCCGGCAACGTGTCCAGCACAAGCCAAGCTGGCACAACAGACCTAAAGCTGCCACCAGTGCAGGCTTCGGCCTACACTCTGCTCCTCTTTGATTCCCTGGGTTTCAACACTGTCAGTTGTCACCTGGAATTGTTGTCTACACAGAAAAAACACTCGCTGATGTGTCAGTGGGGTTCCACAACGCCAGCTGTTCCCCTGCTGTGTAGTCGGCAATGTGTCCAGCACAAGCCACGCTGGCACAACACACCAAAAGCTGACACTAGTGCAGGCTTCGGCCTACACTCTGCTCCTCTCCTCCTCCTGCTGACCCTGGGCTCTAACACCGCCAGTTGTTGCCCGGAAGTGCTAGCTGCACAGAGAAAAACACCAGCCAATGTGTCAGTGGGGTTCAGCAACGCCAGCTGTTCCCCTGCTGTGTAGCCGGCAACGTGTCCTGCAAACGCCACGCAGGCACCTGAACTGAAATTAAAGGGAACCGCCCCCCCCCCCCCCAGGCGTTTGTATGTATAACAGCCACCTTGTACAGCGGTAATGCTGCATTTGTACAAGGTGGCTCACTTATTCTGCTTGCACACGTTGAACTGAACACGTAGAAAATGTGTCCCCTGAGGCCATTAAACCGTCCCAGAGGTGTGACTTTCCTTTCTAATGATACGCAACCCCCTTGGTAGCGCTGCCCGTCTTCTGACATCATTGGTTGGCTGGCTGCGCCTGTGCGTCCGCCCTGCCCGACAACGCCCCTCGGTGTCCAATTTATTTTGACTGCGAGGGTGTGATTGATGGGCATGTGCAGTGCATATGTTCGCCTGTCTTCACTCATCTCCTTCCGCCTTCTTCAGACTTTGTGGCCTCATGGCCGCGGCATGCGATAAGGGATCAGCGGAGGCCGCCCAGTCTGAAGCAGGTGTAAGGACATGAGTGAGAGGCGAACATATTTACTGCGCAAGGCCATGAATCCCAGCCATGCAGTGTGACTTTATGAAAAGACACTGCGGGTCTGGGATTCCTGGCCATCGCTAACCGCACCGGCCGACATGAAATGAGGTGAGAAGACAGGCAGCGCTCACAGCGCATGGCCAAGGGAAAACACAAGAGCGCAGACTCCTGTACAGCAAATAACGACGCTTAATAGTCTGACACCTGTGCTGCGTCTCCTTAAAAAGACAAGTCACGCCTCCAATACAGTTTGACTGTATAATGGGCTAAATTGTGTACGTGTTTCACTCAGCGTGTGCAAGTAAAAAAATTCATAGAGCAACCTTTTACTTGTGCAGCATTAATGTTGCACAAGGTGTGGCTCTTCTAGTTTGTAACACCTGAGGGGGGGTTAAAGGTTACCTTTGAAATTGGTTCCACTAGGCTTCGGCCTACACGCTGCTCCTCCTGCTGACCCTGGGCTCTAACACCGCCAGTTGGTGCCTGGAAGTGCTGGCTGCACAGAGAAAAACACCCGCCATTGTGTCAGTGGGGTTCAGCAACGCCAGCTGTTCCTCTGCTGTGTAGCCGGCAACGTGTCCTGCAAACGCAACGCAGGCACAAAACTGCCTCCAGTGCAGGCTTCGGCCTACACTCTGCTCCCCCTGCTTATCCTTTGCTCCAACACCGCTAGTTGGGGCTCTAGGAAGACAATCTTGAATATGTCCAAATTCGGGTTCCAGTACCGTCAGCTGGTCCTCGGTAGTTCCATTGGCTCTTGGACCTTCGGGTAGCCATCCGAGTTCCAGTTCCATCAGCTGGTTCTCGGCATTTTCTCAGCCTTCTTGTACCTTCTGCTACATTTCCAAGTTCAAGACCCTAAAGACGACGACCCGGAAGACCACCCCTAAGATGACGACACCAGAGAACCACTGAGATGACGACCCTGGAAACGACGACCCTGAAGACCACCCCGATGACGACGGCGGAGACGACGACCCTGGAGACGACGACATGGAAGACCGAGAAGCAGAAGAACAAGAGGCTGCAGAACAAAGAGCAGAAGAACATTAAGCATAACACTTAATATCAGAGCAAGAGATATTATCTAAATTATATGCAGAAGAAGACTAAGCAGTGTATGGGGGTGAGTCCGTTCCTCCTCGTGGTGCCCCTGGATAAAGCCTGATGCTGCAGGCCAAACTGAACGCGGACAAATGTAACTTTTGTGACTGGCAGAACGGAAGGTGTAATCTTCCAACTTTTATAGATAACTACGGGAATGCCTGTCACAAATGAGAATATGATGAAGAAGTAGAATAGGAAGAATAATAGTTGAATAAAATGAATATGAAGAATGTAACACAAAAAAAAAATAGGTAGAAGATGAAGAAGATGAATAAGGTGAAGAAGAAGTTGATGTCAAAGATGCTGATGATGAAAGTGTGGGAAAAGTTAAAAAAAAAGGTGAAGGGCGTGGAATAGTGAAACATCAATATCTGACAAAAAACAAAATCTTAACATAGTTAATATCTTTGTAACTCCGAACGTCTTAAAAAAAAAAATTTAAATTCCTGCTATTCTATTTGATTGGGCTAAACCTCTATGCCTTTAATGTCTCCGCCACCTCTCCAAATACATCCTGCATTATTCTTAGTTGTTTTCCTTCATGTAGAATGAACCTACAAGGAAATAAAGGGTTTATTTTAATTCCGATATTTTGGTCCCATTGACTTGAATTGGGATCGGGTATCGGCGATATCCGATATTTTTTGAATATCGGCCGATCCAATCCGATACCGATACTTTCCGATATCGGAAGGTATCGCTCAACACTAGTTATAACATGTAAAATTCAGCAGGGTCACTGAGGAACAGAGAGGATAAAGAGTCACCCAACACTCTGCTGACTCCTTTGGTAACAACATTGGAAGAAAACTGCACCGGGAACATCATGGCTGAGCAGCTGCGTTCAAGTCTTACATCACCAAGCACAATGCCAAGTGTCAAATGGAGTGGTATAAAGCTGGAGCAGTGGAAACGTGTTCTGTGGACTGACAGATCACATCTGATAGACAAGTCTGGATGTGGCGAATACCAGGAGAACATTACCTGTATTGTGTGCAAATATGGATGGCTATGCTATGCTGGGACTTCTGTCGTTATAAATTGAGTAGAGTGTTAAAATGTGCATTGTCAGCTTGACTTCACTTCAGAATTTCCTCTTCACTTCTTCAGCAGGTGCTCCTCAGACATCATACCACTGACTTCACAGGGTAGAAGAGGCCTTAGACGCTCTGGTCGATGTGGTATTAGTGTAGGGAGTGTATCAATTTGGTCATTTGCTGATGAAAAATGAGAGATATTGCCCAATAGGGACATAAAAGGAGGCATAAAGGGGGCTATGACAGAAAGACTTGTACAAAAGTATTACCAAGGGGGAGCTGGATCATTACCAGCACTGGAACCAACACTGGATGTCGGCAGCCTATTAGGCCACACACACCACAGTTCATCTACTGCCATGTCTAGATGAAGGACTCCTCTGTCCCAATGCTGCTGTCGAGACTCACACTAACAGTGAAGAAAGAAGACCTTAGCAAGTCTGTGCCTGGGCCACCAGTTTTCCCATAAGTAGCCAAGGCGCACAAAGTGCAAGGATCACGCATCATGACTACCCCCTATGACTCCAAGCTCCTTCACATCTTGTGTACCACTTCCTCATCAAGTTTGGTGCCAAGGGGGAAAAAGAAAAAAAAAAAAAAGTATTTCAGGTAATGATCGCAGTGACAATGCAACCAGAGCCTGATGCCAGGACCAGGTTAGCCCACGCAGAGCTGGTAGAGGCCACCATAGGAGTTGCATGAAGATCTTTACATTTTTTGCATGTTCCATTTTCTCCGTTATTGGAGCATCTAATATATAAAGCTGAATGTGTGTGTGTATGTATGTGTGTGTATGTATGTCCGGGATTGGCATCTGCACCGTCGCAGCTACAGCCACACGTCTGGACCCCGAGAGCGTCATAGGCTATGCTGTGAGGCGAAATTTTAACCCCGCGCTTTCCAATTCACCAAACAATTTTGCCCCTATCTACATAATGGGGAAAAAGTGAAAGGAAAAGTGTTGGAGGCATCGCAGCTACAGCCACAAAATTTTGCAGTCACACGTCTGGACCCCGAGAGCGTCATAGGCTATGTTGTGAGGTGAAATTTTAACCCCGCGCTTTCCAATTCACCAAACAATTTTGCCCCTATCTACATAATGGGAAAAAATGAAAGGAAAAGTGTAGGAGGCAAATTGACAGCTGCCAGATGTGAACAAGGGGGACTTAAAGAATGAGAGCGATGGCGCCAAAGAGCATATACCGTACAGTTGCTAAGGTGGGGCCCCGACATGGGATACTCACCACACACGGGGATATGAACACACAAAATGCGCCACACACTGCCACGTGCTTGAACACATATACCACCCTCAGCACACATTTCACCACAAATACACCAACCTCGCCACATAAAAGTCGAAACACAAATGTCGCCGCTCAAAACTCGCCACGCGCAGAACTCGCCACATGCAAAAACTAGGCTCTTGCAAAACTCGCCATAAGTGCAAAACTCACCTCATGGAAAACTCGCCACACGCGGAAAAATTGCCACATGCACAAAAGTTGCAACACATGCAAAAGTTGCCTCACACAAAACTTGCACATACTCAAAAGGCACCACACAAAACTCGCCACGCGCAAAACTCGCCATGCGCAAAACTTGCTGCACACAATCTGCTACACTAACCTGTCACATGCAACTCGACACACAAAGTTGCTACACGCATGTTGCCACACAAAACTCATCTCACAAAAGTCGCTACATGCATGTCGCCACACGCAACTCAACACACACAACCTGACAAACGAAACTCGCCCTAAAACACACACAAGTCTGGTATTATCCTTCAAAAATAAAAATCTGATTAATAAGCAGACAAACTACAACAAATGTACCATATAGGCAGCTGTCAGTCACATGACCTGTCTATTATGTGTATGTGTGAGCTAATATATACTGCCAGGGGGAGGGCTTCCTGTTGGCTGGGGATTTATCAGGCTGCCAATTTAGCTTACAAATACTGAGGTAAAAATACTGAGCAAATAACGTGTGAACGAGGTCTAATACAGGAGGAGATGACACAGGTATATACTATATATAGAAGGAGATGACATTCAGGTATATACTATATAGAGGGGAGATGACAGCAGGTATATACTATATACAGGGGAGATGACATACAGGTATATACTATATACAGGAGATGACATACAGATGTATACTATATATAAGGGAGATGACAAACATGTATATACTGAGGTGATGAGGTGAAAATGAGAGGTGTGAGGTGAAAATGAAAAGGTGTGAGTGCAAAATGAGAGAAGTGAGGAAAAATAGTGGAGTGATCAGAAAATGACAGATGTGAGGTTGAAATGACAAGTGTTAGGGGGGGAATGAGAGGAGCGAGGGAGAAAATGAGAGATGTGAGGGGGAAAATGAAAGATGTGAGGGGGAAAATGAGAGGCGTGATGGGAAAATAAGAAGTGAGGTGCTATAACTAACCACAGATATTTACTATGCCCAGACAACGCCGGGCTCTTCAGCTAGTATGTACTAAATGTGATTGAGTCTCAAAATTTGGCAAGTATGGTCATATGCCAAATCACCACTGATGTGAGGCCCGATACATTACATGCTGCTTTGGTGTGGAGATAAAGGCAGGGAAGCCCTGAAATTATCAAGCTTCACATATACGGTAATCTCACTTTTATCTGCACACTAAACTCACCTGATTCCATACATTACACGTTGTACTAGTCACCATCTCCAGGATACCCCCCTACTGCCTCAAGTTTAATGACAGGGTCGCAAGCTATGATACCCGGTACCCCTGGGCACACCCAAAATCTTACATGACACCATAACTTATCCTAGGACTGCATGGCACTGTAGAGCCTTTGAGACAAGAAGAACAATACATGCACAATGTGGAAGTAATATTTATTTTCACTGAGATGATAAGGACCTGGCAGTAAGGGACGATCACAAAGACAGGGATTTGGGGACCAGCATGATTTGGGTTTAAAACTGCTCAGAGAGCAGGTCACATAATCTCTGGGAGACTTCTTCTTTACTTGTGCGGATGGTGAGCCGGTACATCTGTGTCGGACAGAAAATTATAGAAAAAACAAAAAAGTTAGAATTATCTTCTGCAAGGAAAGTGGAAAAGTTTAAATACATAACTAGTTTGTCACTTCTGTATCCTCCCTTATTGCTACGTAAAACTAAAAATAAACAATTCTTTTGCTCAGATGTGTTTATAAGACAATCTCTTTTCATATGCTTTTCAAGTTTATAAGGACATTTGAAAGGGGGGAGTCCCATGCTCAGGACCACCCAATATCAGCCACACTAAAGTGGAACTCTGAGAAGAACAGCACAAAGATGTACTCAAGGTCAGCTACTCATTTTTGGCCACTAACTTTCCCCAGCAGGGTTTCAGAGGCTGGGCCCATCGCAATCAGATACAGCCGGGTCTCATCTTCATTTTTAATACGAAGTTCTTCTGATGGTGCAATCCTCTTAAAGCGCCACTCCAGCGGTTTTTTATTGCACAGCTGGAGTGGTGCTTTAAGTGAAACTCCCCTGCAGCATCTCATACTCACCGCCGCCTTCATAGCTTTCCAGCATTGCTCTCGTCGGTCTCCGGAGGGGGGGAAAAAAAAAAAAAGTGACCTACAGTGGCGCTCCAGTGCTTCATGGAGTGGCGCAAAGATCTCGTGTCAACACAAGCCTACGAAAGCCTCGTATTGGCTCTCAGACTCGTATTTATAGCTTGCGATTTAACTTCTGGCCACTCAGAAGCTACCGTCACAAGATGGCGCCGCAGGACGGGAGCGGTGCCGAAAAACAAGGAAGGTGCTGGAGGGCGAGTATATGACTGAGGGCAGGGAACTTGCATTTAAAGCCTGCACCAGGTAAAAAAATGGAAACTTTTTGCTTTTTTCCCCGCCTCTTCATATTCCTGCTTGCTCCCCATTCCAGGATTATTTATTTTTTATTTATTTTTTTATTTCATTTTTTCTTCTCATCCAAATACTCCAGGATTCTTTTTATGTCCACTGCTCCTGAGTATTTCAGGATGTATTTTTATTATTGTTCCTGCTGCTTCCATGAGTATTAGTCTCTTTTTTTATTCCTACCGTTCCCCTAGAGTACTGAATGATTTCTTTTTTAATCCACAAAAGGTTTCAGAGAGGTGGGCCTTTTCATTTAGAGATCATTCTTCTAGCCGAGCCCCCCTTAGTAAAGGACTATAACAATTATCAGTAGCTACAGAAAAAAGCCGAAGTCTCTGGAACCAGATTTGAAAAAAAATAAATATAAAGGACATGCAGAGGGAACAACAAGAGCAAAAACTGGACACCCCTGACCTGGTGACCGGTCCTTTTTTACCAGCTCAGGCTGCTGTCCCCAATCCACAGGCTACGCACAGTGTAAAGACGTGTCCTACAATACACAGGTCTCACATACCTGCGCCTGCATATTTGGTTCAAGGCGTAACAGACATCCCACTTGTCGAGATTTTGCCTGAATAATCCCAGCTGCCACAAAATTGGACGGGTTTGGGTCAACGTTTTCTAAGACTGCAGGCCCAAAACCAATGAGCTAAAAAAAACAAAGGGAAAAACAGAACAGAATGTAAATTTTTCACTAAAGTCTGTGGATCTGTAGAACGAAGCAAGCGAGAAAGGTCTGAAAAAAAGAAAAAAAAAAAGAAAGGGAAAAGGATGAAAAGGTTTCTGTGATCGAACATCAGAAAGTGAACACTGCCCTCTGTGGGATCCTGAAAGGTATTACAAGTCACTCCAAAGTGTCTACGTTTCTTTACGCCCAACTTGGCTTTACATTAGTACATCAAAAGTAGCAGCAAAACTGCTCCAGGCAGGATGTGACGTGGTTAAACAACAAGTCAGTTATTCACACCTCCATTGATCAGCTGTTCACCGGGAAAAGACATTTTCCCAGGGTTCAAGGGGAATCCCTTTAAGGTCACCAAAAAGTACAGTGTTCTTAGAAAGGACTAGAAAACAAACATGTAGATTTCATCACCAACCTTTGCTTTGACAATCTCGGTATCCATTGGATTTTTTGCCTTGAAAATATTCTGGACCTCCTGATTAGGGCTATGGAAAAAAATAAAATAATATACACGCACGCACACCATAACTATCTGAAGATGAAAGAGCAGCACTAACCAACGTCTGGTAATATACAGAAATGGCAGGACTGGTAATGGCATCTACCTGCTGAGCTGCTTCCAGCGCTGGAAAAAGTCTTGTGCTTCCATATCAGTCGGCTGAAAGAACTTGTTCAGGGTTATAGGAAGCTTGACTGAGAAATTCTGTAACGCGCCCCCGTATCTGAATAGGAGAAAAATCACATACTTGCGTACATGGATGCATATAAGGCAGGGGTGGGCAATTCATTTTCCTGAGGGGCCACATGAGAGACTGACTTGTGGAGGGCAGACCCAATAGACTAAAATTAATTCTACTCATTACTGTATTAATAATTATTTTGTATTCATATTAATTGCATCACAAATGTAAGCAGAATTATGCCGACAGCCCCTATATACCATATGAGCTCCCACACAGCCCCCTATACTTTAAGCCCCAAGCAGCCCCCCTATATCCCAAGAGCCCAGACAAGCCCCCCTATATACCACATGAGATCCCCACACAGTTCCCTTATATACCATGAGCCCCCAAACAGCTCCCCTATATACCATGAGCCCCCACACAGCCCCCTATATCCCATGAGCCCCCACACAGCCCCCTATATCCCATGAGCCCCCACACAGCCCCCTATATCCCATGAGCCCCCACACAGCCCCCTATATCCCATGAGCCCCCACACAGCTCCCTTATATACCATGAGCCCCCACACAGCCCCCTATATCCCATGAGCCCCCACACAGCCCCCTATATCCCATGAGCCCCCACACAGCCCCCTATATCCCATGAGCCCCCACACAGCCCCCTATATCCCATGAGCCCCCACACAGCTCCCATATATATCATGAGCACCCACACAGCCCCCTATATCCCATGAGCCCCCACACAGCCCCCTATATCCCATGAGCCCCCACACAGCCCCCTATATCCCATGAGCCCCCACACAGCCCCCTATGTTCCATGAGCCCCCACACAGCCCCCTATATCCCATGAGCCCCCACACAGCCCCCTATATCCAATATGAGCACCCACAGCCCCCTATTTCCAATATGAGCCCACTATATCCCAAATGAGCCCCCACACAGCCCCCTACATACCACGAGATCCCCACACAGCTCCCTTATATACCATGAGCCCCCACACAACCCCCTATATCCGATATGAGCCCCCACACAGCCCCCTTATATCCCATGAGCCCAGACAAGCCCCCCTATGTACAAGAGATCCCCACACAGCTCCCTTATATACCATGAGCTCCTACACAGCCCCCTATATCCGATATGAGCCCCCACACAGCCCCCTATATTCAATATGAGCACACACACAGCCCCCCTATATACCACATGAGATCCCCACACAGCTCCCTTATATACCATGAGGCCCCACACAGCCCCCTATATGCAATATGAGCCCCCACACAGCCCCCTATATCCCATGAGCCCCCACACAGCCCCCTATATCCCATATGAGCCCCCACACAGCCCCCTATATCCCATATGAGCCCCCACACAGCCCCCCTATATCCCATGAGCCCCCACACAGCCCCTTAAATACCATGAGCTCCCACACTGCCCCTATATCTCATGAGCCCCAACACAGCCCTCTATATCCCATATGAGCCCCCACACAGCTCCCTTATATCCCATGAGCCCCCACACAGCCCCTTATATACCATGAGCTCCCACACAGCCCCCCTATATCTCATATGAGCCCCCACACAGCCCCCTTTATAACATATGGGCCCACACACAGCCTCTTATATACCATATGAGCCCTTACACAGCCCCCTATATACCAAGAGTCCCCACACAGACCCATGCAGTGCATGCTTTTCATACAATCAGTTCCAGGAATATTTTTCAGCACAATTTCTTTATTTTACCACATGTAAACAAAGCCAAAAAAAAAAAAACTTTCCACTGACAAAAAAAAAAAAAAAAAAAACATTCAGGGGGAAAAAAAACAAAACCTACATCGACACTGCATGAATCGTACTGAAGAATCGTAGCTCTCACCTGAACTGGATGCTCAGAACAGGAGCCTCCACAAACTCCTCCAAACACTCGATATTGATCACCTGCTGCACCTGGGCCCCTCCGTCCACAGTGGGCTCCACGGGCTTAGACTGGAGGTTCAGACATGGACCCAATTGTCAAGGAGTAAATTATTACATAATGTGTGGGGGAAGGGGCATTGATCAAAAGGAGTACAAGTCTAGTGGACATATTTCAATCAGATATATATATTAATATGATAAAGTAGAAGAATTCAGATATTCTGAAATGGTTAATATTGGACTATGCTACAAAAATCCCACCTATCCAAGGTATAAATATGGGATCACTGGGGGCCTCACTGATGCCAAGTACTGGAGGCCGCAGATCCTTCACTACATAACCGTAGATGGATGGTGAGGTGGTCGAGCGCGCACAGTGCGGCTTCAGTCAACGTTTAAAGGACTGATGAAGCAAGGCGAGTGCAGCACTCAGCTTTTACCGTCACTCGCAGTGACCATGACCAGAGCGGTGCCTGCTCCATTAGAACTTCTCACTGTAGACATGCAGAGAGGAGGAACGGGGGGCTTCGGACTCGCATTCATTCAGCACCACAGTGATAAGACGCATTTCACCTATCCCAGATGTTTTTCATAGAACAACCCCAACATAAGTGGATCTCTACATCACACCAAGAAACGAACATTGTATATTACTCAAAAAGGATATTGGCCTTTAGCTCCTCAGAACAAACGAGTGTCGGAGTGAAGTTCTGGAACTGACTGGAGAGCTTGTTTCCATAGAAGATGAACATGCGACCTGCGGAAAATAGAAGAAGAAACATACAAGGAAAAAGCTACATGAAGCACGCCATGGTAAGCAGCACTTTAATGCGTAGGTCTAAGCCCCCCAAACCCTTACAGCTCATTTACTAAGTTCCCAAACTATTGCATGTCATCCATGACCCGATGTGAATCTCTATTCAGGGAAGCTTGGATGCAGGAGTCAGCAGAGCCAGACAACCGCTTTAAAGAGATTTTTACAAAAACAAGAACTTGGTCACCTATCCACACCATAGGTGTGAGCACCCCCCGGTGATAACTAGTATGGGGGTCCATAGTCTTCCATTTCTCTTTGGCACACAATCATTGAGAATAGACAAGTGGTCAAACATCAACACTGCTGCGCCAAAGTCTATGGGGCTTACGGAGATCGCCCAAGGCTTGGCTACATCTACATCAGCTCAAAGACATTGATTGGAGAAAGTACATGGTCGACAGCCATATCATTCCAAGTCCTCGCCATGACTGCAGAAAGGATGACGACCAGGGGGCTTTTATCCCCAGTCCTAATAATTAGTGGGGTCCCAGCGGTCAGATATTTCTCACTTACTTTACTAATGGTTTGTGGAAAGCCCTTTAAAATGATAGACACATGCTCCTAAGTGCCGTAACAATGATAGCAGGACGAACATTTTCCTAAAACAATCCTAAATGCACCCAATGTAAGGACCAAGAATACATGTGATTGCATGGGGCAACGTACAGTCCCCCAATTCCTTTAAGTTTAGGTCACTGCAGTAGTTGTGTGAAGCATCTTGAGGTTCCATTGCAGCAAAAACGATCTTCTAAGATCCTGGTCACAAAAGTGGCCAAAAATCTATTTTATTTTTAAAGCTACTGAATAGTCGCCCTGTCTCGTATTCACCGACGCTTTCAAAAACCACAGCACAGAAACAGCCATTCTGCACTCATAGTTCCCACCATGCGGTTTTCACATTGAAGAAGCGACTCTACTCATCAGATCACCGAAAAACAATGCAGCGAATTGCTCACCAAGATTTTGCCGGAATTCTGATTTTAAGCCAATCTGTAGCAGCTGATTCTCAAACAGGACGCCATTATTTTTGCAGATAAACCTAAAAATATATATAAAATAAGCATTAAACTTTTTACAGAGTACAGCCTCAAGTCATCGGATGACCCCCAATGAAGATGAGAAATGCAGAAAACCAGGCTAAATTTACTAAAGTGGGGCAGAAACTCTACTAAATCCTGAAGAGCCAATAGCCCCTCCAGCATGGTTGAACCTCCATGGTTAGGACTGTAGCATCACCGTATTGCCCACAGGGACCAAAGTCTTAGAGGGATCAACATGCGGCCTCTCATTTGTCCATGTTGACCCAAACCGTACTTTAGTAAATCCACTCAAAAAAAAAAAAGGGAAAGCTACTTTAATCAGAAGAGGTGAAAGTAAAGAACATACAGGAGAGCATTCCAAACTCGGCAGAAAATGGGGTGGACAGACATCCCATGGTTTTTTTTCCTTGATCGGTACGAACTCAGAGCAAACAGATGGTTAAACAAAACCAATACTTTAATACATGCAAAAAAAATTATCAGGTGGTCCAAGAAGAATGTGAGGCCCCCCCGATGTGCAGGGCTCGTTACATGGTTGGATGACGCATTGTTGCATGTAACAGTTGCCTGGTTAAAGCAGCAGGGACTTCTCTGATCTAAGCAACTCGCAAGAAAATGTATTTCTCTACAACAGTCCCATCAGGGTGTACATCACTGCTCCTGTATGTCAGACTCCGGCAGGGCCGGACTGGCTATCTGGCAAATGCCAGAAGGGCCTGTCTGGTCATGGGCTGCCTTGACTGCTACATTGTTAACAGAATCGGTGTTCTCAAGACACCAATACTGTTAAGAGTTGTGACGGAGGTATCATTAGAAATATTGGTCTTCTAGTAAATCTTGCTTTCCTCCACGCAGGGTAATATTAGTAATATATCCCATGTGGTTCTTGGGGACAGGGTCAGCATGGGCCTGTGTGATTTCAAATGCCAGAGCGGAATTTCAGCACCAGTCCGTACCTGGACTCCAGCGTAAAAGGGAAAGTGCGCTCCGGAATAATGGTCATAAATAAGTATAGGTGCTTCTCACAAAATTAGAATATCATCAAAAACTTAATTTCAGTTCTTCAATACAAAAATGAAACTCGTATATTAGATAGAGTCATTACAGAGTGATCCATTTCAATTGTTTATTTCTGTTAATGTTGATTATGGCTTACAGCCAATGAAAACCCAAAAGTCATTATCTCAGTACATTAGAATACTTTATAACATCAGCTTGAAAAAGGATTTTAAAATCCGAAATGTTGGCCTACTGAAATGTATGTTCAATGTGGCGTGGCATGGAGACGATCAGCCTGTGGCACTGCTGAGGGGTTATGGAAGCCCAGGTTGCTTTGATAGCAGCCTTCAGCTCGTCTGCATTGTTGGGTCTAGTGTCTCATCTTCCTCCTGACAATACCCTATAGATTCTCTATGGGGTTAAGGTCAGGAGAGTTTGCTGCCAATCACACACAGTGATACTGTTGTTTATAAACCAGGTATTGGTACTTTTGGCAGTGTGGACAGGTGCCAAGTACTGCAAGAGAATGACACGTCCATCTCCAAAAAAGCTTGTCAGCAGAGGGAAGCATGAAGTGCTCTAAAATTTCCTGGTAGATGGCTGCGCTGACTTTGGTCTTGATAAAACACAGTGGACCTACACCAGCAGATGACACGGCTCCCCAAACCATCACTGATTGTGGAGACTTCACACTAGACCTCAAGCAGCTTGGATTGTGTACCTCTCCACTCTTCCTCCAGACTCTGGGACCTTGATTTCTAAATGAAATGCAAAATTTACTTTAATCTCAAGACACCACCTTGGACCTCTGACAACAGTCAAGTTCTTTTTCTCCTTGGCCCAGGTAAGACGCTTCTGGCATTGTCTATTGGTAATGAGTGGCTTGACACAGTGATGGGAGATGGAAATGTCATTCTCCAGCAGGACTTGGCACCTGTCCACACTGTCAAAAGTAACAATACCTGGTTTAAGAACAGTATCACTGTGCTTGATTGGCCAGCGAACTCGCCTGACCTCAACCCCATAGAGAATCTATGGAGTATTGTCAAGAGGAAGATGAGAGACTCCAGATCCAACAATGCAGACGAGCTGAAGGCTGCTATCAAAGCAACCTGAGCTTCCATAACCCCTCAGCAGTGCCACAGGCTGATCACCTCCATGCCACGCCACATTGATGCAGTAATTGATGCAAAAGCATTAAGCTACTTACTGGTAGCGGCATTTTTCGGAGGCCCATGACAGCACTACGAGAGAGGGGATCCGCCCTTCAGGAACAGGAAACCTACAGATACAAAAGGGCGGCACCTCTCCCATGCATCAGTTGTATTTCAGAGCCTGAGAGGACTACCACGGTTAGTGGCACACAAATATACATTATATACAGTTTATATACAAAATAGGGATTTTTGTGTACTCACCGTAAAATCCTTTTCTCCGAGCCATTCATTGGGGGACACAGCCCATGGGTGTATGCTGCTGCCACCAGGAGGCTGACACTAAGTAACACAAAGAAAGTTAGCTCCTCCCCTGCAGTATACACCCTCCTGCTGGCCCCCAGCTAACCAGTTCGGTGCAAAAGCAGTAGGAGATCAATAGCAACATATAAACGTATAGCATGTCACATTATATAAGAGAGTATAAAAATATCAAAAGATAAAAACAAAGCATAAGCTAAGGGTGGGAGCTGTGTCCCCCAATGAATGGCTCGGAGAAAAGGATTTTACGGTGAGTACACAAAAATCCCTATTTCTCCTTCGCCTCATTGGGGGACACAGACCATGGGACGTCCCAAAGCAGTCCCTGGGTGGGGACATCATCAGATCAGGCCGTGTAACCGCTACTTACAAGTGCGCCACCGCGGCCTGCAAGGTCCGCCTGCCCCGACTCACATCTGTGGAAGTATGTGAATAAAAGTGCTTCAAGAATGTATGCGGACTGGAGGAGTTCACAAGCTTGCGGTCGTGCTTGCCGAAGTCTGGAGCCTAGAGCCCTCTGACAGGGAGATAGGCTGACATCTAGCTCGGAAGGACTCCTGGATGGAGAAAACAATCCACCAGGCTAACCTGGCCGAAGAAACGGCTAGACCCTTCCTGCGACTGTCAGGAAGCCTACTTACCATCGAGAAAGCCAAGTAAAGCGTCCAACCCTTGGCAGGACGCCATTCTCGAAACGAACCCACTCGAAGCACTCACTCCTTCCAGGTTATAGAGGATCCCTTCCGAGGTATGTGGATCGGAGCCGAAAGAGATGAGAGAACGATTCCCCTGCAACAGTGGGAATACAATACCACCTTGGCAACGAGGGAAGGGGATGTCCTGAGGGCAACCCTGCCTTGAGGTAATAAGGAAAAAAGACAAAGAACAGAACGTCGAGTTCCGAAGACTCAGGAGTACAAGAACGCAAAGAAAGAAGGGAAGAAAACTTCCCTGATAGTGAAGGCTGTCCGGGTCCAAAAAAGGAGACCACTGTAAAATGCCGAGGATCATTAGGGTCCCACGGATCTAACGGTACGCGGTAGGGAGGAACTACAGGTTAAGGCTCCCTGCAAGAAAGTCCATCTTCCCAGATTTGTCGCAATAAGACGGAAAACAAGAAGAACAGCAAGCGAGAAAAACCCTGACATGGTCAGTGCGGTTCTCCCGGGATCCCTGGAGCCCTTCCTGCTTCCGAAAAGATCTCAGAAGAAGTAGAAGAGGAGTTATAGAAATTGGTCCCATGGAAGAGCAGAGCATGCACTGCGATGGTCTTGAAAGTCAAGGCCAAACCATGAACCGGAGCACATAGGCGTTCAGCTTGGACGCCGTCTGACCTACATCTGGAGAAGTCTAGTGAAGGCAGATCCGATGGAAGACTTCCGAATGAAGTTCCCACTCACTAGAGGAGGAACCCTGACGGCTGAACATGTGTGCTGCCCAGAGCACTACTCCAGGGATATGTACTGTTGAGATCCCCGAATGAAAGATCTCGGCTCGTCAGAGAGAGAGAGGTGCCTGGGCCATGGCGCCTGACTGTGGGTAAACCGAAGACCAGCCTAAAGTCAGTGGGCCTGCTGCAGGATTAGACGTACCGTTCAGAACTCCAGGGAAAAGATCGGAAAAAGACTGGCCTTGGAATTCCCCAATGACCATTGGACCAGGAGAAGGCTCTGGGAGAGGAAGGAGCTCAGAGAATTCTCTCTGAAAGCCTGATAGATCTGCAGGAAAAAAGGGGGCAGCGAAGGAAACTGCTTCCATTGCCGTCCTTTTCCTCAGAACCCTCCTAGCGAATTGAATGAACCGAGGGAATGAGATATGAAGTGCGCAAGCTCTCTGTTGAAGAACCACGAGCTTGACTCGAGAGAGAAAAAACCATCCTGCGGGGCAGGATCATCCTGAATAAAGGATCTGCTGAACTGGGAAAGAGGAAAAGAAACTTGTCTAAGTTTAGCTGCTAGCCCAGAGAAAGGGTATTGCAAGAGATATAGACGACTCAGCGTAGTCCTAGAAGAGCAGCTACAAAGTCGACCAAAAAGAGCAGGACGACCATGCATCTATGATGCAAGAAGTACACGACAACCGACATGACCCTTGCGACCACACTGGTGTGGTAGCCAGGCCGGAGAACAAGGTCGTGACTGGAAAATGCTGTTCGCAAATGGAACGGAAGAAATTTACTTTCACTGGGGATAGAACCCATGTTTCCCACTCAATAGTCAAAGACCTTAACCACTCAGCCATCAGCTGACCTTGAAGAGATTGTTGTAGTGGGGAGAAATAGGCATGTGAGGGTAAGACTCCCGAATGACTAAGGATGCCGGCAAAGTCCACCTCTTTCTGATGAAGTAATGGCTGAGCGGAGAAACTCCATCGGAAAAAGGGGAGGACCTTGACAAAGGTTGTTAGAAGTTTGAAGTCCAGGAATGGTGACACTTTACATTCCCTCCATCTTTGGAACCAAGATCCCTAGATCTAGACTATCCTGGACAATACTTCCACTGCTGGTTGGGTCTGTAGAGGAGATACGATCCCTGCTAGTCTCCCACTCAGAAAATTAGATTGGCCAGCTATACTGTTGAAAACAAAGTAGCTAAGGTCTCTGACCAGGAGACCATTGGTCAAGCCACCCATGTGGTGGCTAAGGAAGGGAAAAGCGCTGAACCCGAAACCACAAGACGGAACGAGCTAGGTTTGCTATCCGACCGTCTGTGGTAATTTAAAAAATGATACATCGGGCAGGAATACCAGTAGGTATACCACAAGAAATACAACCCGGATAGACTGCCAAGAGACAGAATACGGGACTGCGACCAGCAGGTCTCTAGCCATCGACGTGCAGAGTAGAAAAAAAGGAACCCTCAATCCACCGTCCTCTTAACAGGGGCGTGGAGAGGAATCGACCGCTTTCTTGCATCATCCGCTAAATAGTGATGATAGAAAGGGAGGGGTGCTTGGACGGCAAAAATGTGTGCCTCCGTACATCCTCAGAGTAGAAGTCCCCGAGTGGACAGGGCAGATGTCTGGCAATAGGCCTAAATGCAGAAGAGGATACACGGAGGCGACAATCCATATGCTCGTCTGTTGAAGGTGTGGGCGGAAATCGGAGCCCCTTAAAGGACCCGTTACCATAAAAATCCGACCCGGTATGGCATCCAGCTTAGAGGCTTCTGTCCTGTGGAGGGAGGGAGAGAGGGAGAGGGAGAGGGAGGGGGAGGGGGAGGGGGAGAGGGAGAGGGAGAGGGAGAGGGAGAGGGAGAGAGAGAGACCCTCTTTCTCAGAAGCTCTGGCAAATCAAGGCAATATCCGATCCATATTTCGCATTGTTCTCAACCAAACATGGGGGAGAGATCAGGAAAAGAAAACTTCCGTTTTGTAGAACCTGTACGTTATTCAAGGATACTTGCGGCCCCTGCTAGCCGGCGACTCCTAATGTAGAAGAGGGAGCATGTTGAGTGCTCCAGAGTTCAGTTAGGGAGACCAGTTTAGGATTGCTGATGTGCTCTTAGGGCCAGTCAATACTGGTCATGCGCCTTTAGGACCAGGGAATACTGGTCCTGTGCCTTTAAGAGGAGGACAAACTGTTCATGTGCGTCATGTACCATCAAGAACCAAGGCCTGCAGGTCATGTGCCTTTAAGAAACAGGACGTACCTGACATGCACCTTTAAGTCCAAGACATACTGGTCATGAGCCCTTAAAACCAGGGCCTACTGGACATTTGCGTTTAAGACCAGGGCATACTGGTCATGTGCCTTTAAGACCAGAGCATACTGGACATGTGCCCTTAAGTCCAGGGTATAATGGTCACGTGTCTCTAAGACCAGGGCATACTGGTCGAGTACCTTTAAAAGCAGGAGAGTAGAAGTCCCCTTGTACTGGTCACCTTTAAAAACCACGGCATGCTGGACAAACGCCTTAAGACCAGAGCATACTGGTCATGAGCGTACTGGTCATGGGAGATTAAGACCAGGGCATACTGGTCACTAGCGTTTAAGACCGAAGAGTACTGGTCACGTGCCTTTAAGACCAGGGCATACAGGTCATGAGTCATTAAGACCAGGAAATACTGGTAACGTGTTTTGAAGGCCAGGGCATACTAGTCACGTGCCTTTAAGACCAGGGCATGCTGGTCACGTGCCCTTAAGGCCAGGGCATACTTGTCATGTGTGGACGTGTGCCTTTAAGACGGGAATGCTGGTCATGCTCCTTTAAGACCAGGAATGCTGGACAAGACCGGGGCATCTTTCAAAAGGAATGCTGGACAAGACCGGGGCATCTTTTAAAAGGATAATGCCAGAGATGGAATCCCAGGAGGGGAACTAGGTACTCTGGGAGGAGCTGGGATAGGCGCAGCGAAGGCTCCTGAGCTCAATTGATTAAGCACTATGAGAAAGGTGACCGGCTCTGCTGGTAATGTGCCCCTTTTACACTAGGGAACTCTTAAGACCAGGGAATCTGGTGAAGGGTTTATGAGAAAAACCATGGAAAAAAACTGGGGATGCACCTATAAGCCCAGCGACTACTGGGCATGAGACAAGCCCAGCGGCTACTGGGCATGAGACTTAAAGACCAGGGGACCTGAGCCCCAGAGAATGCGGGTCCCAAGTATTTAAAACCGTGATGTTAGTCCCTTTATGCTGCTGGACGTGCGGATTTGCGGGGGAAGGGAGCGATTCACCTTACCGGGATTCTGAGTCCCCCGAGGAATAGCGCTGACTTCAGCGCTGAAAACCGCCGGCAGCAGCCCCTTCCAGAAGAACTAAGGGCCGGAAACTCCGCAGCCCCTTCCTGAGGTCAGGGAGAAGATGGCCGCCGAGATCTTGTCCTGCCCGAGAAGCGCCAGAATAGGGGGGCGGAGCCGCTAGAGGGAAGCCGGCGGGGGCGGGGCTTCCCGGAATGCGGCCTAAACAGTGCCGAAGCCGGGGACTAAATTTATAGAGTCGGCCGGCGCGCACCCGCGGACTGAAGGGAAAGGGACCGCGAAGCTCTGTGGGGACCCTGCCGCTATGGAGCCCACCTATGACCGCCAAAAAAGTCAATTATTAACGTGCACTTACCCCGTACAGGTAGGAGCTGTGCCCGGGAAGATAGGACGGTGTAGGGTTGGGGAGCCTCCATCCACCATACCTGCAGAAGAGGGGTGGAGAGGAACCGTCTGCCTCCTTCCATCATCCGCTTTTTCAGTGGTGATGCAGTGGGGGCTGCTCGGACGCCACGTTGGAGGGTGCCTCTGTACAGCCGAGGGTAAAACCTGGTGGACAGGGCTGAATGTCCGGCAATAGGCCTGGCTGCAGAGGAGGATACTGAAGGTGAAACTCCAGTGCTCGTCTGATAAGGGAGGGGGGAGATCGGTGCCCATGAAGAGGCCCGTCGCCCCTAAAATCAGCTCAGGCAGTGGCTTCCCACGTCGCAGGAGAGGATACGGAGAGGTGAAACTCCCGTGCTCGCCTGTTGTTGGTTCGGGGGAGATCGGACCATGAAAGAATCTGTCGCCCCCTTCGTCCGTTGTAAAAGGTAAAAAGGTAAAAAGGAAAAAAAAAAAAAAAAAAAAAAAAAAGGTAAAAAGGTAAAATCTTTGGGTCTGAATAGCAGACCCGTCCGTGTGCCTCCTACGGACACTAAGCAAGAACTGGTTAGCTGGGGGCCAGCAGGAGGGTGTATACTGCAGGGGAGGAGCTAACTTTGTGTTACTTAGTGTCAGCCTCCTGGTGGCAGCAGCATACACCCATGGGCTGTGTCCCCCAATGAGGCGAAGGAGAAAATATTCTATTGCATTGCAACTAGATACCACACTTGAGATCTATATATCTCATTATATACATTATAGGAAGTGCAACCCCCACGTGAAAAGAGGGAGGGAACTAAGGGTGCTGTCATGGGCCTCCGAAAAATGCCGCTACCAGTAACATAGTAACATAGTTAGTAAGGCCGAAAAAAGACATTTGTCCATCCAGTTCAGCCTATATTCCATCATAATAAATCCCCAGATCTACGTCCTTCTACAGAACCTAATTGTATGATAAGTAGTAGTTAATGCAGTAAGTAGCTTAATGCTTTATTCGGACTCCCATGACAGCACTACGAGAGATTTACAGAGATGTAAGCCACCTTAGGGAGGGACTATAGCTTGTAGCACCCTTAACCCGAAGGTGAGATCAGAGGAGAACCCCCAAATCCAACCGATAGTGCTTAAAAAAGGTGGAAGGGGACGACCACGTGGCTGCCTTACATATCTGGTCGATTGACACTCCAGATCTTTCCGCCCAGGATGTACCCATGGCCCGTGTGGAGTGCGCCCTCAGATTCTGCGGAGCCGGATCTCCACTTGCAGTATAAGCCAGAAAGATAGCCTCCCTAATCCACTTCGCTAGTGTGTACTTTGATACTCTAAGCCCTTTTCTAGGACCTTGGAATGACAAAAATAACACATTATCTCTCTTCCAAGCATCAGTGACTGCGATATATTCTAACAGGCATCTCATAACATCCAATGTATGGAGTAGCTCTTCCTTAGTATTAGAAGGATTAGGGAGTAATGATGGTAAAACTATCTCCTGTGATCTGTGAAAATGTGATGCCACTTTTGGCAAATAGGCCGGGTCCGGTTTGAGGCCTACTCTATCCTATAGAAACTCTGTATAAGGGGAAGAGCGCCTGTATGTCCCCTACCCTACGAGCAAATGCTAAAATGACAGAGTATAAGGGGCCCGCGTCACTGAGTGAACATTAACGTAGATCACTTACCAGTGCACGCCAAAAAAGGTACCGGAATACGAGGGGGTTCTTTCCCAGTCGATGCTCTTGATCCCTGCTTGGATGAGCTCTTAAGACTGGACTGGTCACTCCTGACATGCTCCTTTTCCTTGGGCTTCTGTCACACTTCATCCAGCAGCTGAGGCTGCTGATCACCATCACTCTCCATGATGAAATGTGGCCAAAGCAGGGTTCTGAAACCGACACCTGCTTAAATCCCCTGGATTCTGGTCAGCAGACTGCCTGGCGCAACCCCCATTGGTCCACGCTGTTCAGGATGCAGCTGGGAGGTCAGCGGGTCTGTGATGAATCCGGCGTTCAGGATCCGATGGGCGCCGCTATCTTGGATCGACTGCGCATGCGCAGCCACCCAGCGACCCGGAAGCGCCCGCAGACTCCGCCCCCGATGTCACCGCAGCCCGGAAATGCTCCAGCTCACACAGAGCGGTGCAGGACGCCGGGAACGAACAGCAGCGCTCCGGACGGCATCCACCTCCTGACGCCGGTACCCCGCAACACAGACCCAAAGGGACGGGCATACTTACCAGCGCTGGCGCTGATGGAGACAAGAAATCCTCCGGACTCTGCTCCCTGCTGCAACATGCCACCGACGTGCAGTCCAGCCAGGACCACTGTGGCTTCTCCAGGGACTCCCGCACCGGCCGAGGTAGGAGACCCCTCCGCTACCTGATTCGGCCGGCCGGCCTGGGTCCTTTAGGATTTATCCGTAGGAATCCAGGAACAGGAAGCCAACTGATGCATGGGAGAGGTGCCGCCCTTTTGTATCTGTAGGTTTCCTGTTCCTGAAGGGCGGATCCCCTCTCTCGTACTGCTGTCATGGGAGTCCGAATAAAGGAGCTCCGACCAAGTATTCAGTGCAGTTACTGAACATACATTTCAGTAGGCCAACATTTCAATTTTAAAATCATTTTTCAAGCTGGTGTTATAAAGTATTCTAATTTACTGAGATAATGACGTTTGGGTTTTCATTGGCTGTAAGCCATAATCGTCAACATTAACAGAAATAAACACTTGAAATCGATCACACTGTAATGACTCTATACAATATATTAGTTTCACTTTTTGTATTGAAGAACTGAAAAATGAACTTTTTGGTGATATTTTAATTTTGTGAGAAGAAGCTGTATATATAAACAGATCACCGATGGCTCCTGCACGCTAAAGGAGGAGGTTGTCTTGCTGGATTCACTGTCCTGGTACCACAACCCAGTTACCTTCATAACCACTTGTTCACACGACCATATTTTCAGTCCAAGTGCTATCTGGGTGGAGAAAAAAAAACGGATGGCACTCGGACCAATGTTATTCAGTGAAGCCGTGCAGATGAGCAATTTTTTTTTTTCCCACTGACCGGATTGGTGTATGGGGAAAATAAAAATGTCAGGATGCACAAGTTTCTCCTGGAAATTGGATGAAACGCTTCCATTCAAGTCTATGGGTGAAAAGGGGGAGGAAAAAAATAAATAAAAACCGGATGCCGTACGGAGGCACAACCGTTTTTACGGATACATGGCAGTCCGTAATATTGGAAACTGTAAATGGTCCTGTGTACCATTAATAGCTACGGTCATAAAAAAGAAAAAAAAAACATATGGCACTCGGATGACAAGTGTGGAGAAATTGAGTTTTATGGACAAAAGTATACGCTCATGTGAATCTGCCCTTAGCAGTAAAATTACCAAAGGCCCATTGCAAACATTACTAAAATCCATCACGTCATGGATCTGTAGGTTTCCTGTTCCTGAAGGGCAGATCCCCTCTCTCGTAGTGCTGTCAAGGGAGTCCGAATAAAGGAGCTCCGACCAAGTATTGAGTGCAGTTACTGAACGTGCCCCCTGAGGAAGGTACCAAACCGAAACGCGCGTCGGGGTGGACGGGTGTCCCTATAATACTTACCATCGGCATCAGGTAACGTGCATGGCTTACTGCAGCTAAGATGTTCTCTGCTACTACCTAGTGATTATATGTAATGGCCATATTACCTTATATTCATATGGGAGGCCACCGTATATTGTAATTGTGCACGCTAGTTATTTCCTGTATGCTACTATTTTTGGGGATACACCCTACCTTGGGCTTTGCATGGTGCTGGTGACTTCCCCTTGTCATCTATTTAGCCCTGCTGTGTATTGCTTGTCTGGCTTTTTATCATGTTTGTTATAATAAAATGATTGGTTTTTTGACTTTATGACTGCTTGGTGCTTTTTTTCTGATTGACCCACCACATGTGAATAGACCTCCACTGATCCAAATATCATCACTTATCCTATGAACAGCTTATCCCAGCCAGAATATCCCATTAAGGCAAACTCCGTCTGTATGTGATCTGCCATTAGAACTACACAATCTTTAGGCCAGGGGTGTCAAACTGCATTCCTCGAGGGCCTCAAACCATGCGTGTTTTCAAGATTTCCTTAGCATTGCACAAGGTGCTGGAATCATTCTCTGCAGGTGATTAAATTATCACCTGTGCAATGCATGGAAATCCTGAAAACATGACCTGTTTGCAGCCCTCGAGGAATGCAGTTTGACACCCCTGCTTTAGGCTATATGCACATGTTGCGGATTAGACTGTGGAATTTTCTGTGCAAACTCTGCATTTCTTGGCAGAAAACGCAGGTCAAAATCCGCCTTTCTGCAAAAAGAACTGACATGGTCCTTTTTTGAATCTGCTGCGATTTCCGTGCGGATTTTTCTGCACCATTAGCACGCCATTTTTTTCCCATTGATTTACATTGTACTGTCAATTAATTGCAGATCTGCTGCGAATCTGAGCGGAAAAAAAAACGCTGCGGATCCGCAGGAAATCCGCAACGTATGCACATACCCATAGATACCAGCACAGTATAGAAGCAGTAGTGGCCCCAATGCCTGGCCCATGGATCATAAGCACATGTGCCCGCCAGGTCAGGGAGGGCATTCCACCCTCCTGTCACGATCACACCTCACCACCTGCACGCTTGACCAGCTCCCGTCCCACCTCATCCCTAACCTTTCCACGGTCTTCATCCCAACCCTTAGGGTACCGTCACACTATACGATTTACCTACGATCACGACCAGCGATATGACCTGGCCGTGATCGTAGGTAAATCGTAGTGTGGTCGCTGGGGAGCTGTCACACAGACAGCTCTCCAGCGACCAACGATGCCGAGGTCCCTGGGTAACCAGGGTAAACATCGGGTAACTAAGCGCAGGACCGCGCTTAGTTACCCGATGTTTACCCTGGTTACAAGCGTTAAACTAAAAAAAAACAAACAGCACATACTTACATTCTGGTGTCCGTCAGGTCCCTTGCAGTCTGCTTCTCGCACTCAGTGACTGCCGGCCGTAAAGTGAAAGTGAAAGCACAGCCGCTGTGCTCTGCTTTCACTTTACGGCCGGCAGTCACAGTGCGGGAAGCAGACGGCAAGGGACCTGACGGACACCAGAATGTAAGTATGTGCTGTTTATTTTTTTTTTAGTTTAACGCTTGTAACCAGGGTAAACATCGGGTAACTAAGCGCGGTCCTGCGCTTAGTTACCCGATGTTTACCCTGGTTACAAGCGAACGCATCGCTAGATCGCATCGCTAGATCGGTGTCACACACACCGATCTAGCGATGACAGCGGGAGATCCAGCGATGAAAGAAAGTTCTAAACGATCTGCTACGACGTACGATTCTCAGCAGGATCCCTGATCGCTGCTGCGTGTCAGACACAGCGATATCGTAACGATATCGCTGGAACGTCACGAATCGTACCGTCGTAGCGATCGAAATGTTATAGTGTGACGGTACCCTAACACACCTCTTCAACCTCTCACTCACAACAGGTGTCTTCCCCTCATCCTTCAAACATGTCAAGATCACAACCATCCTCAAAAAGCCCTCCCTCGACCCATCCTCTGTGTCTAGCTATCGCCCGATCTCTTCTCCCTTATGCCTCAAAATTACTGGAACAACAAGTCCATCTTTAACTGTTCTCCCATCTCTCCTCCTGCTCCCTCTTTGACCGATTACAATCTGTCTTCCGAACCCATCACTCAAGTGAAACTGCCCTAACTAAAGTCACGAATGACCTACTAACCGCCAAGAGCAAGCGACACTACTCTGTCCTCCTTCTCCTGGACCTGTCTTCTACCTTTGACACTGTGGACCACTCCCTTCTGCTACAGATCCTCTCATCTCTTGGCATCACAGACTTGGCCCTATCCTGGATCTCGTCATATCTGACCGACGGAACATTCAGTGTCTCCCTCTCCCATGCCACCTCCTCACTTTGCCCCTTGTCTGTCGGTGTTCCTCAAGGCTCTGTTCTAGGACCCCTACTCTTCTCCATCTACACCTTCGGCCTGGGACAGCTCAGAGAATCCCATGGTATGCAGTATCTCTATGCCGATGACACTCAGATCTACCTATCTGGACCCGACCTCACCTCCTTACTTACCAAAATCCAGCACTGTCTGTCTGCTATCTCAGCCTTCTTTTCTGCTCGCTTTCTAAAACTGAACATGGACAAAACAAAATTCATCATCTTTCCCCCCATCTCGCTGTACCCCTCCACCAGACCTATCCATCAATGTCAATGGCTGCTCACTTTCCCCAGTTCCACACGCCCGGTGCCTCAGGGTGATCCTCGACTCTGCCCTCTCTTTCAAGCCACATATCCAAGCCCTTGCCGCCTCCTGCCGTCTCAAATTCAAAAATATTTCCCAAATCCACGCATTCCTTGACCGCGACACCACAAAAAACACTAGTGCATGCCCTTATCTCCCGCCTTGACTACTGCATCCTCCTACTCTCTGGACTCCCCTCTAGCACTCTGGCACCACTCCAATCCATCCTACACTCTGCTGCTCGACTAATCTACCCGTCTCCCCATTATTCCCCGGCCTCTCCCTTATGCCAAGCCCTTCACTAGCTTCCTATCGCCCAGAGACTAGAGTACAAAACCCTAACTATGACATACAAAGCCATCCACATCCTGTCTCCTCCATACATCTGTGACATGGTCTCCAGGTACTTACCTACACGCAACCTCCGATCCGCTCAAGATCTCCTACTCTACTCCCCTCTCATCTCTTCTTCCCACAACCGCATCAAAGACTTCTCCCGTGCTTCCCCCATACTCTGGAACTCTCTACCACAACACGTCAGACTCTCGCCTACCATAGAAACCTTCAGAACGAACCTGAAGACTCACCTCTTCCGACAAGCCTACAGCCTACAGTGATCCTCAATCCATTGAACCGCCGCACAACCAGCTCTACCCTCTCCTAGTGTATCCTCACCCCTCCCCTGCAGACTGAGCCCTCGCGGGTAGGGTTCTCCCTCCTTATGTACCTGTGTGCCTTGTTTTTTGCTCATGTTTAATGTATTTGTCTATATCTGCCCCCTTTTTCACATGTAAAGTACCATGGAATAAATGACGCTATAAAAATGTATAATAATAATGATAATAATAGCTTGTATAATCTGACGACGCAGAGACCGAGGCAATGTCTGTATTCTGCAGAGAACGCGATTCACAATTGTTTTGATCCCTTCGGTGTAAACACACATTTTTATGCCTCTGCTGCTTTAATACCACAGACACCTAAAATAAGTAGGCCAGACTTCAGCAAGGGAAGAGGAATGGTAAAAGAAACCGGATGGGTCTTTCTGATCGGGGTGGGTTTGCTTACTTGTAGAAGAAATCGTCCGCCTCCTGAACAGAAGGGTCTGGCTCCCCAGATGCCCCTTCTGCGAACACTGGGGCATCGCTGTATCAGGCATCGGAGGCAAAAAAAAGAAAACCAAGGGGAAAAGAGGCAGCAACACGGAGTACCATTAGTTCCCTAGCCAATTACATCCAGACTTAAGAATCATATGGAGCCATTAATGCTGTTAATCTTTGGGAGGGGGCAACGAAAAGTTGTCCAAGAGCATCATGTTGACCTCTCCATTACATTCAGTGCTTTTCCTTAACTAATACTTTACCTTTCAAAGTTCTCTTCTTGCCCTGTACCGGCTGCATCAGCATGAAGTGACGAATCTGCAAAGACGTCCACAAGCAGACCACCAGACGTGGCAGCAGGGGGGGCACCAGGACTGGATGTAGAGGGAGCTCCCAAGCCTAAGAGGTCCGCTGAAGGAGAAGGAGTGGACTGTGGAAACAAAGATGGAGAAACTGGAATGTCGAAATGCAAACAAGCCATGCCGGGTCAGCAGCAATAGCCCATGCAGTGTTATTAGGCACAATACAAAACAAATACCCCCACTAGTACATTCAGGATATGTAATTAAATTATGCCTCCCACCCTTAAAACGTAAGTGTCCATAGGGTGACATTAACCTGGCACTGTCAAAAACACTGTACTTTTGGACTCAGTCGATGCTTTCAAAGCAGCTCTCCTAATCAGGGCTCTCACTGTCCGGAGCAGTGCGCTTGTTCAAATGCCCAGTTATCTCTATGTGCAATTGCAGAGTAGAAAAAGGAACAAACCACAGACTGCTGATTGTGTTACAGCAAAACTTATGCGGAGCTTTATAGTTCTACTAACGCTAATCACCAGAGCAGTCACTCGAGGAGGAGCGTCTACACTGCTAGAAACCAGAAATTATGGAAACTGCAGTTGTGATCTGTTCAAAAAACAACTTGAGAATAACCCTCTAAATCAATACCATAATAATCTATGGGTGAGTGACACCACTGTACCTCAACCATCAAAGAAACACAATTTAATGGGAACCTATCAGTTTCCCTCAGGCCCCCAAACTGCCACCAATACCACACACGGGCCTATCCCCGTGTATCTAACTTGGGATCTATGAATGGCAAAACACTGGCTTCGCGGCTCATGACATGATAAATAGCTAGGACTAGTCCAGCGAGGCAACTAGTGCCCCAGAATCGGCCTGGCTTTGAGAGCTACAATCTTGCCCACTCGTGACTAACATTATCCGCACTGCGCCCAGTAACAGCTTCAGTGCAGGATGTTGTGTGGCTCCTCATGGTGAAGTGGACACCATGATTGACGTCTTCATCACTGTGCTCTATCACTTCATGTGGGTAGGATTACAGAACGCAAGGCTGGGACTAGTCTGGGGAAACAGATGACACCTATTATGTTTGATCTATTTGTATTGATGTTTTATCATTTAATGGATTATAGAAATAGATGGTAGCACAGAGTCAAAAAGAAAGTAGCAAACAATAGAAAGCAACTTGTAAGATTCATGTAACATTAACTATGAAACATAACGTGTGGGGGCCAACACGCCTTGCGCAGAGCTGCGGGGGGCATACAAAGAAAGCAGTCAAATCACTGATAAAGGAGCACTCCCCCCCCCCCCTCCCCCCCCCCCCCCCCCATAAATGTACCATATAGATCCGAGTGTAAGCCGACCCGAGTGTAAGGCCCAATTTTGCCACGGAAAACTCCGTATGCTTATCGACTCGAGTATAAGCCAGGTATGCATTGTCCCCTCATACCTGTCCTGCTATGTGTGGCTCCACTCGTCCTGTCCTGCTATGTGTGGCTTCCTTCCTGGTATGTATGGTTCCCACTGTTGTATGCATGGTTCCCACGGTCCCGCATGGCTCAAACCCCCCTTCCTGCCCTACTCATCCTCCTCGTGCATCCCTGCATCTCTGTCCCGGCAGCTCTTGCTTGTTCCTGTGCTCAGCGGTCAGGTGGTACCGCTCATTAAGGTAATGAATATGCGCTCCACGCCTTTGGGAGTGGAGTCGCAAGCATATTCATTACCGTAATGAGCAGTACCACCTGACAGCTGAGAGCACAGGAACAAGGAAGAGCTGCCGGTGACGGGACAGATGCAGGGACTGAGATGCAGCGACGGAGGGTGAGTATTAGTGTCTTCTGGAAGCCGGAGGCTGCAGATGTCACTGTGCTACAGCTGCCAGCTCCCCACCAGCTTTCTGGACAATGACTCGTGTATAAGCCCAGGGGGCGTTTTCAACACACAAAAAAAGAAATGTGCTGAAAATCTCGGCTTATACATGAGTATATACGGTAATTTGGTCCAGCATTGAAAGTTGTAACATTTTGCAAATCACTTTAGAAGATTTGTCTTCATTCTTGTACAAAAATTACATGCGAGCGTCTTCCAATACCCCTGCTTTTCTCCCAGTCTATTTGTCAGCCGTTAGCTGCACTGATATTACAACGTATTCATTTGGAGTACAGATGATGTGAAAAACAATGAAAGATGGACGGTGGAGATCCACAGGGTGCCACGCTCTAAGTCAGGAACCACCCACGTCTGATAAAAGTCGATTTATTCAACACAACACGTTTCAGTGACGATCCGTCCCCTTCGTCAGGTAATTACCCCGATAAAGGGGACGGACCGTTCCTGAAATTGTTGTGTTTTAAAAAAATCGACTTCTCTTACCAGACCATGGTGGTTCCTGACTTGTGTGGATCTCCATCGCCCATCTTTCATCATTGTTCTCTGCATCATGGCTCCGGAGCAGGACACCAGGAATGGGCAGAGGATGCTGCGGCGCTCCAAGACCGCCGTCACGCACTGTTTAGCATCAGCGTTGTATATGCACAGCTACCAGAGGGGAGTTACATACCTCTTCCACCAACATATATGTGTGGTCATAGTCCTCACATGGAGCACCCTCTCTTTTGGATTATTTTTAGGAGTACGGATGATGGCAGTGATGGGTCCGCTCCAGTCCCCTCACCGGAGTGTTTTACTTATCAGAACAATCTCATATAGCAGCTCATCTCCAGGGTTAGTAAGAGACAGGTGCTGAGCTGACCCATCACTGCCAGCATCAGTACTCCAAATGCGTATGTGTGGATATCAATGCACCTGAAGACAGGCAGAGTGACTGGGGAAAAGAAAAGCAGGGTTAGAAAGCCGCTAACAAGCATTTTAGCACGGGAAAATGTGTCAGTTTCGTCAGTAAAACACAGAACGTAATTAGAAAGCAGGGAAAAGGAGCCCAAACCGAATAGCTTTACATATATTATCCTAAACCTAAGGCATAAAGCGTGCTCAGTATACCACTCCATGCCTACTAATGGAAAGAACCTGGAAGACAGCGGTTGTGTGCTGGCTGATTGCAGAATGCGGGTATTGGCTGCAGGGCGTGAGGGGTGTCAGGAGGGAGGTTGGACGAGGGCGCACCGTGCATACCAGATGCTCCTCAGAGACGCTCATGGATGAAAGAGGCTGCCGTTCAGTTACATACGGTAAACAGGAAATGTACACAAATTAATAGCACAAATGCACACATTACACGCATCCGGCCTGCGTTCCTGCGTCATCATCTATCTGCACATTCCATCAGCTTTAACCAAATTCTGCCTTTAGAAACGATCACCCTTTACTTTTTTTTTTTTTTTTTTGGTGCACATGGAAGACTGAGGGATAATGAATGGGATCACAGTGTTTTTTTATTCCCACGTGAGAATCTCTTGGAAACTGATGGAATAGTCGAGGCATCTTTGGTTCATCAGTTAGCCATAAGAATATCCTTGCAACATAAATCTCAGGATATGTAGAGTTTAGACGTACGGTAAGATAGGACACGACTGTACTTAAAGTGATTATTAAAGCAACTACTATCCTTTTACTTGCATATGAATATCAGATCGTTGGGTGTCCGACATCCAGCACCACCACCGATTGTCCGTTAGCTCCAGCAGGGGCCGGACATGGACACTGACCAAATGAGGAAGGTACTCGCCGGAACGCGCGTCGGGGTGGACGGGAGTGATGTTTGTGTGTGGCCTGACATTCTGCTACTTGGTATGTATATTATTGCACTTGCTTCTGAACATTATGCCACGAGCAGCCATGCTTTCTGATTAATGGTAACTTTACTTCAATCTGACATGCTATTTTTTGCATCTACATCTGTTGTACTCTAGCATGGTCTTTTGAGGCCACATACGCCACTACCTGACCTTATTGTGTGTGCTGGGTTTGGCACAGGGTATTTCCTATTTGTTGTTTTTCACCTGTTTTTATCAATAAAGTATTTTTGTATATTCATATAATTTTGGACTTTAGACTGCCTTTTTTCTTGGATTGATTCGTACTGACCAGATGAGTAGCTCTCAGTGGTGGTCACTGTACACAATGTCAGAGTACTACTCCTTTCAATGCTAATCACAGCGAATCGGTGGGGGTGCCAGGTGTCGGACCCCGATCGATCTGATATTGATGACCTATTCTCAGGATAGGTCATCACTGTTCATTCTCCCACCATCACTATTAAACTTCTGGCTAGAGACATGGCGTATAGTTTAAAAAGAAGTGAACATAGACCCTAACCAAGATCCACTACGAATTACAAAATGACATACCGATGTGCTAACAGGGGCGGGCTCAGTGCCCCCATTCACGTCGGAGCTGTTCTTCTCCTTTTTAGTGTCTTCGAGGTCAGTGACTGTATTCGGACCCTTCTTTTTCTTCAATTTAGCCAAGATGGATGATTCTCTCTCAGGGAACGGAGGCATCTCCTCTAAAACTGTAGCCTTAAATAGCATTAAAAAAATGGCATTTGTTAATGTAAGTTGATAAAAAATAAAAAAAAAATTAAAAAAAAAAAAAAAAAAAAAAATATCAGAGAAAAGCCAAATTTTCATATCCCCAAATGCTTCCCGTGACCCACCAAGATGTCGTTACTCGCTATGGAGCTCAGCCGTAGATATTCTACCGCTCTTTGTTGAAGCTCCACGTCAGCGTTTCGGAGCTGGCTGTCGCTTCGCAGAACGTCCTGGATCGTGGGTTTAATTTCAGGGAACAGGTTGATAAACTTGATGTAGGCGGAGAGGAGCAGGGCTCGGGTTGGGACGCTGCACAGGTGAAACTTGGAGTGCAGCAGATTGAACTGGATCAGGGGGCTGTGGAGACAAAAGCAACCAATTACCGCCTGCAACCAGAGGGCATTCTGTACAGCTCAACACTCCCGTTGGCATTGCCCATCCACAAAACATAGTAACATAGTTAGTAAGGCCGAAAAAAGACATTTGTCCATCCAGTTCAGCCTATATTCCATCATAATAAATCCCCAGATCTACGTCCTTCTACAGAACCTAATAATTGTATGATACAATATTGTTCTGCTCCAGGAAGACATCCAGGCCTCTCTTGAACCCCTCGACTGAGTTCGCCATCACCACCTCCTCAGGCAAGCAATTCCAGATTCTCACCGCCCTAACAGTAAAGAATCCTCTTCTATGTTGGTGGAAAAACCTTCTCTCCTCCAGACGCAAAGAATGCCCCCTTGTGCCCGTCACCTTCCTTGGTATAAACAGATCCTCAGCGAGATATTTGTATTGTCCCCTTATATACTTATACATGGTTATTAGATCGCCCCCTCAGTCGTCTTTTTTCTAGACTAAATAATCCTAATTTAGCTTATTTATCTGAGTATTGTAGATCTCCCATCCCCTTTAGTAATTTTGTTGCCCTCCTTTGTACTCTCTCTAGTTCCATTATATCCTTCCTGAGCACCGGTGCCCAAAACTGGACACAGTACTCCACGTGCGGTCTAACTAGGGATTTGTACAGAGGCAGTATAATGCTCTCATCATGTGTATCCAGACCTCTTAAAGGGAACCTGTCACCTGAATTTGGCGGGACCAGTTTTGGGTCATATGGGCGGAGATTTCAGGTGTTTGATTCACCCTTTCCTTACCCGCTGGCTGCATGCTGGCCGCAATATTGGATTGAAGTTCATTCTCTGTCCTCCGTAGTACATGCCTGCACAAGGTAATCTTGCTTTGCGCAGGCGTGTACTATGGAGGACAGAGAATGAACTTCAATCCAATATTTCAGCCAGCATGAAGCCAGCGGGTAAGGAAAGGGTGAATCAAACACCTGAAATCTCCGCCCATATGACCCAAAACTGGTCCCGCCAAATTCAGGTGACAGGTTCCCTTTAATGCACCCCATGATCCTGTTTGCCTTGGCAGCTGCTGCCTGGCACTGGCTGCTCCAGGTAAGTTTATCATTAACTAGGATCCCCAAGTCCTTCTCCCTGTCAGATTTACCCAGTGGTTTCCCGTTCAGTGTGTAATGGTGAAAAGCGATGCAAGTAATACTGCAAACAGAAAACCTATGGGAAATCTAGAGTAAATAGCAATGAAAAGGTCTTCTAAAAAATTACAGGAACACTGATACAAGTTAGTGGAGTGGCACCACATACCTAGATCGCGGATCGCCAGCGATAAGGTTTCCAAACTCGCCCAAAATATATCCTCCAACCTTGACCAAATTTTCGTGGCAGGCAGGAGCTTGCAAAGCCTGAAGAATTTAAGAAAACCAGCTTAAAATATATATCTAGAAGAATAAAGATTGTTTCTTTTCAGGCATCTTCACAGGTGGTAGATCTACAATTAACATTGCCTTCACCCACTTCCTATACGTCCGTCATGCAACAGCATCAGCCTGCCGAGGTTAAAATTTGGGTGATTCTGCAATGTGCAACACAGGACTAGACAGTTTTGTCTAAATCCATAGGGTATGATATTAGCACACCGCATATGCAGCAGAGGGTCAGTACAAAACAGATAAGACGGCAGAAGCACCGCACTCTCCGAAAGTAGGAGACACCTCACTAATTTACAGCCCTTTTGAGTAGATCCTGGCAAAGTGCCCTTTATCATCACCCATCTCCCCCAGTAGATAATCATCCAATTCACCAAGAGCGCCAGCTGAGCATGCCCACCCCGGTACATCAGAGCAAACATTAACTAAACAAAGAAGCTACTATAGAAAAACAAGAAACCATGCACAATCCTCCTGGGTTGAGATTGACTACAGGAGGAAGTATCCAAAGGCAACAACGCAGACAATGGTAGAAAAACAAAAAAATGTAAGAAGAATTACCGTATATACTCGAGTATAAGCCGACCCGAGTATAAGCCGACCCCCCTAATTTTGCCACAAAAAAACTGGGAAAACTTAATGACTCAAATATAAGCCTAGGGTGAGAAATGCAGCAGCTACTGGTAAATGTCAAAAGTAAAATTAGATACCAATAAAAGTAAAATTGAGACATCAGTAGGTTAAGTGTTTTTGAATATCCATATTGAATCAGGAGCCCCATATAATGCTCCATACTCACCTCTCCATCGCTCAGGCCCCCGGCACTTTCAATAATCACCTGACTTAGTTCCGGCGCCGCGCCATCTTCAGCGTCTTCTGCACGGACGTTCAGGCAGAGGGCAATAACCACGTCACCGCACCCTCTGACCTGAGGGTCACTGCAGAAGACGCTGAAGACGGAGTGGTGCCCGGAACGAGGAGCAGGCGAATGTCGCGCTGCGCTCCCCGTTATAATAACCTGCTCCTGGCGCTGTCCCTGGCTTCCCGGCGCCGCAGCTTCTTCCTGTACTGAGTGGTCACCGCTATCGCTCATTACAGTAATGAATATGCGACTCCACCCCCATGGGAGGTGGAGCCGCATACTCATTAGTGTAATGAGTGGTACCATGTGACCGCTCAGTACAGGAAGAAGCTGGGGCACCGGGAAGCCAGGGACCTGCAGGGACCGCGCCAGGAGCAGGTGAGTATGATTACACAGCCCCCGCTCCCCTTCCCCTGCGTATGACTCCAGTATAAGCCGAGAGGGAGCCTTTCAGCCCCCAAAAATGGGCTGAAAATCTCAGCTTATACTCCAGTATATACAGTAGTCCTGAAAGAAGCAGGAAAAAATAAAAGGCAGACAAGAAGCCAACAGTGAAAAAAAGAAATCGTGAATGTGCATTACCCAATGATACCATCCAATGTACAAGTTATAAGTCCACAGTTACCCATATTCATAGGTCTCACCTCAAACACCGTCTTGGCTGCATAACCCTGTACGTCATCTCTGTTGATGACGATCTGGATCACTCTGTACCAGACCTCTTCACTTACATAGTCCCCTGCTATACGGATGAGGTTGAGAATAGTGTCCACATACCACGTGTAATCAACAGCGTACTTCTCCGCTAGAATTGCCACCTTTAGCACCTACAATACAGAGAGGCAATCTACTGGTCAAAGATTGAAATAAACAATAATAAGAAAATTGCTGTGTAGAAAACCATACATACGTAAAAAGGAACTGTCACTCACACCAAAAAATTTCAGTTAAATACTTAGTAAAAATCCATTAGGTCACCTGATTTTGCTGTTTTTTTCCGTTTTGTGCTACATTACTCCATTGCATAGATATCCACATTTATTAGTTTAGGAGGGTAGTATGTGAAATCTCTGCTTCTAGTGCAACTAGGGGTTTCATCACAGTCTTCAATGGGAGCGTTCTTCACCCCTCCCTTCCAGACATTGTCAATCACAGCTCAGCAGCTGATCTAGCAGTTTCAGACACTGACAAGCTGTGATTGAGAGGGAGCAGTGAAAGTGAACACACTCAGAGAAAACTGCCAGTTGTGCTATAAGCAGAGATTTCACATATGGTGCTACAAAAGCAATAAATGTGAATATCTCCACAATGCATCGATGCAGCGTGAAGCAGAAAAAAAGTGGAAGAATCAGGGAAGCTCAAGAAGTTTTACAAGGTATTTAACTTCACTTTAAGCAAGTGACAGGGGCACTTTAAGAAAAAAAAAAAAAAGATCACTCACAATCTCCTCACGAATAGAGTAATCGGCTGTCTCCAAGTAGTTCAGCATCTCCGCTACAATCTGCTGGGCGTTGCTCCGGTCACACATGGCATACAGGAGATCCACCGCTCGCTGCCGCACGCTAACATCCCTTTCTGTCTGTAGAGTAAAATGCAGATTAGTCTTCGAGAGAAAGATCCTTGGACAGGCCAGCAGAAACTTAAAGGGTTAATTATACTCTCAACATGATTAACACTTTCTGTCCATTATATGACTTGTATCCTGCATTTTCAATAGATTTCTCTTTTGCATAAATAAACTAGGAATATTTTCTGATTGTCTTCTCATTGCTTTGTTAGAATCAGCAGAAGCAAGGAAGAAATTTTTACAGCTGTACTGAACAGTGTAGATCTGAGTCCAGCTCTGGTGCAAAGTAAACCACATACTGCCTGTTTTCTCACTCTGCTCCCCACTCCTCTCTCCATAGACTATAACAGGAGGTGTAACCTGATACCTCAATGTGCAGAAACGCCATCTTGTTATGAGGAAGACAGATGAGCTGTATATTTCCAGAGTGAATAGTACATTTAAACTGAACCTGTCACCCCCAAAATCTAAGGATGAGCTAAGCCCACTGGCATTATGGGCTTATCTACAGCATTCTGGAAAGCTGTAGATAAGCCTCCGATGTAACCTGTAAGTTTCTGTGCCTTTCTGGAAGCCGAACCCCCCTATTTTTTTTTGTGCTCTAGCTGGCACTCGAACCCGTCAGCTTTGTTCCATATTACTGGGGGAGCATTTGTCCTCTGGACTCTCCATGAATTAATCAGATGCGCCCATTTTCTCTCACTTCTAGTGAAGTGATCCTCATTTGGTGTATGCTCCAGCATTTTAACTCCCCGTTTCTTAATTATTTCTTTTTGTGGTATGACATACTCCCAAATAATTTGACAAACACATTTCCACTTTTAACATAAAAAATTATTTTAATATTTAGTAATAAAAAAGTATTTTAAATATGGTTCAACACTGGCAACCTGTGCTCTCCAAGAGTCTATCCTCCAGCTCAGTAGCTCAAAGTAAATGCCTTCACCTCTGAATGTTTTATTTTTTCCGATGTGAGTTCGGTTCCACTCTGTGAGACCGTGCTTCTCTTTTTTTTTTTTTTTTTTTTTCTTTTCTCTTTTCAATTTTTGTTATCCTATAAACAAAAATAAGGCTAAATGTGTAAAATATCAATTTGTATTTCTCTGATGATTGTTAATCTTGTTATGTGAATTTCCTGATGAGCCTGAACTCTGACACTGGGTGTTATCTAATCCATTGGGCGTCGCTTCCAAATGCTGACATGTACTTAAACCCTGTATACCTATGACTCTTGTACAATATTTATGGTAGGTCCTGATGAAGGGGTCCATCTGAACCCTGAAACGCGTAGAATAAACCACGTTGAAAACCTCTACAATTTTTGAAATTCTTCTTGCGGCAGCGCGGGGATGATCCTTTTTTCTCCTATCTAAGTGTGTGCTCAGATGTAACCTGAAAGATGGGAAAAAGAGGTTAGATTATACTCACCTGGGCGGGCGGGCGGTCCGATCAGGGGCCTCCCATCTTCTTACGATGACGTCCTCTTGTCTTCACACTGCGGCTCCGGTGCAGGCGTACTTTGTCTGACCTGTTGAGGGCAGAGCAAAGTACTGCAGTGCGCAGGTGCTGGGCCTCTGACCTTTCCTGGCGCCTGCGCACTGCAGTAATGTGCTCTGCCCTCAACAGGTCAGACAAAGTACGCCTGCGCCGGAGCATGAAGACAAGAAGAGGACGTCATCGTAAGATGGGAGGCCCCGGACCGGACCGCGACACCCATCAGACCAGACCGCAGCGGGACCGCTCCTGGATGAGTATTATCTAACCTCTTTTTCTCATCTTTCAGGATACATCGGGGGCTTATCTACAGCATTACAGAATGCTGTAGATAAGCCCCTGATGCCGGTGGGCTTAGCTCACCTTCGATTTTGGGGGTGACAGGTTCCCTTTAAAGGCGCATGAGTAGAGGAAGGTCAGGTGAACGAAGCAGATGTGTGCGGAGATAAATTACAAAGTTTCTGATGCTGCCCTGAACTATCGACTGACAGTATGTCGAAATACCGTTCCAATTTAATGACTAAAATATTAAATTTTTCAAATTATAGTAACACTCAATTATCAATTCCTTCATACATTGCCAAAGAAAAGAAGCACGTACTGTACAGACCAAAAGTTTGGACACACCTCATTTCAAGATTTTTCTGTATTTTAATGACTATGAAAATTGTACATTCACACTGAAGGCATCAAAACTATGAATTAACACATGTGAAATTATATACAGTACTTAACAAAAAAGTGTGAAACAACTGAAATTATGTCTTATATTCTAGGTTCTTCAAAGTAGTCACCTTTTGCTTTGATGACTGCTTTCCACACTCTTGGCATTCTCTTGATGAGCTTCAAGAGGTAGTCACCAGGAATGGTCTTCCAACAATCTTGAAGGAATTCCCAGAGATGATTAGCACTTGTTGGCCCTTTTGCCTTCACGCTGCGGTCGAGCTCACTCCAAACCATCTCGATTGGGTTCAGGTCTGGTGACTGGAGGCCAGGTAATCTGGCGTAGCACCCCGTCACTCTCCTTGTTCAAATAGCCCTTACACAGCCTGGAGGTGTGTTTGGGGTCATTGTCCTGTTGAAAAATAAATGGTCCAACTAAACGCAAACCGGATGAAATAGCATGCCACTGCAAGATGCTGTGGTAGCCATGCTGGTTCAGTATGCCTTCAATTTTGAATAAATCCCCAACAGTGTCACCAGCAAAGCACCTCGACACATCACACCCCCTCCATGCTTCACAGTGGGAACCAGGCTTGTAGAGTCCATCCGTTCACCTTTTCTGCGTCGCACAAAGGCTCGGTGGTTGGAACCAAAGATCTCAAATTTGGACTCATCAGACCAAAGCACAGATTTCTACTGGTCTAATGTCCATTCCTTTGTGTTCTTTAGCCAAAACAAGTCTCTTCTGCTTGTTGCCTGTCCTTAGCAGTGGTTTCCCAACAGCTATTTTACCATGAAGGCCTGCTGCACAAAGTCTCCTCTTAACAGTTGTTGTAGAGATGTGTCTGCTGCTAGAACTCTGTGTGGCATTGACCTGGTCTCTAATCTGAGCTGCTGTTAACCTGCGATTTCTGAGGCTGGTGACTCAGATAAACTTATCCTCAGAAGCAGAGGTGACTCTTGGTCTTCCTTTCCTGGGGCGGTCCTCATGTGAGCCAGTTTCTTTGTAGCGCTTGATGGTTTTTGCCACTGCACTTGGGGACACTTTCAAAGTTTGCCCAATTTTTTTGACTGATACCTTCATTTCTTAAAGTAATGATGGCCACTCGTTTTTCTTTACTTAGAATTTGTATTATGGCAAGAAAAAAGCAGCCAACAGTCTATTCAGTAGGACTATCAGCTGTGTATCCACCAGACTTCTGCACAACACAACTGATGGTCCCAACCCTTTATAAAGGCAAGAAATTCCACTTATTAAACCCGACAGGGCACACCTGTGAAGTGAAAACCATTCCCGGTGACTACCTCTTGAAGTTCATCAAGAGAATGCAAAAAGGTGGCTACTTTGAAGGACCTAGAATATAAGAATTTCAGTTGTTTCACACTTTTTTGTTAAGTATATAATTCCACATGTGTTAATTCATAGTTTTGATGCCTTCAGTGTGAATGTACAATTTTCATAGTCATGAAAATACAGAAAAGAATTTAAATGAGAAGGTGTGTCGTGTCCAAACTTTTGGTCTGTACTGTACTTAGACATGGTGAGAGCAGACTTTTTCCAGGGGATTTTGGCACATATTCTATTCTACACCCACAAACCAGCTCCTATTTTTTATTTTTAAAGGAAACATGTCACCCGATTCATGCTGCCGAAACCACAGGCAGCATGAATCAGATTCTGGATGCACAACTGCCGGCTGGGGACCATAGTTGGAAAATAAGCTAGTCCGGCGGTGCACCTGGCCAGATTTTCCCAGTGCCGCTTTAGGAGATTTGAGTCAATGGTACACTATCCCCTTGTGCCACTGGTGCAGGCGGCCATCGAGTACCATGAAGCCTGAAAAGCAAATTCTCCTGATCCTCGAACAGCTAGACAATTAATAAATTACGGCTCGTTCTCACCTTTAGTGCATTGATTACAGTTTCAATATGGGTCTTTACAGCTTCGTGCGAGAACTCTGAACTAGCCAGGGTGCACATACTCTCCAATGCCAGGTAGCGCAGGTTGGTCTCCCGATGCTGCAGGAACTGGCCCAGCTGGTTGCATGCCCGGACCAGCAGATTGGGTTCACTGGAGAGCAGGACAGAAGAAACACATGGACTATGTGTAATGGCCTGGTAGTCTGTAGTGTTGAAAACAGGATTTTTGGTTGCTTACCGTAAAATCTCAAAGCCTCCACAGGGGGACACAGGAACCATGGGTGTATGCTGCTGCCACTAGGAGGCTGACCCTATGCACAAAAAAATTAGCTCCTCCTCTGCAGTGTACACTTCACCGACTGGCATTATACTGTTCCGTTAGTAAGAAAGCAATAGGAGAAACACAGTAAAGTTGAAACAACCACAATCATGAGAACTGTAAACATGAGAACCGTCATAGAACACAGAACAGCGAAAACTAACATGGGAGGGTGCAGTGTCCCCCAACGGAGGCTCCGAGAAACAGATTTTACGGTAAGCAACCAAAAATCCTGTTTTCTCTATCGCCTCTCATTGGGGGACACAGGAACCATAGGACATCCAAAAGCAGTCCCTGGGGGTGGGAAAAAGACTTCCATCAGGTCAGAGGACTCACCACTGCCGCCTGCAAGATCCTTCTGCCTAGGCTGGCATCCGCCGAAGCGTAGGTATGGACCTTGTAAAATTTGGCAAACGTGTGGATGGAAGACCAAGTTGCCGCTTTGCTGAGCTGTAGGGCAGAAGCCCTGTGGTGCACCGCCCAGGAGGCGCCGACTGCCCAGGTAGAGTGAACTCTGTTCTTGACCCGGTAAGCCTCCAAAATTGCCGTTCTGATCCAGCGAGTAATAGTCGCCTTGGGAGCCGGCAGGCCTCTGCATGTGCCATCAGGAATGACGAAAAGAGAATCCGTCTTCCGGAAAGAGGACGTTCTATCCAGGTAGATACTCACTGCCCTGACGAGGTCCAGCTTGTTCAGCGATCGCTCCAGAGGATGAGTCGGAGCTGGGCAAAACGAAGGTAGAACGATGTCCTCGTTGAGGTGGAAGGTGGAAACCACCTTAGGAAGGAAGGAAGGAAGGAAGTCGGAGGCCTGAGGACCACCTTGTCCTGGTGGATGACCAAGAAATGAGGTCGGCAAGAAAGGGCCGCCAACTCAGAGACGCGGCGGATAGAAGTGATGGCCACGAGAAAGACCATCTTCCAAGAAAAAAGTGACAGGGAAACCTCCCTGAGAGGTTTAAAGGGGGCACCCCTCAGGACGTCCAGCACAAGATTTAAATCCCATGAATACAACGGGGCCCTGTACGCAGGGACAACGTGGGCTACTCCTTGAAGAAAGGTCTTAACCTGTGGCCGAGAAGATAACGTCTTCTGAAAAAGGAGAGAGCGCAGAAACCTGGCCCTTTAGGGAACAGAGCAAGACCCGAATCCAGTCCTGCCTGAAGGAAGGCCAAGATGGAAGGCATGGAAAAAGACATAGGTGAGACGCGGTTAGGCTCACACCAACGGAAGTAAGCCTTCCAGGTACGATAATAGATCCTGGAAGACGAAGGCTTCCGAGCCTGGATCATGGTGAGAATCACCCGGTCTGAAAGGCCGGACGCTCTTAGAACTGCGGTCTCAACAGCCACGCCGTTAAACTGAGCGACCGAGAATTCGGGTGGCAGATCGGACCCTGAGACAGCAGATCGGGCCTGTCTGGAAGGCGCCAGTGGGCGTCCGCGAGAAGGTTGACAATGTCCGCAAACCAAGCTCTCCTGGGCCAGTCCGGGCGATCAGAATGACCGGCACCCCTTCCACTTTGATCTTTTTGAACAGCTTGGGAAGGGAAGAGGTGGGAACAAATTAGGGCAGCACGAACTGTGACCAAGGAGTGGCCAGAGCGTCAACGCCCACTGTGAGAGGGTCGCGCGATCTGGAGACGAACCAAGGAACCTTCCTGTTCATTCGGTATGCCGTGAGGTCCACATCCGGAGTCCCCCATCGAAGGCAAATCTAATGGAAGACCTCCCAATGCAAGGACCATTCCCCTGCTGCGAGGCCCTCGCGGCTGAGGAAGTCGGCGGCCCAATTGTCCACGCCGGGGATATGCACCACGGATATCACCGGAACCGTTGCCTCTGCCCAGAGGAGGATCTTGGATAACTCAGCGAGGGCCAAGGAACTCAAGTTTCCCCCTGATGGTTGACATAAGCCACAGCCGTGGCGGTGTCCGTCTGGATTCAGATTGGAAGGCCCCCGAGAATCCTTTCCCAGTGACGAAGGGACAGAAAAATGGCCAGAATCTCGAGGACATTTATCGGTAGAGTTGACTCCTGCGCCGACCAACGGCCCTGAACAGTCAAGTGGCGAAACACTGCACCCCAGCCGGGCAAGCCTGTGTCCGTCGTCACTACTTGCCAGTGAACTGGAAGGAAGGACCTGCCCTGGGAGATGAGAGGTGACACCAGCCACCAGTTGAGAGACCATTTGACCCAGAGAGTCGGATCAGACAATCGAGGGAGAAGACAGACTTGTCCCACTGAGACAGAATGGCTTGCTGAAGAGGTTGCGAATGAAATTGGGAAGGGAATCGCTTCCAATGTTGCAACCATCCTCCCCAGAACCTTCATGGCCGATCGGAAGGAGGGAGGCCGAGGACCCTGGAGCAAGCGCATGTCCCGACTAAGGATGGATCTCTTGTCTTTGGGGAGGAAGACTTTGGTCTGACGAGCGTCGAAGAGCATGCCCAGAAAGATGATGCGCTGAGAAGGAATAAGGCAGGACTTCTTCGGGTTGACCAGCCACCCGAAGCGGGCTAGGGTGTAGAGAACGATGGACAGACGTTCGTGAGCCTGAGAAAAGAATGGAGCCTTGAGGATGTCGTCGAGTATGGAAACAGAACCAGGCCTCTGACCCTCAAGATGGCTATCAGCGCTGCCATGATCTTCGTGAAAACCCTGGGAGTGGTTGCAACACTCAATGGCAGGGCGACGAACTTAAAGTGTTCCTGGAGCACCGCAAAGCGCAGGAATTGGTGATGTCCCGGGAATATCGGAACATGGAGGTAGGCATCCTGGATGTCTATGGAGCACAGAAATTCCTGAGCCTCCATGGAAGCAATTACTGAACGAAGGGATTCCATCCTTAAGTGTCTCAGACGAACCCTCTTGTTCAGCAACTTTGAGATCGAGAATGGGACGAACACTGCTGTCTTTCTTTGGTACCACAAACAGGTTAGAATAGAAACCTGTGAACCGTTCTTTTTCTGGGACGGGAACGATCACCCCAGCTTTGAGGAGAGAAGCGATGGCTGCGAAGAAACCGGGAATTAGAGCGGGGTCTCTTGGGGGCCGGGATTTGAAGAAACGATCCTGAGGTCGTGAAAAAAAACTCTATCTTGTATCCCGAGGATACGACTTCCCTGACCCACACGTCCTCTACCGAGGAGATCCAAATGTCCCTGAAGAGGAGACGGCCACCCAGCCTGGGTTGAGGACTGGGGTCTTGTCGTGAGTCATGCGGAGGTGGATCTTCCGGTCCTGGACGATCTACCCTGGGAGTAGCGGGGACGCCAAGAAGGAGTGGGTATAAAGGACACCGACGACGTCTCTTGACATGCCTGGGGCCTCTGTTGATGTTGGTAAAAGGAGTTGGACTGGGGAAGAAGAGAACTTGTGCCCCCGATGGCGTCCTTAATGATTTGGTCTAGCTTAGAACCAAAAAGTCGTGAAATCTGAAAAGGCAGGCTGGTAAGGGACTTTTTAGAAGACAAATCCGCCTGCCAGGCCTTGAGCGTAACGGTCCGACAGATGGCAACATCATTGCTGGACGCCTGAGCCGCACAAGATGCAGCGTCCAGGGAGGCGGAAACCAGGTATTCACTCGCATGAGAAATCTGGTCGGCAAGCTCCACCAGCTGTGCGGGTGGAGCCCCGTCCAGGATGCCCCGACGGCGCTGTTTGGCCCATTTGGATATGGATTTTGAAACCCAAGTGGAAGCAAAGGCCAAGCACAGAGTAGCTGCAGCCACTTCAAAGGCTGATTTCGCAAAGGATTCTATAACCCTATCGTTAGAATCCTTTAGAGATGCCCCGCCGGACAGTGGGAGGACCGTGTTGGTGGATAGCCTAGAGACTGGTGGATCCACCGAGGGAGACGGTCCAATTTGCGGCAAGATCTGGAGAAAAAGGATATAAAACGCCAAGGCGCTTTCCCCTCTGAAAACGTCTGGTTGGATTCTCTCTCGTCATGATCTCCTCGAATTCAGGATGCGGAGCGAAAAACTTGGAAGGTGGTTTAGACAGTCTAAACGAAACCGCCTGATCTGCGGGTTCCGTAGAGGTATCCTTAATGTCACAGGTCTGATTTATCGCTCCAATGAGATTCTGAACCATATCCCTCATGGTAGCGATTTGGTTAGAATCCAGCTCCGAAATATCCTCCGAGGGCGCATCAGAGAACGCCTCGCCTGATTCAGGGGAGGAAGACAGGGAGGAAGCCGCCCGCAGGGAAGGACTGTGTGGCGAGATGGAGCGGGAAGAGGACTCAGACCGGCGTTCCTGTCTGGACCTTTTGCGGCCTATAATGGAGGGCTCGGACGGAGGCTCCTGCGACCCGCTGGCTACTGCGGGGGTCTGCAGAGGTAATCGATCCAGCACGGACACCAGAGTTTGAGACACCCGTGTTAGATCGGCCACCAATTATGACAGAGAGGAAGCCCAGCCTGGGGTGGGGGTATCACTCTCGGGGGCGGATCGGCCGGGGGATCATGGGCGGTGGGAACAATCGGATTGCTGCAGGCCTGACAGAGTGGAGAGGACTGACCTGAGGGAAGTTAGTTACAAGACGAACATGCAAAGTACTTGACTAAGGCAGAAGAGGAAGAAGTAGGAGGATGAGAGCGGCCTCCCTCAGAGGTAGACATTTTGACGGGTCCCTGAAGAAAATGCCAGAGGGTTAGGGGACAGGGGGCAGTGGGGGGGGGGGGGGCGTCAGTCTGCAGACGTAAACGGAATCCAGGTGAAGGAAGTTGTCTGGCTTGTGGGTGGACCTCCGGGGAAATCTTCAGAAAGGGAGGCGATATGAGCTCCTGCCGCAATTGAAGAAGAGGAACCGCAGGAAAAATGCCAGACTGCGCGCTCTGCAAGTTGGTGGAGAGGCAATGTGTGGCGCCAGCAAAGTGGGGAGGGCGGAGTCTGCTGAGCACCCAGGAGTACCAAGATGGCGCTGGTGGGCGGAGAATGCGGGGAGAAGGTTGTCGGGCGGGAGAAAAGCCCGCCCGAGCAAACCAGAAGTGGCAGAGTCACGGCGCCGGAAGTAGGCCCCGGCCGAAGCCGGGACCTAAATTAGAGGCCGGCGCCACCGGAGAAGAGAACCGCGGCGCCGGAGCAGTGCACCGCAGGAATTAAGCGGTGCGGCAGCCTGCCAAGGCCGCCACGCAGACACAGGATGCATTGCGGCCGCCGAGCGGTGCGGCCGCCGAGCGGTGCGGCCGCAGGGGGAAGCGGCGCGGCAGCCTGTCACGTTGTAAGAGAAGAACCCGCGGCCGCCGAGCAGTGCGGCTGCAAGGGAGAGCACTGCGGCCGCCGAAGGAGACAGATCCAGCTTCCCTAGTCCAGCCTACCACAGCTATGGAGGGAGCGTGGCCTGAAAGACCGCCGCACAATGAGATTCTGCCCGTGGTTGCCCCAGGGATCCCTAATAAAAACAAAGGTAAAAATTGTTTCCCTAGCATTTCCAAAAGGGACCTCTGCTCCCCCACACTGCGAGTAATCTAGGAATGGGAGGGGAAAACATTCACCTAACATCCCACGCAGTTACTAACCTGAGGGGAATGAGACGTCCAGGGTGCTGTGATGGATGTCCTCGTCTCCTCCAACCGACAGGCTCTGGTAGGCGAGTGGGTGGGGGACGGAGCTAGGACCGGACTTCTGAGCACGCTTGTGTGCTAGAATCATGGTCCTGCTGTGGGATCTATGAGGATATGGGGTGGCAGTACATGCCATACTCATAGTCCGTATAGTGGGACTACAGGTGTGACTGTTCACCCTGTATCCCTCCGGAGAACCTAAAAGAAAAACGACGCACATTGAGGTAGATAGGGGTCTAATAAAAGACCGTGTCCACCTCCTACTGACACGAAGCTAAACTGAAGAGTATAATGCCAGTCGGTGGGGTGTACACTGCAGAGGAGGAGCTAACTTTTTTTGTGCATAGCGTTAGCCTCCTAGTGATAGCAGCATACACCCATGGTTTTTGTGTCCCCCAATGAGAGGCAATAGAGAAATCTCCCTTCGGAGCTGCAGAATTGGAAAGACCTGAATGCAGGTGGTATTTAAATGCTATAACAGGAGGTTGATTGCTATGGAGTAAAGTGGTCTTGATCAACCTCTCACTCACTAAATGTTGCTGCAGGACATCATCCATTATACTGGATTAAATGTGGTGAGTGGTGTCTGCTTTTTTATAAAGCCCTCACATCAAATATAGTGTCAAAACCTAATACAGTAAGTGATAACTGAAGGGAAAAGTATATAAGACATGCCATGTGATGCGCCAAGAGAAAGCGCCATTTCTGAACAGCCGCTATAAGGGTATGTGCACACGATGCAAATTTAGTGCACAATTAGTGCAGATCTGCAGCAGATTTTTCTGTTGCAGAAACGCTGCAGATCTGCACTGTGATTTACAGTACAATGTAAATCAATGTGAAAAAAAAAAAAAAAGCTGTGCACATGGTGCAGAAAAATCCGCGCAGAAACGCTGCATATTTCAAAGAAGTGCATGTCACTTTTGTGCGTTTCTGCACCCCTCCGTTAATAGACATCCGCAGTGGTAAAAACTGCACAAAATCCGCATCAATGCCGCACAAAAAAAATGCATAAAAACGCATCAAAACCGCACCTGCGGATTCTGCCAGGAGATGCAGATTTAGTGCAGAAAATTCTGCATCACATTTTTTACGTGTGCACATAGCCTAAGTGATGTGAAAATAAGAAGCGGTCCAAAAAGCTACCCTTACCTGTCATGGTAAATGATGAGGCTGATCGCCTCAAACAACACGGCATTCTTGGCATTGGAGTGCTGCACCTTCTTGGATTTGGGGGGTTCCTGGGCCTTATTGAGAATGGTCTCCAAGCATTCGGTCAGCCGTCCTCGGACTGCGGGGTCTTCTGCAAGGGAGTTATGTGTCAGCAGCACTAAACAATGTGTGACATAAATCGCACACCATCCATACCCGGAGGATTCATCCTCAGCGCTTGGCTTACTCTAATCTAGGATAATGGGAGAGACATCTATAAAGTACACACAAAGCAGTAAAATGGCAGCACTGTAGCCATGAAGATTACAGTTAGAATTAAAGCGCATCTAAACTTTTCATTTAAATTATTTTATCCAGCATGAAAAAGTTCTGAAACTTTGCAAGTAATTTTATAAAGAGGATTTGGCATCAGAAGATACTCATATGGAGTAAAAGCAGGGGTTTCAAAATCCCCTACATGCTTTTTTTTTTTTTTTTTTTTTTTTTAAAGAAAAGACGACAAATTCACAGTTTTAAACTTTTCTATTCTGGATAGAGTAAAAGAATAATAAAAAAAATTAAATAATAAGTTTAGTTACTCTTTAAATAAAAGCATCTTCTCTGAGGGTACAGAGAATCGGGCATGCAGGCACCAACCCTAGCTTCAGGGGCATCCAGAGTTTGTGAGTGCACGTATGGACTAAAGCAGGGGTGGGCAATTCATTATCCAGAGGGCCAACATGAGAGAACGTGACTGTTGTGGAGGGTCGAACCAATAGGCTGACATGAATTCTACTCAATATTAATAACATACAATTAATATAATTAATATTAATTATCGCTCAATATTGAGCATAATTTAATATGCCAACAATACCCAATATACTGTTTGAACTCGAATACAGCCTCATCTATTTATCGTATGAGGTGGACAGCCTCCCCATGTCCAGTACATGAGGCCCCCATAGCCTCCCCATGTCCAGTACATGAGGCCCACACAGCCTCCCCATGTCCACAATAAGACCCCCATTGCCTTCCCCATGTGCAGCAAAACATCCCATATACATAAATAACAAAAACAAAAAAAACAGATATATACACAACCGTTCAAAAGTTTAGGGTCACCTGGACAATTGTGTTTTCCATGATAACTCATACTTTTATTAATCAAATGAGTTGCCAAATGAATTGAACATCTAGTCCAGACATTGACCAGGTTCGAAAAAAAGATTTGAGATAATTTTCTCCTTCAAACTTTGCTTTCGTCAAAGAATGCTCCCTTTGCAGCAATTACAGTATTGCAGACCTTTGGCATTCTAGCAGTTAATTTGCTGAGATAATCTGGAGAAATTTCACCCCATGCTTCCAGAAGCCTCTCCCACAAGTTGGTTTGGCTTGATGGGCGTTTTTTGCACCATACGGTCCACCTGCTCCCACAACAGCTCAATGGGGTTGAGATCTGGTGACTGCGATGGCCGCTCCATTACAGATAGAATACCAGCTGCTGCTTCTACCCTAAATAGTTCTTGCATAATTTGGAGGTGTGCTTTGGATCATTGTCCTGTTGTACAATGAAATTGGCTCCAATCAAGCGCTGTCCACAGGGTCTGGCATGGCGTTGTAAAATGGAGTGAGAGCCTTCCTTATTCAAAATCCCTTTTACCTTGTACAAATCTCCCACTTTACCAGCACCAAAGCAACCCCAGACCATCACATTACCTCCACCATGCTTGACAGATGGCGTCAGGCACTCTTCCAGCATCTTTGTTTTTCATCTCACAAATGTTCTTCTGTGTGATCCAAAACACCTCAAACTTGGATTCGTCTGTCCATAACACTTTTTTCCAATCTTCCTCTGTCCAATGTCTGTGTTCTTTTGCCCATGATAATCTTTCCCTTTTATTAGCCAGTCTCATATGACTTTCTTTGCCACTTTGCCCTGAAGGCCAGAATCCCGGAGTCGCTTCTTCACTGTAGACGTTGACACTGGTGTTTTGCGTGTATTATTTAATGAAGCTGCCAGTTGAGGACCTGTGAGGCGTCGATTTCTCAAACTACAGACTCTAATGTACTTGTCTTGCTGCTCAGTTGTGCAGCGGGCCTCCCACTTCTCTTTCTACTCTGGTTAGAGCCTGTTTGTGCTCTTCTCTGAAGGAAGTAGTACACACCGTTGTAGGAAATCTTCAGTTTCTTGTATGGAATAGCCTTCATTTCTAAGAACAAGAATAGACTGTCGAGTTTCACATGAAAGTTCTTTTTCTCTGGCCATTTTGAGAGTTTAATGGAACCAACAAATGTAATGCTCCAGATTCTCAACTAGCTCAAAGGAAGGTCAGGTTTATAGGTTCTCTAATCAGGTTCTTTAATCAGCCAAACTGTCTTCAGCTGTGCTAACATACTTGCACAAGGGTTTTCAAGGGTATTCTAACCATCCATTAGAATGCTTACACAGTTAGCAAACACAAAGTACCATAAGAACACTGGAGTGATGGTTGTCACCTATGAAGATATTGCATTAAAAACCCGACATTTGCAGTTTACCACATTAACTCATTATCTACCAATGTCCTTTTTTTGGGACACCTAATCTTTTGCTCCTAACAACTAAGATTTTATAATTTTTATAATTAGGTCAAATTTTTTGTGTGATGTTTGTAAAATGAACGTTTTCAAAATAGGAAATCATGTCATTGTCATTTTTAATTGAATATTGGGACACCCTTTTCTGAAAAATCCGTAAAATGAAAATTTCTAATTTGGCAAGTAATGGGTTAACAATGTATAGAGTATTTCTGAATCATTTAATGTTGGCTTCATTGGAAAAAAACGGCTTTTCTTTCAAAATAAGGACATTTCTAAGTGACCCTAAATTTTTTAATGGGTAATGAGCACTGCAGACAATCAGCGATTGCCAACGGGCTGCTTCTCTCATAATTCACTAGGATGTACGAGGTTCACAGGAAGTGCGAGTGAACCAGCCCATTAGATAATGCCGATTGGCTGCAGTGCTCATGTGGCGTAACGTCACGAGAGCCCTGGCACCAACATCACTAGAACAGCGCTAGTGTGGAGGGGAGCATCAGTTATTTTTATTTGACACTGGGGAATTTAGTATTTAGGAAGGGGTTGTCTGAGCAGTGGAAAAACGCTGTGACCTCATCAGATCGGCTAGATTTTGCTTCAACAAGTCTCAGGTCTTCTTGCCCCTCTTATTATTGCACCAGCTATTGGAGTGCATTGGGTATGTGCTAACCACTGCATGCCTCAACACATGCCTGCAGCAGCTCTAGCCCAGTGAGCTAGACATCACAATTTAACCCTCAAAGTCGCTTTTGCCCAATTCTCCAGCTCCTGACACATTAAATTCAAGAACAGACTGTCACTTGCTGCCCAATATATCCCGTCCCATGACAGGTGTCACTGTCACAGGATATAGCCAACAACATTTCCTACAACAGGTACCGTATATACTCGAGTATAAGCCGAGATTTTCAGCCCCAAATTTTGGGCTGAAAGTGCCCCTCTCGGCTTATACTCGAGTCACGGTGGGCGGCAGGGTCGGCGGGTGAGGGGGAGAGGGCGCTGAGGCATACTCACCTAGTCCCGGCGATCCTGGCGCTCCCCCTGCCAGTCACACGGTCTTCGGGTGCTGCAGCTCTTCTCCTCTTCAGCGGTCACGTGGGACCGCTCATTACAGAAATGAATAGGCGGCTCCACCTCCCATAGGGGTGGAGCCGCATATTCATTTCTCTAATCAGCGGTGCCGGTGACCGCTGATAGAGGAAGAGGCTGCGGCACCGAAGACCGTGTGACAGGCAGAGGGAGCGGGACGCCGGGAGCAGGTAAGTATGTAATTCACCTGTCTCCGTTCCACACGCCGGGCGTCGCTCCATCTTCCCGGCGTCTCTCCGCTCTGACTGTGCAGGTCAGAGGGCGCGATGACGCATATAGTGTGCGCGGCGCCCTCTGCCTGATCAGTCAGTGCGGAGAGACGCCGGGACCGGACGCTGGGAGCTGCAATAAAGAGGTGAGTATGGCATTTTTTTTTAATTGCAGCAGCAGCAATGGCACAGCTTTCTATGGCACAGCTATGGGGTAATACTGAACGACGCAGAGCACTATATGGCAGCTATGGGGCAATACTGAACGGCGCAGAGCACTATATGGCACAGCTATGGGGCAATAATGAACGGCGCAGAGCACTATATGGCACAGCTATGGGGCAATAATGAACGGCGCAGAGCACTATATGGCACAGCTATGGGGCAATAATGAACGGTGCAGAGCACTATATGGCACATCTATGGGGCAATAATGAACGGCACAGAGCACTATATGGCTGCTATGGGGCAATAATGAACAGTGCAGAGCACTATATGGCACAGCTATGGGGCAATACTGAACGGCGCAGAGCACTATATGGCACAGCTATGGGGCAATAATGAACGGTGCAGAGCACTATATGGCACATCTATGGGGCAATAATGAACGGCGCAGAGCACTATATGGCACAGCTATGGGGCAGTAATGAACGGTGCAGAGCACTATATGGCACAGCTTTATATGGCACATCTATGGGGCAATAATGAACGGTGCAGAGCACTATATAGCACAGCTTTATATGGCACATCTATGGGGCAATAATGAACGGTGCAGAGCACTACATGGCACAGCTTTATATGGCACATATATGGGGCAATAATGAACAGTATGGAGCATTATATGTGGCACAGCTTTATATGGAGCATCTTATGGGGCAATAGTGAACGGTATGGAGCATCTATTTTTATTTTTGAAATTCACCGGTAGCTGCTGCATTTCCTACCCAAGGCTTATACTCGAGTCAATAAGTTTTCCCAGTTTTTTGTGGCAAAATTAGGGCGGTCGGCTTATACTCAAGTCGGCTTATACTCGAGTATATACGGTAGGTTTCATTCCTTCCTGACAGGTAAACTGCATGTCAGGCACCTATGCATTTTCGGGGGTTGCAGGCACATGTAATATGTAATGTAAGGCACATGTAATATTCACTGCTCCCCTGTGAATCAACTTGGCACAGGTTCAGCACCAAGGTGATGGACAGCAGGTGCAGTGAATATTACATGAGGCTAATGAGCGGGAGCACAGGACCTCCTGCTGTCTCTGCAGCCTGCAGCCAGCCCACCACAGCCCCCTGACACCACTCCAGAGCTGCTCCCCCTCCTCTACAGCACAGGACTGCACACAGATTCGGATTATAAAACGCACCCCCCACTTTCCCCAAAAATTTGGGGAAACAAAAGTGCGTCTTATAATCCGAAAAACACGGTAATCTGTAAAAAAAAAAAAAAGTCAATAAGTATGAAGACATTTAGAAAAAAAAAAGATTTTTTTTAATTACTAAAATAAAAAAAAATGCAGTATGGCACTGCCGTAATTTACTGACCTAAGGGAAAAAAAAAAATAAATAAAAAATAAAAAAAATCGCTTGTCATTTTTAGAGCACAATTTATGCAGTAAAATGAATATCCAAATAAATGATGAAAAAAGATTTAATTTCCTTTATGTTTTTCTGCTTTTCAATACAGGACCTTGGCACGGTTGACTCTCCGTGACTCCCCAGACCTTTCTTGAATAACCACACCACACGTATTTTTGGATAATAACGGCCACAGCAGCCAATTTATTATTGATATTAATAATCAAAAGACCCTTGGTGAGACCCTCGAAGCTAACCCGATCCTGGTCTGGTGATTATCCCGTCGGCACTGCCTCTTCCCTCTCAGCCTTACTTCCAGCCGCGTTTTTCCCATGCTCGGAAGCACCATGATTTGAGGGGAGAGGTTGCCTCCACACCGTTAGCCTGTACCCGACTTCCATCGTCAGGTACCCAACCATCGGTACCGCGCACCCGACCTCCAACATCAGGTGGCCCTCCGGGTCCCACGATAACGTGACCCCGACCTGCCTCGTCGGGTATCACCAGACCACCAACAAAGTAACTATCCACGGTAGGGGGGGTCCCGCAATGCAAGAATCCCCCCTTTACCGAACTTTTCTGCCAGCTTCGAGGACCCACCAACGCCACACCGAGAGCACTTGACCCCCCCCTTCAAGTGCTCGAGACCCCACCAACCAACCCTGCTGTGGCCTTCCGTATACCCCCAAGCATGGTAAAATGAATGGTGCCAGTAAAAACTTCACCTTGTCTGCAAAAAAAAAAAAAACTGATATAACGATGTCGACAGAAAAATAATAATTAAAAAAAAAATGTATGGCTCTTAGAAAAAAGTAAAAACGCAAAAATGAAAAATGACAGTCGTGGCAAAGTGTTGGGTTAAGATACAGATGTCAACTATACCTGAAAACGTGCCGTGAAACAGGGCCAAATAGGAACAGCTTAAATCTGGGAAAGGAATATTCTACCACTATGAGCAGGCAGCGTCTCCAATATAAACAGGCAGCGGCGGCCATGATGTGCAGATGACAGATCACAACGCAGGCAGCAGAACGCATCCTGGCCATACACTGTGTGTAATAAGGTTTAGAGGTCTCAGATGAGGAGAGCAAATATGGCACGTCAGGTGGGGAGGGGAAAATGTGCTCTACGAGTTCACTTTTTGGGCAACAAGTGACAAGAGTTTCCATCTAGACTGCACCTGATACAAAGTCCTCAGATGTTACTGTATGGACGCGCGTGGTCACACCCCCGCGCAAAACCTCTGTATGGACGCACGTGTTCACACCCCCGCGCAAAACCTCTGTATGGACGCACGTGTGTTCACAACCCTGCGCAAAACCTCTGTATGGACGCACGTGTGTTCACAACCCTGCGCAAAACCTCTGTATGGACGCACGTGTTGACACAATCTCTGTATGAACACATGTACACACGCTTCTTTAGTTATCTGGATGGGTTTCTGTGCCCAGACCGCTGCCACTTTACACAGGAGATAAGTTGCAACCATTGATTCGCCACATCAGCAAGCAGCCCAGTAAGCGTCATCACTGGAATCAGGGTATGTGCCACTACTTCAGGCTATTCTCGAATTGGGCAACAAAAACCTGGTGACATATTCCCTTTAAATAGTTATTATCATCCGATACATCCATGGCATATCCACAGGATGTGCAGGTCAGGTTTTTGAAATGTATTCTCCAGCCTTCTGAACGTGCACTCCGCCTTCTAGCTTCAGGTGTTTTAATTACAGCAGGTCCAATACCCCTCCACAGACAGAGAGAATTTTTAGTCTAGGAAGAGGTTTCACATGCACCCATTCAGATGGAGAAGTTTATTCTCAGCGAGGTAAGGCAAGCGTAGGACCTGGTATAAGAGATGCCATAAAGTGGCTACCAGGTACACATAAAATTGGCCATTTTTATGCGCTAAAAGCTCTCATTTTTCATATTTCTAGTGCAGTAATGCAGTTCAAATTTCGTATTTCAAGTTTGTATGTTCTAGCGCTGCAGTGTGCTGCCTTATTTACTTAAATATCCACAGGATGTGTCACATATTTGATCGGTCGAGAGGTTAGAATGCATAATCTCAAGAATGGGGGGTCCCCCATCTGAAGACCACTGCCACTAGAGAACGGTTCCCTCTTTATGGATATGAATATAACCATACAACAGAAAAGCTAGTAAGAACTTCAGCAAAACTACTATGCAAAATGTCAGCTCTAAAAGCCTATAAGCAGCACTTCCATTATGATCCTTACAGTGGTCCATATGTAGCATTTCTATAGCCAAGAGAAGCTGGGGGCAACACATTAGGTACAGATATGGCATAAGTGTGGAAGACCATCCAAAATCCAGCTATAAACACCTACAAAATTCGTCTAGTTGCTTTCAAAGGGAAATCCATGGTTTTCTGATGGCTAATCCTTCAGAAAGACCACAGTTGATAAAAGGAAGGTCCCGCAAGTAAAACTGCAAATCTGCAGCTGAAATCTGAGGTTCTGCTTTGGATTTCGGCCACTGACCCCTGAACAAATTAAAGTTAAATTTTTCCACTGCATATTTATCCTAAGGGGTTAAGAAACGTACTAAATGGTTTTGAACAATTCAAAGCAATGATTTAAGAGCAGTGCGCTCTTAAAAATCGAGAATGTGGGGCAACCACTTTATAAGTGTATAAAAAGATTATTGATCAAGAGCGCGCTGCTCCGCAACCCCTCGGCTATTACTACTTTCGAGAGGGCGGTGCGCTCCCCATTGATTGGACAGAGGCATCATCAAGGCACGATGGCCTGAACTGTGCACTCTCTGATGCTGCAAGCAAAAGCAGTTATCAGAAGGAGCGCACTGCCACTACAGCTGGCTGGATTTATGCCATCCCAAGATCAGAGGTCCTCGCTCAGCACAAAGATGTTCGGTTTTACTTTAGTTAGATGAGTATTAAAGAAAGAAAGGCCGGATTTAGTTTTCAGTTTGCAGCATCGAGACACCTCATAAAAAGGTGTCACATCCAATTATGTTCTGCGGCCATGTAAGAACTATTTATTACCTGGGGGAGGGTAACACTGTAACAGCCTTAGTAATTTCACAGAAAGCCAGGGAGCGGGGACAAAATAGTACGTATAATCCTGAAGGTCTGTGGAGGCCGATGTGACAATCTGCAAGGAGAAACACATGAAGTGTGAAAGTGTGATGACGACACCATACTGATACTGCACAGAGGAGGCTAATGCACTGTCTTAGATTTGGACAGCTCCGAACCAAGACTAGATGACCCAAAATCATTACAACTGCTTGTCCTAGATAACAAATTTGATGCATCATTGGACAATTTTGCAACCCCCTTTAGGCCATCTCCATTTTTTTCTAAGCCTCACCCCCTTGTTTATAGCGCCAAAGAACGTACAGAAATTCTGCCCCTTATGAATCCCAAAAACCACAAACCGGGGGTAGAGTTTCATCATTACCCTACTCAGCCGAGACACTGCAAGGGACACCGAGGTCTTGAACTCCTCAGGATTCTTCTGTGCCAAAGTAGTGATCAGACTGGTGGCAGCGGTCACAACACCCTGCAAGTCAAAGAAAAATCCAGATAATGACATCCATATGACCAGATGGCATCAGCTTTAGATGAAGGCGCACACCCAGTTCTGGTCGCCTAGCTCCAGGACTCCACAGAGAAGGTTAAGCAGCTCTTCATACTTTCACCATCGCCATGGGCCTACAAAACGCTATTCCAAATCCATGGTGCCCTGGATTCCAATAGAAACGTGAACACTTCAGGTGAACTGACCCCCTAGCAGGCTTATATTCTACATAGGAGCTTGTACATGGGATGTCCAGTCACCAGAGATTGATGACCTCTCCATAGGATCCTCTTGGACAGAACATTCTGCAGTACCCGGCAGCGGCTGCTACACATCGAATTAAGCTGTATAGTGCGGCTCTGTTCCATTTGCACATCCGGTTTTTGGTCTAATTGATTAGTGGGGGATATCGGACACACAATCTGAAAATGATCTTATGGATAGGTCATCAATATAGTGTGACTTGTAAACCCCTTTAAATATATGTTTTCCTTAAAAGGCCTCATGTAGGGTCACTGAGGCAGATGTTGAGCGGGGGGCGCCATATCACTTTTTGCCAACCTGCGTGGCAAGGTAGTGAAACCATTAGGCCAAAATTCGGGTCAGATGGCCTACTGCCCATTTTTGTGACCTATCCATGCATGACATAAGCCCCCCTTTTTAATACTGATCAATTAAACTTGGTGTAAATAGTAGAGGGTCTTTTTTCAAGAGTTTTGTTATATTTGGGACTTAAGTCAATATCTGATTTTTTGTGTTTTTTTGCATGGTGGTGGTCCAATTCTGCAGAAACCTGCCGTAATCGGGGGAAGCAAGCGTAAATCTGAACATCATTGTGTTTTGACTAATAAAAAGGTGGTCCTGGATTGGGGAGACTTTCTTCCGAGGGTCCATATGCCTCATGAAGCAGATGCTATCTAATCAGATACAGTTTATTGAAGGGAAAGTGGAAATCCAGCTGACCGAGTTTATGGACACAATCCTGGGACGGTGCAGGGATACAAGCGGTGTAGTCAGCAGGTAGGAATCACGCTCAAGGAAAGTAATTAAGATAAAAAAAAACTTTGCTGGGACATATTAAAACTCAAATTGTAAAAATCCATGGAAAAAAAAATTGTAAGAAAAAAAAAAAAAAAAAATCAGGGATGGGCCTTCTGCGTTTCTAACACTTCAGTTCTTAATCATAGTACAATCCAATAAGAGCAGAATCCATTTTATAGCCAAGGAAAGGAGAAGGGACTATCATATATTGAAAGAAAAATCACAATTACTGGACAGATGATGGAATATGCTGCTTCAATACATGAACATGAGGTCAGATCCAACATTCATTCCTTTTGGAATATGTGTATATACATTAAAAGATTCAGCGAACGTGCGTGAATAAGGCGTTATCTGAGCATGCTCTGGTGCTAACCGAGTGACTTCGGTGTGCTCAAATACTATGTTCGAGTCACGGGCGGCTGCATTTCTCGTGGCTGTTCGACAGCGGCAACACGTGCAGGGATTTCCTAACAAACAGGCGCTGTTTGTGTTGTGGCTGTCGTACAGCCGGGAGACCTGCAGCCGCGGGGACTCGGACACATTCCTCCAGCAGGTCAAAGTCACTCGGACAGCACCTCGTCTGAGCACGGTCACTCGTCACTACTCTATACTTTAAGACACAAACCAAAAAGACTAGGCGTAACAACGCAAACAAAACTAAAAAGAATGTGTATATAGGTGTATAGCACAATACCAGCGTGTACATCCTAAAAAGGTTGAATGGCAAAACCATTCGAAACGTGAGAAAGCAAAGAAACCGCTAGACATGGGTGTAAGAGGGATGGATATGGGACCAAGGGTGATATAAAGCACCTTTATTGAACAGTGGGTGGCAATAATTGGCACTGTGCTTGTGCAGGCACTCTGTGCACACAGGGCAAATTATTGCCACCCACTGTTCAATAAAGGTGTTTTATATTATTACCTTTGGTCCCATATCCATCCCTCTTAAACCCACGTCTAGCGGTTTCTTTGCTTTTTCTATACTTTGAGGGAATTTCATAATATGGTTATACCGAGTATAAAAAAGAAAAAAAAAATATAATAATAATACAAGTTTATTTTCTGTACATTTTTTCCCTTACTTTGTTGTGTAAGGTATTGATCATGAGATTCAGAATTGGCTATTCTTACATTTGTCTTTAATATCCTCTTTCAAAAAGATGGATAACCACACAATCTCGCACTGGTTGCTTTGATCAAATGCGCAAGTATATTGATTACTCCATGGAAATTCACCAATATATACTTAATGTTAATTGTTCTTCAATAAAAAAATAAAAAAAATAGTATTTTTTCTTTCCTTTATAAAAGTTTTTCTACAATGCCAGGGATGTTCCATTGTTGCAAAATTTTCACCTAATTTTCAATATATACACAACCTGTAGTCCCAAAGCGTCTGTTTCACAGATTATGTCCTCATCGTTTGGCTTGGCTGTGAGACATCCATACCGAATTTCAGTGGATACATAATTAATTGTAATGAGTGAACGTGCTGGGATAAGGTGTTATCTGAGCATGCTCGGGTGCTAACAGTGTCTTCAGCGTGCTCGAATGATATGTTCGAGTCCCCGCGGCTGTATGTCAGCGTGACAAACACACACACACAAAAAAAAAAATGGTGTAGTGTGTGCGCCTGTATGGGAAATGCAAAAAACCTGCACTTTGACTTCTGCCAGTAAAAAATCTAAAATTAATTGCTACTACATGTAAAGCCTGCACATTACAACACGGGGGGTTTACTCAGAATAGGTGTCAGAACACAAAAGACCCTCAGAACAAAAACTACATCAAGTTTCTCAGGTGCCTCCCAACACTTTCTGCAAATCCACCAAAGGGAATGTCAGCACTTGGAGGGTTAAAGCAATCGCGAAGAAAAAAAAAAAATATCCACACCCAAAAAAGGAGATAAATCTCATCCCTTAGAGTATAGAGGCTTCTTGGATCACATATACATGTATTCCAAAAGGAGTAAATATTGGATCTGAGCTCATGCACATGTATTGAAGCAGCATATTCCATCTATTATTATAGCGCCATTTATTCCATCATCTATTATTAATTATTATAGCCCCATTTATTCCATGGCGCTTTACATCCAGTATTTGGGATTTTTCTTCCAATATATGAACGTCACTTCTCCTTTCCTTAGGTATAAAAACAGGATTTTTGGTTGCTTACCGTAAAATCTGTTTCTCGGAGCCTTCGATGGGGGACACAGCTCCCCCAATGAGAGGCGACAGAGAAATGGATTCTGCACTCATTGGGACTGTACTATGATTAAGGACTGAAGTGCTCGAAACATGGAAGGTTTTTTTTTTTTTGGACCATTTTTAAATGTTTGAATAAAGTTTTTTATTTTAATTACTTTCTTTGGACGTGATGCTGGATTCACCCTCCATTTGCATTCCAGTTTATTAAAGGGGCATTCACAAGTATCTAAGTTATCCCCGAAACACACAATAGCAAACAACATCCCGATAGCTGAGCGTTTAACTGGTGGGACTGCCACCCATCCTGAGAATCGGGGCTCTGAAGAGCCTCGTGTGAACAGAGCGGTGGGAGATCGTGTGCAATGCAGTGACCATTTTTTGGGATTGTCGAAGAGCAGGAGAACACTGCGCTCCGCAATCTCCAGCGACCCATTAAGAATGAATGGAGCCGCAGTGCACATGGTAGACCACCGCTACATTCACACAGGGCTCTTCAGAGATCGGGATTAGTGATGAGTGAACGTGCTGGGATAAGGTATTATCTGAGCATGCTGGGGTGCTAAACAAGTGACTTTGGCACGCTCGAATACTATGTGCGAGTCCCCGTGGCTGTATGTATTGGGGCTGTCGAACAGCCGTGAGACATGCAGGTGTAGGACTGGAACATATTATTCGAGCACGCTGAAGTCCCTCGGTTAGCACTGGAGCATGCGCAGATAACACCTTATCCGAGCACGTTCACTCGTCACTAATCACAATGAAAGCCCACTTACCAGATGCTGATCGTTGAGAAGATGAACCACCCGCGAGGTCCACTCATTGGTGAGTACAAGATCTGGAGAGGTGCGGTAGAGGCGCAGTAGACAGAGAGCAGCGCTCTGTTTAACACTGTCCATTGTGTCCCTAAAGGAAGGGACATCACAAAGGCACATTAGAAACTCGTATAACGTGGGCCCATGGATCGGCAGATTTGTCCTGAAAGTCCTACATTAGGTGGACCCAAATCACTAAATCTAATCCTTATACATCGGCTGATTCACAGCAATAAAAGATGTACGGTATTTGGCCATAAGAATCCTTCCAAGGTCCTCAGGATAAGGCTGCACCCCACACCTTGCCTCTAGGACTTCTGGGCTCTTATTTGGGCCTCCAACTGTTCACATATTTGCATATACAAATATACTGATTATACAATGAACCATGCTATCTCTATACCTACATATTTTCTGAAATTAGACCCCTGGCACGTTATGAACTTTACACTCGTAGATGTAAACATGGAAGAAAATGCACAAATTTGGGGGGTTTAAACCCCAAGCATAGCCTGACACTACAAATACAAGATCAAGACGATCCAAATGTGAAAGGACCAAAAATCTCCAAAATCCAAACACTGCATCTTCACCAAGGAAGGCCTTACCCAGCAACCAGAATCCGGGGAATCTCTCCGGCAAAGGCTTCTGCCATCTCTCGGCTCCCGACATTGGCAATGCAGTGCAAAGCCAGTCCCATAAAAGTGGGGTTGCGGCTGGACAGGTCATTTTTGATGGCGTTGTTAATGAGGCGGATGAGTTCACTGTTGGAGTTCACCAGCACGGAGATGAAGAGGTAACCCTGAAAGAAGCAGCCAGCGAACAGTTAGTACACCTGTAGGAAATAAAAATGTGCTTCAGCTGCAGTACCAGGCACGGCCACTAAAATATGCATGGCGCTGTTCCTGAAAATAAAGGGGACGCAGCTTCTTCAATGATCTGATCTGTGGGGGTGCGAGCAGGCAGACCTCCCGCTGATATGACAATACTATGGGGAGACCTTCAATAACAAAATATCAGACTTCTTTAATATTAATTTAGATTTTTAAAGCGGCAGTCCCTTGATTCAAAAAAATAAAAATACATCTGGATTCCCACTCAAAACACTCACTTTAGAAGAGATTTCCCAGTTTCGGAAAACCCATTACATGGTTGTAATTTAAACTGTACATCACTCACCCTCCCCAGGTCCAGCAACAAGTCTCTGCAGCTGCTCCCGTAATGGGTTATTGTCTGAAGCAATTATGTCAGATCAACGCTGCAGACAATCAGTGAGCTTAGCGTCTCGTGCAGTCAACTCTGACACAGCCACTGACCTCACCGGTCGGCTGCTGCGGTGTGAAGTCATTAACCCTGCAATCAGTATCAGACACTGGAAGCCGATCTGGACCCGGGGAGGGTGAGAAGAGCAAAGGGTTTGCTTTTTGTTTTTATAAACTGCAAACTAAAGGACGGGTTTACGCTTCGATGTGTCCAGTGGTCGCACATGCTCAGTCCTGGACTCATGGACACAGATGGCAGAGAGATTGCGCCTTTTTCAGGCTGGTCAGTAAGTACTGTTGCATCAGAAGACACTTTCTTACAAATCACACTTTCTTGCAAACACATGGGGGCGCCACCCAGCAACCATGGGGGCGCCACCCAGCAACCATGGGGGCGCCACCCAGCAACCATGGGGGCGCCACCCAGCAACCATGGGGGCGCCACCCAGCAACCATGGGGGCGCCACCCAGCAACCATGGGGGCGCCACCCAGCAACCATGGGGGCGCCACCCAGCAACCATGGGGGCGCCACCCAGCAACCCGCTTGTTAATTATTGCATTTGACGGGATTGCGCAGAAAAGCTGTTCATACACGATGTTCAGGCTCTCATGCACCCATGAACTTGGGGTGTTAAATGTAGATGGATATTGCACTCCACCTGTAAATAAATTGCGCAAATGAAATGCTCTGTGTGCCAACAGTGGATCTAGGGTACACTCATGCACAAAGGCTGTCAGGTGGCATCGGGGGCGTAACATTCATAGTTGCAAAGATCTCAACCGGGCCCATGGGGGTGATGAGTCCACTGACAACAGGGCAAACTTCAACAGGATGTTCATCCTCGAACGCACATTCAGCTGAAGTGTAACATTCAGAAGTGGACATAAATACCAAGAAGGAGCCCAAGATGGGGGTCATTCCTAAATAACTATAGTCCTTACAGGATTTAGAAAGGCTCATACATCTGATCAACATGCAGAGGGGGTGGGGTGGGGGGCCAAATCTTGCACCAAGGCCCATTGGACTAGTTATGCCATGTGTGACATGTCATCCATGAGGACATCTGGGATGTATTAGTGGTACTCAGCAGCTGTGCCGGCCTCTGCCTCCGGCCCCCGCAGGTGCCCACCATCCCAAGTGACAGTGACTAAGGCAGAAAACCTACATCTAAGCAGACGGGGAAGAGGCAGAAGGAAAAATCCCACTTACGATCTGCTTCTCTGTGTACTTGTTGGAGCTGAGCAGATTTACCGCCTCCATGTGGCCGAAGTCGATGTCATGGCCGAGTAAGAAGATGAACAGCAGCTTGCAGACGTATTTCTTCTTGCTGTAGCCGTCCAGAGCTTTGTCTCCTGTGGAAGAAGGGGACACAGGCATGAACGTTATAAGAGGTTGGGGGTCTGGAAATATACAAGTGTGGTGCACGGATCGCACGCCGCGCTAGGTTACCAGCACTGGGGACACAAGAAGAATTTTAAACAAGTTTATGGGAAAGTGGCCAGGACATCCCCTTTAAGGACTATTAATTATTAAGCGTTTCCACATTACAGGCGGCCCCCTGACAGAGCGGCTCGCATACCGAGCAGCAGGGAGAGGTCGGCTTGGCTGATGAACAGAAATAAAGCGCTGACTATACTCCTTGTATAGTGGGAAACGGCACGAGTCTCCGGCTAACGAAAGTCCCTGGTACAATGTTCTGGTGCTGTGCAAAAACCCAGAATCTGGCATCTCCACGTCAGCAAATATCTGTAATAACGCTCTTTATATAGTTCTGTAGCTTTTGTTTTGCAGTTTGAGCTAACTGAGAATCTGTCAGTGAGCTTCTAACTCTTATGGCAGAGTTTGACTGCACTTTCCCATGTTCATAAATCAGCACACAGAAGCACCAAAGGTTCGGGAGACAAGTGTAGAATTTTCTATTTGGACTTTATGCAGCATCCTGGGGCCATCGATAAGAAAGGGAGGGGGGTGTCCAGAAATGGAGATCATCATAGCGGGGGATATAAAAAAAAAAAAAACACACTCACAGACAATCATTATTCTTTGGTCACCTGGCCGCTGAGGTCGACGGCTTGTAGCAGCAATTGATGTAGGGAATCACTGGAGCGGCCTGTCCTGCAGTGATGGCGATTATGGCTGGCAGCTTTTTGACCACCATTATTTTATAACATCCTGCACCCTGAGAATATCTTCTGGGAAGTTGGACAATCCCTTCGTTTGGTTCTTCTAGTGGCTAGTGATCCGCTCTGGTCCTATAACCGAGCTCTGACATCAGGGCCGACCTGACCCGATGTACCGGTGTGTATCCTCCACAGGACGGGTCTCCTTCAACCCCTTCTTTAACAGTCGCAGGTGGAGTGGTGCCGAGTCCGTGTCTGTTACCATATGAAATGCCGCTCTCAATCTCTGCAGCACTTAACAAGCGCCAGCAGGAAGGGGCAGCTAATTCCATGCGCCCAACGGCAGTCTGTGACATGATCGCATTGCGCCAAATTACCATGACAGCCGGGGGTCTGCTGAAGACCTTAGTGCTGGTCATGACAGTACTCCTGTAAAAGCCAGCGCTCATAGGAGATTGTGACTTTCGCTATACATAGCACAAGTATCAGACGAGCTTCAAGTCCCCAAAGGGAACTATTAAGTACAGTAGTATATAAATATATTTATATTATTCTAACCCCTTTATGACCCTGGATGTATAGGTATGTCCACAGTAGTCTCCCTGCATGTGATGCAGGCTCCGCTGCTGACCCCAAATCTTTCTCAGAACATGACAGCTGATCTCATCATGTGCCTATAACAACTGCGGGTGGATCGTGAATCCACCCGCGGCTGTTACCATGTTAAATTTGTGACAGACATTTAACTGTTGCAAACTGGAAGCGTGTCATAACACAAGCCCATTGGCGCCTGTCACGTGATCGTGGGACGCCAATGGGTTGTCATGACAGCCGGGGGAGGGGGGGGGGATCTAAAGAAGACACTCGTGCCTGTCATTGTAAGATCATGATTTATACTACATAGTACAGGGCTGAAGCACTGCTACGTATAACACAGACGATCGCAGCTTCAAGTTTCCAAAAGTTCATAAGGGAACTAAAGTAGTAAAATTAAAAAAAATTAATTTTTCTTCTAACTCAAAAAACTCCCTTTCGCCCCACTGGAAAAAAAAAAAAAAAATTACATACATTTGGTACTGCTGCTTTTGTGAAAGTAAGATCTGACAAATATATAAAACAAGCCCCTAGTACAGCTATGTGGATGGGGAAAAAAATTACAACTCTTGGAAAAGGAAGAAGCCAGAATGGAAAAAAAAAAAAAACTGCCTTGTCATGAACGGGTTAAGGCAATATATACATGCCCCACCATTACCATAGGGAAGCCTTTCTGACTGCCGCACACATCACTACCTACATGAACTTATGGTTCCAAAGGTCAGGAGGCCGCCACGTACCGCACTTATCAGACGCGTCATATCTGAAATACCGCGGCTTTAATGGAATATTTAAAGTGAGAGTAAAGTACAAGTAAAAGATTAAAAATAACCCGAAGCTAATTAGTCTACAGACTCCCGGGGACGCGGATCACTGACGGACAGTCATGTGCGGCTGCGAGGAGGAGATACATGATGGAGGACATCAGAAGTCACTTCCATGACTCCAGGAGCCACTGCGAGATCTTTAGTAGTCCAGCAATAAGAACTTGTATAAAGCCGGGCGGTTCTAAGCACATCCAGACTGCACCGCTAATAAACCAGTAGAAGTGATGGCCAGCTACAATGATACAGGGGCGACCCACTACGTGGAGGTGCCACAGAGGCTCTCCTCCTCCAGTTTCCCTCCATGTCTACAGCATCTATATACTTTGTCCTAAATGTAGCAGAGGCATGCGTGTTCGCCCTCCACTCCATTCATTGTCTATGGGACTCCTGTACCCCGCTTTCTCCGGCAGTCTCACTGACAATGAATGAAGCAAACGGCGCACATTCAGTGCACAGCTTTGTTCTTGGGATTCCCAAAATCACAGTACTCAGACCACCAGCAGTCAGCAAGTTAGCCATTATCCTAAAGATAAGAGAGAAATTATATATATACTAGATTGTGGCCCGATTCTAACGCATCGGGTATTCTAGAATATGCATGTACCTGTAGTATATGGACAATGATGATTCCAGAATTCGCGGCAGACTGTGCCCGTCGCTGATTGGTTGAGGCAACCTTTATGACATCATCATCGCCATGGCAACTATTATGACATCTACGTCGATACTGTGGCCGTCGCTGATTGGTCGAGGCGAATTCGCAGCAGACTGTGCCCGTCGCTGATTGGTCGAGGCAACCTTTATGACATCGTCGCCATGCTGTGCCTGTCGCCGATTGGTCGAGGCCTGGCGGCCTCGGCCAATCAGAGACGCGGGATTTCCAGAACAGACAGAAAAACCCTTAGACAATTATATATATACTAGATTGTGGCCCGATTCTAACGCATCGGGTATTCTAGAATATGCATGTCCCTGTAATATATGGACAATGATGATTCCAGAATTCGCGGCAGACTGTGCCCGTCGCTGATTGGTCGAGGCAACCTTTATGACATCGTCGCCATGGCAACCATTATGACATCATCGTCGCTGTGCCCGTTGCTGATTAATCGAGGCCTGGCGGCCTCGACCAATCAGACGCGGGATTTCTACGTCGATGCTGTGCCGGTCTCTGATTGGTCGAGGCCTGGCGGCCTCAACCAATCAGAGAGCCGGGATTTCCAGGACAGACAGACAGACGGAAAAACCCTTAGACAATTATAAATATATATATATATATATATATACACATACATACATACATACATACATACATATACATATACACAATGCCTACAAGTAGTATTCAACCCCCTGCAGATTTAGCAGGTTTAATAAGATGCAAATAAGTTAGAGCCTTCAAACTTCAAACAAGAGCAGGATTTATTAACAGATGCATAAATCTTACAAACCAAAAAGTTTTGTTGCTCAGTTAAATTTTTATAAATTTTAAACATAAAAGTGTGGGTCAATTATTATTCAACCCCTAGGTTTAATATTTTGTGGAATAACCTTTGTTTGCAATTACAGCTAATAATCGTCTTTTATAAGACCTGATCAGGCCGGCACAGGTCTCTGGAGTTATCTTGGCCCACTCCTCAATGCAGATCTTCTCCAAGTTATCTAGGTTCTTTGGGTGTCTCATGTGGACTTTAATCTTGAGCTCCTTCCACAAGTTTTCAATTGGGTTAAGGTCAGGAGACTGACTAGGCCACTGCAACACCTTGATTTTTTGCCTCTTGAACCAGGCCTTGGTTTTCTTGGCTGTGTGCTTTGGGTCGTTGTCTTGTTGGAAGATGAAATGACGACCCATCTTAAGATCCTTGATGGAGGAGCGGAGGTTCTTGGCCAAAATCTCCAGGTAGGCCGTGCTATCCATCTTCCCATGGATGCGGACCAGATGGCCAGACCCCTTGGCTGAGAAACAGCCCCACAGCATGATGCTGCCACCACCATGCTTGACTGTAGGGATGGCATTCTTGGGGTCGTATGCAGTGCCATCCAGTCTCCAAACGTCACGTGTGTGGTTGGCACCAAAGATCTCGATCTTGGTCTCATCAGACCAGCGAACCTTGAACCAGTCAGTCTCAGAGTCCTCCAAGTGATCATGACCAAACTGTAGACGAGCCTTGACATGACGCTTTGAAAGTAAAGGTACCTTACGGGCTCGTCTGGAACGGAGACCATTGCGGTGGAGTACGTTACTTATGGTATTGACTGAAACCAATGTCCCCACTGCCATGAGATCTTCCCGGAGCTCCTTCCTTGTTGTCCTTGGGTTAGCCTTGACTCTTCGGACAAGCCTGGCCTCGGCACGGGAGGAAACTTTCAAAGGCTGTCCAGGCCGTGGAAGGCTAACAGTAGTTCCATAAGCCTTCCACTTCCGGATGATGCTCCCAACAGTGGAGACAGGTAGGCCCAACTCCTTGGAAAGGGTTTTGTACCCATTGCCAGCCTTGTGACCCTCCACGATCTTGTCTCTGATGGCCTTGGAATGCTCCTTTGTCTTTCCCATGTTGACCATGTATGAGTGCTGTTCACAAGTTTGGGGAGGGTCTTAAATAGTCAGAAAAGGCTGGAAAAAGAGATAATTAATCCAAACATGTGAAGCTCATTGTTCTTTGTGCCTGAACTACTTAATACTTTGGGGGAACCAAACAGAATTCTGGTGGGTTGAGGGGTTGAATAATAAATGACCCTCTGAAAAGACTTTTCACAATTTAAAAAAAAAATAAAGAAATAACATTCTTTTTTGCTGCAGTGCATTTCACACTTCCAGGCTGATCTACAGTCCAAATGTCACAATGTCAAGTTAATTCCAAATGTGTAAACCTTCTAAATCTGCAGGGGATATATATATATATATATATATATATATATATATATATGTGTGTGTGTGTGTGTGTGTGTGTGTGTGTGTGTGTGTGTGTGTGTGTGTGTGTGTGTGTGTGTGTGTGTGTGTGTGTGTGTGTGTGTGTGTGTGTGTGTGTGTGTGTGTGTGTGTGTGTGGTGTGTGTGTATATATATGTGTGTGTGTGTGTGTGTGTGTGGTGTGTGTGTGTGTGTGTGGTGTGTGGTGTGTGGTGTGTGTGTGTGTGTGTGTGTGTGTGTGTGTGTGTGTGTGTGTGGTGTGTGGTGTGTGTTGTGTGTGTGTGTGTGTGTGTGTGTGTGTGTGTGTGTGTGTGTGTGTGTGTGTGTGTGTGTGTGTGTGTGTGTGTGTGTATATATATATATATGTGTGTGTGTGTGTGTGTGTGTGTGTGTGTGTGTGTGTGTGTGTGTGTGTGTGTGTGTGTGTGTGTGTGTGTGTGTGTGTGTGTGTGTGTGTGTGTGTGTGTGTGTGTGTATATATATACATATATACACACACAGTGCCTACAAGTAGCATTCAACCCCCTGGATTGATTGGGAGAGATAGATATCTCTATCAATCCAGGGGGTTGAATGCTACTTGTAGGCGTGTGTGTAGGCGTGTGTGTGTGTGCGCGCGCGCGCGCGTGTGTGTGCGTATATATATATATATATATATATATATATATATATATATATATATATATATATATATATACAGTGGGGCAAAAAAGTATTTAGTCAGTCAGCAATAGTGCAAGTTCCACCACTTAAAAAGATGAGAGGCGTCTGTAATTTACATCATAGGTAGACCTCAACTATGGGAGACAAACTGAGAAAAAAAAATCCAGAAAATCACATTGTCTGTTTTTTTAACAATTTATTTGCATATTATGGTGGAAAATAAGTATTTGGTCAGAAACAAAATTTCATCTCAATACTTTGTAATATATCCTTTGTTGGCAATGACAGAGGTCAAACGTTTTCTGTAAGTCTTCACAAGGTTGCCACACACTGTTGTTGGTATGTTGGCCCATTCCTCCATGCAGATCTCCTCTAGAGCAGTGATGTTTTTGGCTTTTCGCTTGGCAACACGGACTTTCAACTCCCTCCAAAGGTTTTCTATAGGGTTGAGATCTGGAAACTGGCTAGGCCACTCCAGGACCTTGAAATGCTTCTTACGAAGCCACTCCTTCGTTGCCCTGGCGGTGTGCTTTGGATCATTGTCATGTTGAAAGACAGCCACGTTTCATCTTCAATGCCCTTGCTGATGGAAGGAGGTTTGCACTCAAAATCTCACGATACATGGCCCCATTCATTCTTTCATGTACCCGGATCAGTCGTCCTGGCCCCTTTGCAGAGAAACAGCCCCAAAGCATGATGTTTCCACCACCATGCTTTACAGTACGTATGGTGTTTGATGGATGCAACTCAGTATTCTTTTTCCTCCAAACACGACAAGTTGTGTTTCTACCAAACAGTTCCAGTTTGGTTTCATCAGACCATAGGACATTCTCCCAAAACTCCACTGGATCATCCAAATGCTCTCTAGCAAACTTCAGACGGGCCCGGACATGTACTGGCTTAAGCAGTGGGACACGTCTGGCACTGCAGGATCTGAGTCCATGGTGGCGTAGTGTGTTACTTATGGTAGGCCTTGTTACATTGGTCCCAGCTCTCTGCAGTTCATTCACTAGGTCCCCCCGCATGGTTCTGGGATTTTTGCTCACCGTTCTTGTGATCATTCTGACCCAACGGGGTGGGATTTTGCGTGGAGCCCCAGATCGAGGGAGATTATCAGTGGTCTTGTATGTCTTCCATTTTCTAATTATTGCTCCCACTGTTGATTTCTTCACTCCAAGCTGGTTGGTTATTGCAGATTCAGTCTTCCCAGCCTGGTGCAGGGCTACAATTTTGTTTCTGGTGTCCTTTGACAGCTCTTTGGTCTTCACCATAGTGGAGTTTGGAGTCAGACTGTTTGAGGGTGTGCACAGGTGTCTTTTTATACTGATAACAAGTTTAAACAGGTGCCATTACTACAGGTAATGAGTGGAGGAAAGAGGAGACTCTTAAAGAAGAAGTTACAGGTCTGTGAGAGCCAGAAATCTTGATTGTTTGTTTCTGACCAAATACTTATTTTCCACCATAATATGCAAATAAATTGTTAAAAAAAACAGACAATGTGATTTTCTGGATTTTTTTTTCTCAGTTTGTCTCCCATAGTTGAGGTCTACCTATGATGTAAATTACAGACGCCTCTCATCTTTTTAAGTGGTGGAACTTGCACTATTGCTGACTGACTAAATACTTTTTTGCCCCACTGTATGTATGTATGTATGTATGTATGTATGTATGTATGTATGTATGTATGTATGTATGTATATATATATATATATATATATATATATATATTTAAATTTTTTTTTTTTTTTTTTTTTTTTTGGTTGGTAGAATTAACCCTTAAATCCAGTGAGGAACAGACAAAATCTCCCTTTTTTCCCCCCATCTTTGAAACAGTTGAAAGTTCCAAAAACTCAAAATCCATAATGTGAAGCCGTCAGTGTCTCGGCTTCCAGGACATTGTGCCGAGCCGGGCAGCATTTTCACTTCACTTTGCACTTTTTCAGAAAGGAAATCTTGGTTATCTAGCAGAGTTTCCTGTTTTTGATTTTCCGAGGGACTTCTCTGCGTGTCACTCCGATTTGTACAACCTCAGCTTTCTGCGCGGACATCCTCTGACCTCTAGCCAATTCCTGCACTCATCTTTCCATAGAGGAAAACAGAAAAGTCAACAGATAAATCCTCACATCACACGCTTTGAGAATCCTCCAGAGCTCGGAGAGGGCAGACAACTATACGATTTACAGCCTTACAGCCACATTCCAACTAGACTTGTCTGGCTTCAGTCAATACACTTGCATTAAGCGAGTTTGTGCACATCTAGTCGGCACATGTCCGCATGTATGCAGATCACATACTTGAGCCATGTACTCGCTGCCGGATCGAGAGCATCTTCATAGCACGTGCCACATGAGTTCTCAAAAATCAGCAGTCACATAGTGACAGCACTTGTAGCCTACGGCCGGAAACCCCTTTAAAAGAGGCTCGTCATACGGATAGTTCATCAACATCGATGGCGGTCTGACACCGAGCACCCCCACTAGTCAGACATTAGCTCCTATGGTCAGATGTAAACACTGGATGGAGATGTAATGTGGCTGCTGCAAAGTACTGTAGATCAATTGCCAATCAAAAGGATGGCGGCTGATGTGCCGTATTCGGCAGCGAACACATCGAACAGAGCCATGCAGTGCTATTCTATTGGATGGGGTCCTATAATGCCCCAAGCGGCGTCTCCCCACCATTAGTCTACAGATGCCCCAAGGGACATCTCCCCATTATTAGTCTACAGATGCCCCAGGGGGCATCTCCCCACCATTAGTCTACAGATGCCCCACGCGGCATCTCCCCATTAGTCTACAGATGCCCCAAGCGGCATCTCCCCATTAGTCTACAGGTGCCCCAAGGGGCATCTCCCCATTAGCCTACAGGTGCCCAAAGCGGCGTCTCACCCATTAGTCTACAGATGCCCCAAGCGGCATCTCCCCATTAGTCTACAGGTGCCCCAAGGGGCATCTCCACATTAGTCTACAGGTGCCCCAAGCGGCGTCTCCCCCCACTGGCCTACAGATGCCCAAAGCAGCGTCTCACCCATTAGTCTACAGATGCCCCAAGCGGGGTCTCCACATTAGTCATCTGTAGACTAAAGTGGCTTCTCCACATTAGTCTACAGATGCACCAAGTGGCGTCTCCCCATTAGTTACAGATGCCCCAAGCGGCGTCTCCCCCCCATTAGCCTACAGATGCCCAAAGCTGCATCTCCCCATTAGTCTACAGATGCCCCAAGCTGCATCTTCCCCATTAGTCTACAGATGCACCAAGTGGCGTCTCCTCAGTCTACAGATGCACCAAGTGGCGTCTCCCCATTAGTCTACAGATGCCCCAAGCGGCGTCTCCCCCCCCATTAGCCTACAGATGCCCAAAGCAGCATCTCCCCATTAGTCTACAGATGTCCAAAGCAGCATCTCCCCCATTAGTCTACAGATGCCCCAAGCTGCATCTCCCCCATTACTCTACAGATGCCCCAAGTGGCGTCTCCCCATTAGTCTACAGATGCCCCAAGCGGCGTCTCCCCCCCATTAGCCTACAGATGCCCAAAGCTGCATCTCCCCATTAGTCTACAGATGCCCCAAGCTGCATCTCCCCATTAGTCTACAGATGCACCAAGTGGCGTCTCCCCATTAGTCTACAGATGCCCCAAGTGGTGTCTCCCCCATTAGTCTACAGATGCCCCAAGTGGCGTCTCCCCATTAGTCTACAGATGCCCCAAGCTGCATCTCCCCTATTAGTCTACAGATGCACCAAGTGGCGTCTCCCCCATTACTCTACAGATGCCCAAAGCAGCGTCTCCCAACTCTCACACCGCTTAAACACAGCTGCCAGAAAATTGAAGTGGTTCAATAGCAGAGATTGGAGGCAGCAGCTGGCTGTATAACACAGCGGGCACACGCTTTGTGCAGAGAGGTCTCAGCTCTAGAGCCCATAACACAGTACTATGTTACGGGGTGGGAAGGGGCTCATGACACTTTAGGGTACAGTTAGTTACTGCAGATTTTCACATTAGCAAAATCTTTACCAATGTGTGAGGATTTTAGGGCAGAAACTGTTATGCAATAGGTAAAATCTGTCGTAAATCACAAGGGTGAAATCTGCTTCAGAAACTGATGCGCTGCGGACGGCAGATCAGCACCACCATCCGTGTCCGCTGCAGATATTCAGATTATACACAATTACTCTCCTGGAAAATCCACTCGTTCTCCAGTTTACACCATAACAGCTGGCATGATATAGATATATACCGTATATACACATCACACATACATAGTGATGCCAAGTGACAGAGTCGACAGATCTCTGCACAACACATTGCACTGTAATCAATGCCTATAACAAGCCAAGAGGCCAATAGATGTACGCGTGGAATCAAGGGGGCAGCCGGGTGTGGGATCCACTCCGCACGGCCCCCAGATATCATCTGTGTTGTGGAAGAATGAGCTTGTTCTGACAGCGGAGGATGAGTAAGTGCAGCGCTGCCGATGGCTCATCCGCCCTGTTGCTATGGAGCTGGGATCTCGTCACGACATTAGGATGCTGCTATTCTGGAATCAGATTAACTCCTCTATTCCCCATCGAGCTGCCGAAAACACTCACATGTCATGGAGGCAACAGATGACAGACATTACTGTGCACTCACACCACAGATATATACATATAACCATGTAATACAAGCGGAGGGTACATAGTGAGACGAGGGCTGGGACAGCGACAACCCACACACAGGACCACCAACAGAGGAGAGAGCCAACTCCGGCAACTCGCAGGCTCATCTGTTTACAGCACACCGACGAGAAAGAGCGCGCGACAGAGAGCGCGCGACAGAGAGCGCGCGACAGAGCGCGCGACAGAGAGCGCGCGACAGAGAGCGCGCGACAGAGAGCGCGCGACAGAGAGCGCGCGACAGAGAGCGCGCGACAGAGAGCGCGCGACAGAGAGCGCGCGACAGAGAGCGCGCGACAGAGAGCGCGCGACAGAGAGCGCGCGACAGAGAGCGCGCGACAGAGAGCGCGCGACAGAGAGCGCGCGACAGAGAGCGCGCGACAGAGAGCGCGCGACAGAGAGCGCGCGACAGAGAGCGCGCGACAGAGAGCGCGCGACAGAGAGCGCGCGACAGAGAGCGCGCGACAGAGAGCGCGCGACAGAGAGCGCGCGACAGAGAGCGCGCGACAGAGAGCGCGCGACAGAGAGCGCGCGACAGAGAGCGCGCGACAGAGAGCGCGCGACAGAGAGCGCGCGACAGAGAGCGCGCGACAGAGAGCGCGCGACAGAGAGCGCGCGACAGAGAGCGCGCGACAGAGAGCGCGCGACAGAGAGCGCGCGACAGAGAGCGCGCGACAGAGAGCGCGCGACAGAGAGCGCGCGACAGAGAGCGCGCGACAGAGAGCGCGCGACAGAGAGCGCGCGACAGAGAGCGCGCGACAGAGAGCGCGCGACAGAGAGCGCGCGACAGAGAGCGCGCGACAGAGAGCGCGCGACAGAGAGCGCGCGACAGAGAGCGCGCGACAGAGAGCGCGCGACAGAGAGCGCGCGACAGAGAGCGCGCGACAGAGAGCGCGCGACAGAGAGCGCGCGACAGAGAGCGCGCGACAGAGCGCGCGACAGAGCGCGCGACAGAGCGCGCGACAGAGAGCGCGCGACAGAGAGCGCGCGACAGAGAGCGCGCGACAGAGAGCGCGCGACAGAGAGCGCGCGACAGAGAGCGCGCGACAGAGAGCGCGCGACAGAGAGCGCGCGACAGAGAGCGCGCGACAGAGAGCGCGCGACAGAGAGCGCGCGACAGAGAGCGCGCGACAGAGAGCGCGCGACAGAGAGCGCGCGACAGAGAGCGCGCGACAGAGAGCGCGCGACAGAGAGCGCGCGACAGAGAGCGCGACAGAGAGCGCGACAGAGAGCGCGACAGAGAGCGCGACAGAGAGCGCGACAGAGAGCGCGACAGAGAGCGCGACAGAGAGCGCGACAGAGAGAGCGCGACAGAGAGCGCGACAGAGAGCGCGACAGAGAGCGCGACAGAGAGCGCGACAGAGAGCGCGACAGAGAGCGCGACAGAGAGCGCGACAGAGAGCGCGACAGAGAGAGCGCGACAGAGAAAGAAAAAGAGGGCGACAGAGAAAGAAAAAGGGCGACAGAAAGAAAAAGGGCGACAGAAAGAAAAAGGGCGACAGAAAGAAAAAAGGGCGACAGAAAGAAAAAGGGCGACAGAAAGAAAAAGGGCGACAGAAAGAGAAAGAGCGCGACAGAGAAAGAGAAAGAGCGCGACAGAGAGAAAGAGAAAGAGCGCGACAGAGAAAGATAATGGACAGCAAGAGAGTGCAACATAACAAGAGAAAAGCATAGAGTGAGAAAGCGCAACCTAGAAAGAGCAAGAGTGCAACAGAAAAAAAAAGGAAGAGTAAAAAGCAAGAACAGATGAGAGAACAAGAGCATGAGACATAGAAAACTATAGAAAGACAAAGCAAGCGTGAGACGAAGAATGAAAAAAAGAAAGCGCCATATCCATACAGTGTCAGTGACCGTACATACCCTTAAATTTAGAGCGAATGTTAGCCAGTTCCTTATTTATCCTTTTGATTTCTGCTTCTTTGCTTTTACCTGAAACAAGAAAAAAAATTATGTAAAATAAATATTAACTCTGATCAGTCATAAGCCTAATTTAACAGGAGTACAGGGAGGTGAGCAGGCCGGGTCGCGTGCACCGGTGCCAAGTATCACTTATCAGCTGTTTGAATCAGAATAAGAGAGTGCACACCAGCCTGCCGATATCTGCAGACGTCCCGTCACCGGCACTGCTCACCTCACAGTTCAGAATACCCCTTTAATTAACCCATAAAAAAAAAAAAAAAAAAAAAGCTCCCCTGACATGACGGTGCTAGTAGGTAATGATGATCCCCATTAAATATAAAACCCTGGAAACGTCTTTTCTTAGAGCTGCATTGCGGCAATTCTCAATGATGGTCCCAAGTAAAGTATGGAACTGTTCTGTATACCAAGGGACCAGCATGGTCCCCACCAGAGAGACCACCACTGAACAGAAGACAGACCACTACCTCCGTACAACGCTGCGTTATCCTCTCCGATACTATTAGAGAGGTGTATTTGGAGGATGTGATATTAGGAGACGTCTGTGGGTGCGTGCAATGTACATGTGAGATAACATGAAGGCTCCTATAGATAAGTGCAGTCAACTGTCAATTGGACGAAAGCCAAAAGAGACATCCTACAATTGTATGGGGCAGATGGAGTGCCAACTAACAGACCTGCAACCAGCAGATAATAATGACCATGCAGAACCTAAAAAATGTCCAGACCAAAAAGTAACATAGTAACATAGTTAGTAACATAGTTAGTAAGGCCGAAAAAAGATATTTGTCCATCCAGTTCAGCCTATACTCCATCATAATAAATCCCCAGTGATCTCAGAAAAGTGAGAAATAAGGAATATCCCCATCAATGGTCAAGGAAAAAAATAAGTCCAATATTCAATCATCCATAGCATCGGGGAGGTCAATTAAAATGGTAACCAAAAAAAAAGGGGAACAGGTGCACAGGAGAGCCATTGCGAAGGAAAAAACGTAAGGGGACACAGTGATGAAGCAGAGCCCCAGACGCTTTATTCTTAGTGGGGATTCTCAAAAATCTGATTAAAAGGGTTTGTCCTTTCTGTAGATTAGAGAAAAACATTGATGTCTGACAGCACTGTGGAGTCAGTAATCTCCGACTCCACATCACTACATAAAGTGCAGCACAGATTCATCTGATCTAAGGCTACTTTCACACTAGCGTTAACTGCAATCCGCCGCAATGCGTCGTTTTGCAGAAAAAACGCATCCTGCAAAAGTGCTTGCAGGATGCGTTTTTTCCCCATAGACTTGTATTGACGACGCATTGCGACGGATTGCCACACGTCGCATCCGTCGTGCGACGGATGCGTCGTGCTTCTGCGGACCGTCGGGAGCAAAAAACGCTACATGTAACGTTTTTTGCTCCTGACGGACCGCATGCGCGGCCGGAACTCCGCCCCCACCTCCCCGCACCTCACAATGGGGCAGCGGATGCGCCGGAGAAATGCATCCGCTGCCTCCATTGTGCAATGCGTTAAACGCTAGCGTCGGAATCTCCGACGCTAGTGTTAAAGTAGCCTAAAACTGCACAGCACTGGTCACTACTGAGCATGTACATAAAGTGCAGCACAGATTCATCTCAACTAAAAGCCCAGATCCTTACATCAGGAACAGAACTGACATTTATAGCACATTTCATAAGTTTCCCAAATTATGAAAACATTTACCGCACATCCTGCATTGTACCACTGTACCCAATGTATTATATATTTTAGGGGTCAGTCCATTTTACGAGGGGCGATCCAAAAGTAATGATAATCGGTTATTTCTATTGCACACAGAAATTAAAATAAAATGTTTTCTTCTCTCTTAGGTACCCACCAGTCCAGGAAAAAAAAAAAAAAAAAAACACTTCGACCACGATTCCCGGGAGCTACATTCATTTGAATATGAACTGCCGAGGAGTGAATATCAAAATGGAAAAAAAAACGAGCTCAGAGCTGTCATCAAATACCTCTGCTTGAAAAAAAATGACTACCAAAGACATATACAGCGACTTGGTGGAAACATTGGGGGACTCTTCTCCTCCATATTCCACAGTTGCATGCTGGGCCAAGGAATTTAAGCTGGGAAGAACATCGACGGAAGATGAACATCGTGAAGGACGCCCATCCACGTCCCTCAATGAAGAAAACTTGAAACAAGTTGAAGAAGTTGTATTGGCAGATCGAATAGTGACTATCAGGCATGTAGCTGAGGTCCCAGGGATCTCATTTGGCAGTATTCAAAGAATCCTTGCAAAAGAATTGCATATGAGAAAGGTCTCCGCTCGTTGGATGCCAAAAATGTTAACCGACGAGCAACAGAAGAAACGAGTTGACATTTCAATAGTAAATCTCGAAAAGTTCCAAGCAGACAAGGAACATTTTGTGTCATGTTTTTTGACCATGGACGAGACCTGGATCCACCACTTTGATCCCGAAACTAAACAATCGATGACAAGGAAACAAGCCGACGAACCGACGCCGAAGAAATTCAAAGTGTCAAGCTCCGCAGGGAAGGTTATGGCGTCCGTTTTTTGGGACGTTGAAGGAATGATTATGGTGGACTATTTGGAGAAGGGAGCCACTATTACGGGATCCTACTACGCAGAACAAATAAGAAGATTGCGGGAGGCTATCAAGGAGAAAAGGCGCGGCAAACTGCGGGCTGGAGTGCTGTTTCACCAAGATAACGCGCCGGCTCACAAAGCTGCTGTTGCCATGGCTACCATTCAAGAAGCGGGCTTTGAACTGGAGGAACAAACACACCCCCCCCCCCCCCCCATTCGCCAGATCTAGCCCCCAGTGACATCTTTCTCTTTCCTCGGCTCAAGGAACACCTCCGGGGCAAGAAATTTGATGACAACAGCGACATGATAACCGCTGTTGGGGATTTTTTTTTTGAGGGTCAAGATCAAGAATTTTTTTTCGAAGGGATTTCTAAGTTTAGAAAAGAGATGGACTAAATGGATAGACTTGTTAGGAGACCATGTAGAAAAATAAAATTTTTTTGACTATATTCATTGTGTTTAGTATTGATCATCATTACTTTTGGATCGCCCCTCGTATACCGACTCCACAGCCCTCATGTCTGGGGTACAAACCCCAAGACGAAGTCAAAGACACTGACGAAAATAGAGCACACCACTCATTCCCATAAAGAATGAATGGAGCAAAGGTGGAGAATGAGCACTTAAGGGGGTTGAACACTTTCTTGCTGTGCCAGATTATCCTCCTAGGCAGGCCAACACTGGTCTATAAAACGACCACTGGTGGAGGAGCATGTGATCAGACCTGCCCACCACCAGCCATTGTATGGGCAATTAATGAGGAAAACTGCACTAACAGGAGAACGTGGCCAATCCCTTTTAAAGTTTCATGAGATGAGGCAAAGCCCCATTCTCAGGAATTACAGGGGTCTCAGCTGTCAAACCCCAAACAATAAATGAGCCATGGATAGGGTTTAACTTATAAACACCTTTACGATCTCCTTCATACACCCATTTTTTGCTCAGTATGTATATATATATATATATATATATATATATATATATATATATATATATATATATATATATATATATATATATATATATATATATATATATATATATATATATAAAAGAAGAGGACATCGGGGAATAATACATGGCATTCGGTTCCAGAGAAAAAGTAAGAATGAAAAAGATTGACGTCCTGGCTCTCTGGGCCATCCTGGAGCACAGCCGCACTGCGCAGTACTGTGCTGTCCAATGACATTTATGATCCGTACTGCTACAAGGCAGCAGGGTGTAATTGCATTTTCTGCTCCAGCGCAGTGTTCGCACTCATGTGCTCCGGACACGGAAACTATTCAGATTCTATTTTTCAGCCTGACTGTCAAAAATAAATGTGACACTACACCAATGGATAAAATAAATGAAATCTCCTTTAACTCTGCAATAGGGAAAGGGGGGACTTGTCCAGAGAGAAAAGTGCTGTTATCACCCTCCTGCATAATGACTGACAGCCTGCTGGGCAGTGCATGTGTGTACAGAGCAGACTGTCAGTCAATGCAGGGGAGTGATTACAGTGCGCTCACTGTAGAGAGAGCAGTGGCTGCAGGGAGAATATCACTATTTAAACCCTGTAGCTGCAGGTCAATGAATGAATGAATGATACAATATTTAGCTGTCATAGCTTTTTATGACCTGCTTGCCCATGTAGACTGCTTTGGAGGGTTGATCCTACTGACAGATTCCCTTCAAGGAGAAGTTGTCACCACTCCTAAACTGTTTTAATAAATGCTTGTGTTCTGCACGAAATTCTGGATAATTTTTTCTTAGACGCATGCATCATGCCCCGTTCCCGTTATTCCTCCTAGAACTATAGGAATAAATTGACAAGTGGGTGTTAACATTCCCCTTGTCAAAAGTTGCGTGTTCATCCAGAGTCGGATACTGTCAGCAGTGACTGGACAGTGTCAGTCTGTAGGGAAACACCTCTGACTGGTAGCACCAGGTTGCCAATTTATTCACAAAATTTAATAAGAATGACCGAAGCCACACATTAGTATTAGAAAATAATTAACTTTTTAATGTAGAGTACAATCAGTTACTACAGCAGACAATGTAAGGGAATGTGAAAGGTCCTCGAATACTAATAAAGTGACATATGGAAGATTTTCATATAAAGTTCATACCCTCCCTATTTTTTGTTGTTGTTGCAGAGCATTTAAAATATAAACTGAAGAAACAATCCACAATTACAAGACTGGCCGGTTTTAAAAGGGGTTTTCCAGGACCATTTGATTTCTACTATGGGCGTTAACATTAATTACCTGCCTGTTCCACCCAGAGATGCCATGCTGATTGCCAGCTGGCTCCCCGCAGATAGACAGCAGGGAGCCGGTTGTCAGTTAGCATGGCGTTGGCAGTAACATCCAGGTCAACAGAGCAGAAGAGAAGCCGCTGAATCGCTGACGTGACCACTCTGAGCAGGGCACAACTGGCAGGTAGGTACCAACTACTTGTCCAATTAGTTCCTAATACTTGAACCCCAATCAATTGTCAAAATGAGTAAGTGCCCCGATCACAACAGATCACTAGACTATGGCATAAAATGTTAGGACGGGGATACACAATACACCATTATCGGTCCCACCGCCCCAGGAAAGCAGGATAGCCACCAGTATCTAATAGTAGAGTGGTGATCAAACTGTTAGCCAGTACGGGTGCACTACACGTAAAAACATCATCTTGTAGAAGCCTTACCTGTGCATTTAACGCACTAATCACCACCCACATGGATGATGGGAGTGTTAGTGAATATTCATCAGTATTTTGCACCTGCGCTCCCTCCCTCACATACCATGTGGGCCAACCTTCCAGGTACAGGATGTATCTGAACACTGAGTATAGGGGTTTTTTTTTTTAGTAATGTGTTGTAAGCTTTTCTTGGCCTTTACAAGGAGGCGTGGTTCAGAAATTATGCAGAAAAGCCTAAAGACACGCCCCAGAGGATCCTGTGACCAACACCCTTTTGTAAAGACAATAAATAAGCCTTAAATAAAAAAGGTCCATACTTCTAGAAAGGTATGGTGGATTTAATTTAAAAATATATATATAGGCTTGAGAAAGGCTCAGGTGTAGCTGAAACACCTGCATATTGTCTTTAAGAACATGGAGTGCTGCCTGCTTTTGTGAGATATATAGATATAGAAAATTATATATATATATATAATTTTCTATTATCACAAACACGATCACTCTTGACATGGTGACAGGTCATCATCTCCAATGTAATTTTCAACAAGTAGCATCTAATATGGGCCTTATACGCTGCACTCATTGTAATTATACAGTAGATATAAACAATGTAAGTCGCTAAGGCTACGTTCACATTAGCGTTGCGCCGCTGTTGCGTCGGCGACGCAGCGGCGACGCGCCCCTATGTTTAACATAGGGGACGCGTGCGTTTTTTCGGTGGCGTTTTTCGCCACGTGCGTCGTTTCCGACGCTAGCGTCGGACGCAAGAAAATGCAACAAGTTGCATTTTCTGTGCGTCCGATTTTCGTCAAAAACGACGCACGCGTCGCAAAACGCGCGCGTTTTTGCGCGCGTTTGCGCGCGTTTTTCCGTGCGTCGCGCGTTGCGTCGCCGACGCAGGGCGGCGCAACGCTAATGTGAACGTAGCCTAAATGAGCAATGGGCACTGCAGGGGGTAAAGAGTTAATCAATGGGCAGTGTGCCAGCCGCTGTTATGTGCAGCTCTAATGTACTGACAGCATCTTTGGTCTCTATGGTCCTCCACGCGATCGATTATAAAGTAGGACATGGTGGACTATCTCTGATCGACATCATCGGGATACAATAGCCCGGGCACCAGGTAATGTCAATCCACCATGCAAATGCTGCTCCAAGACAGATTAATGATAAAGCGCTCTCATAAATTACTACAATTAGACCATATTTTTCTCTGCTACCAGTGGTTAGATGGGGAGTTATAGAATGACTTATGAGGAATTAAGCAAATATCCCATAATTGGTCTCTGCTGTAAAGGTCAGTGGCAGAAGAAGGAGTCGGCATTTGCTGACTGCTGGATGTAGATTACGTGTTCCGAGTCTATTGTATGGCGGCGGCATCATTTATTCTATTCTCAGCCAGATCTGCAGTGTCTCCAGTTACGGCGGTGCTGATATGGAGCTATCTGGTCACACCATGCTAGGTCACTGAACATAGCGCCATCATACAAGTAGCCAAATACACCATATGGTATAACCCAAGAACTGCCTAATATGGTGCAAGTCTCCCTCTTACCACCCAAGCATTACGAGCATATCCTGTAAGCGTCAAGCTGTGGCCTCCATGGATGTCACTTGTTTTTCCAGCACAACCCACAGATGTTCTGTCAGATTTGGAGACAAGTCATCACCTTGAACGCTATCATGGTCCTCATATCAATCCTGGCAGTGGGCATTTGCCTGCTGCGAACAGAAGCCATAGCTAATATTACTTCTACGAAGGGGTGTACTTGTGTCAAAATAACATCTACGTGAATTCCAGGACGAGGGTTCCCAGCAGAACGTTGAGGGGAGCATCACATTTATTCCCCCGGGTTATCTTCTTCTCATACTGCATCAGGTGCCATCATTTCCTCAAGTAATCAACCCACATGTAATTGGCCATCCAAAGCGAGCGAAATCCAGATTTATCACACCAGGCCACCTTCCTCCATTAACCGTCAGGTTGTGATGGGCACATTCTGGGCTCTTCAGTGGTGGACAGGGTCATTATGGGTACTCTGTCTGGTCTGCAGGTACTCGCCGAGCGGTGAAGCACTACATGGTCCGATATCATGGCCAATTTGTGCTACAGTGGCGTTTGTGGGGCTGGACCAGACATGAGCATCGATGAGCCTTGGGCTTTAATGACCAGTGACTGGTTCACCAGTTGCCTTTCCTTGGACCATTTTTGGTAGGTACAATCCATTGAAGACCTGATACAGCCCAAAAGACCTGGCACTACGTACTGTGGGACTGCTCTGACCCAGTCATCTATCCATCATAATATGGCCCTTGCCAGGTCATGTGTTCATGTGCAAAAGTGCAGCATTTCCTCCACTGTTTTTTGTCGCACCAAAATACACATTAGCAGTAGTCTATTAGGATTATTTTTTGCATTTTTCCCTTTTGGTGCAGATTTGAACTAGAACTTTAATGGAGGAGTTTTTAGTGCAAGATGCTAGGAGACTACTCTTAAAGAGGCCACTGACATTTTTAATTTCAGCAGCTGGAGCGGTGCTACTAAACTACAATCACTGAGCATAGTATTAATACTTATCAGCCGCCGTCTTCAGCGCATCTCCCGTCCCGCACCGCCATCTTGTGACCACAACTTATGATTAACCGGAAATCACAAGCTCAGTGCAAGCCTGAGATCCTCGTTCTGCCTGTCATAGGCCTACATGGAGACGCGACTTGAGCCACAAAATGCTGGAGACCGACAGGAGTGGCACAGATCAAAGATGGCGGCTGGTAAGTCTAAGACTAGGGACAGGGAACTTGGATTGGAAAGCACCACTCCAGCGCTGTAATGCAAAAAAAACGTTGGAGTGGTGCTTTAAAAATAATTGCATTTACATGTAATTTTTCTGGCTACTCATAGAAACAACTATACAGGAAAAAACATTAAAACGGTTCAACAGCATCTTCACTGTGGGCGGGAATTTATGAAATCACATCCAGTTTGGTTAGTTAAAAGTAGGGAATTTCAGCAACAAAAAAATAAATAAATAAATACGCCACTTTAACGCTACGGGGGAACATGGCCTCACTGATACATACACTTGTCCATTTTTCCAGATTCCAACACGAACTTCAAGAACTGACTGATCACTTTCTGCCTGATATATTCCCAATACCTGGTTGGTTTCCTCATCATTATGGCACCTACGTTATTCACCTTCTCCATTATATTGCTATGGCTGATCTGCGTCTATACAATCTGGAGATACACCCCAAACTACAGATGGGTTTCTGAAAGACCACCCTACAGTGCAAAGGCATTCTCAGGCACGCACAATCTATAGTGTACCGGGGTTCGGTCACCAAATCTGTAAATGGAGAAACAGGGCTGCATCATAGATCTATGTAACACACACTCTGTGCCGCACGTTTTATACAGATGTTTCTGTTCCCCAAAGATTCATTTAAGTGGTGACCCCATCTTCTTATACTGGTAAAACTTCAAAGTGCTTGTAAAAAATAAAATAAAGACTTTGTAATTTACCTCTTACTAAAAATCCTCCATGACCCAAAAACAGAAGAAAAAAAAAATTCACTAATTCCTATCGTTTACAGCCTGTTGCCAAGGTGTTCGGCCACTTCAGAAGGGGCCGGTTTCCTAGGCAAGGAGTGTGCACTTGGCAGTAGAGATGAGCGAAGCCAAACTGTGTCCGGTGCTGAACTCGACTTCTGGAGTCCGTTTTACAGTTTCGGAGTCCAGGGAGAGGCGAAACGGGGGAGGCGAAAGCAGAGAGGGGAGACGGGAACGTTTTACTAGCTCTTAAGCTCGGGTTCCCCATCGATTTCAACGGGGTTCAGGTTCAAGTTCGGCTACAGTCCCGGTAGCAGAATCACAAAGCAATAATGGAAAGTTGGATCCCCTCTAATATTAGGGCACAAGTGGGAAAGAATGGAAAGAAAGCTCCGGAAGGTCGAGCTCTGGCCCGGGCGACTGCCGGGTTCTTACAGGCCGATTACTTCTCACACAGACAGGCGTCAGGTCAGCCCGGCTATAATGTGCCGAGGTTTAGGTCGTCTAATCTGGGATTACACCGTGCTTCACGAGTCAGAATATTTAGTAGAACAGAAAGGCCTTGTCACTCCAGCATTATGCTACACGCTCTGCTCCTGCACAGAGGGGGAGGTGGGAGACACCTCGGAAGTAAGTGAACCACCAAAAGCTGGGGTCAGGATAAAAAAAAAAAAAAAATCGACACTGTACCAAACCCATAAAGACCGGATCAGACTGTAAAGAACGCCTTTAATAGGATCCTATCCCCAAAGTGCAGTGAAAAATATGTTAGTGTGGATTTCAGGGCATGCTTGATCAGTCAAGGTTTTGCTCACGTTTTCCTCAAAGACTTAAAGGAACCTTGTTTTTGCTAACCCAACAGAGCCGCATGATGTAGGGGCAGAGATCCTGACTTCAGCGATGTCTCACTTACGGAGCTGCTTGCTGTAGTTTTGATTAAAAGCATTTTTTTCTATGCTGCAGATTCAACAGTTCCGCGCTGCCTCCGGTGTTTATCTGCAGTATTGTCACATACTGTCAGCCAATCACTGAGCTCATTCTGTCTACATCAGAGCCACCGAGATCTGATTGGCTGCAGCCAAACACCAGGGCAGCGACAAAGAGGTAGGGCTAAAGGTGCATGAATTGAGACAACCCCTTTAACTGGGAGAATGAAGACAGAACTACCCCTTTAAGTCTTATTTAACTGATGGCTGTAAACCAGTGTTCACACGGCAACTCGGATGCGGTACAGTTGAAAAATATTCCAACAAGCAGATCCGCACGGTTTGTAAATGACTGCAGCTAAAAGTACTGAAGTGTGAACACTGCCCAAAGGCTTACTTACATGGTGTGGTGAAACTTATGCTTACACCGCAAAATGCATATAAAACTAAATAAAAATAGATACTTATTTGCCATTAAGGATCTTTTTCTGCTCATGCATACAAAACTATAGGCGGAGTTGACATGCAATGAATGTTCTGCAGTCCTTTAACTCCGCGTCAAGGAGAACTTAATTTCGAGAATAACAGCTGTTTTACCCGTAGAACTACAAGACTGATGGCAACGTCCATAAGGTAAAATTAAGTGGCCTGCATCACACAGTTCAAAGCCCACCGAAGCAGCCTTCCTGTGATTTCTGCCTGCGAGTACCTCAGCTGTGTGTGAATGCAGCCTTACAGATCCGCATCTCAAGTCTGAAGATCTCGGCTGGAAGGACCATAGGTCCCCATCATGCAGTTAGCTCAAGTAATCAAGCTTTGGGGTCATGTCAGACTTTGGGAGGTCCAACGGAAGCAAAAACGCACCTGGTCTAAAATGGAGCAACTTTTGTGAAAACAGCTCTTAAGTTAAAATCATAATTCGTAAATAATTATGGAGATACACAGTTCTGCGCAGTAGCTGGAGATGTTGGGATTGTTTGATCAAGATATTTTCAAAGTTTTAGTCTATAAGGATTACTCAGTGGTGCTGAGGTAAAAAGAGGCTGCTCACACTGCTATCTGATCTAATACTGGAGCTACCAGGAGTGCTGAGGTCTATCTGATCTAATACTGGAGATACTAAGAGTGCTGAGGTAAGATGAGGCTGCTCACACTGCTGTCCACCCTGTCTATCTGATTTAATACTGGAGATACCAGGAGTGCTGAGGTCTATCTGATCTAATACTGGAGATACCAAGAGTGCTGAGGTAAGAAGAAGAGGCTGCTCACACTGCTGTCCACCTGATCTAATACTGGAGATACCACTAGTACTGAAGTAAAAGAGGCTTCTCACACTGCTGTCCACCCTGTCTACCTGATCTAATACTGGAGATACCAGGAGTGCTGAAGTAAGAAGAGACTGCTCACACTGCAATCCACCCCATCTATCTGATCTAATACTGGAGATACCAGAGGTGCAGAGATAAGAAGAGGCTGCTCACACTGCTGTCCACCATGTCTATCTGATCTAATACTGGAGATACCAGGAGTGCTGAGGTCTATCTGATCTAATACTGGAGATACCAAGAGTGCTGAGGTAAGAAGAGGCTGCTCACACTGCTGTCCACCTGATCTAATACTGGAGATATCACTAGTACTGAAGTAAAAGAGGCTTCTCACACTGCTGTCCACCCTGTCTACCTGATCTAATACTGGACATACCAGGAGTGCTGAAGTAAGAAGAGGCTGCTCACACTGCAATCCACCCCATCTATCTGATCTACTACTGGAGATACCAAAGGTGCAGAGATAAGAAGAGGCTGCTCACACTGCTGTCCTCCCTGTCTATCTGATCTAATACTGGAGATACCAGGAGTGCTGAGGTAAGAAGAGGCTGCTCACACTGCTGTCCACCTGATCTAATACTGGAGATACCACTAGTACTTTAGTAAAAGAGGCTTCTCACACTGCTGTCCACCCTGTCTACCTGATCTAATACTGGACATACCAGGAGTGCTGAAGTAAGAAGAGGCTGCTCACACTGCTGTCCAACCTCATCTACCTGATCTAATACTGGAGATACCAGGGGTACTGAAAAAAAGAGGCCACTCACACTGCTGGCTACCCTGTCTGATCTAATACTGGAGATACCAGGAGTGCTGAGGTCTATCTGATCTAATACTGGAGATACCAAGAGTGCTGAGGTAAGAAGAGGCTGCTCACACTGCTGTCCACCTGATCTAATACTGGAGATATCACTAGTACTGAAGTAAAAGAGGCTTCTCACACTGCTGTCCACCCTGTCTACCTGATCTAATACTGGACATACCAGGAGTGCTGAAGTAAGAAGAGGCTGCTCACACTGCAATCCACCCCATCTATCTGATCTACTACTGGAGATACCAAAGGTGCAGAGATAAGAAGAGGCTGCTCACACTGCTGTCCTCCCTGTCTATCTGATCTAATACTGGAGATACCAGGAGTGCTGAGGTAAGAAGAGGCTGCTCACACTGCTGTCCACCTGATCTAATACTGGAGATACCACTAGTACTTTAGTAAAAGAGGCTTCTCACACTGCTGTCCACCCTGTCTACCTGATCTAATACTGGACATACCAGGAGTGCTGAAGTAAGAAGAGGCTGCTCACACTGCTGTCCAACCTCATCTACCTGATCTAATACTGGAGATACCAGGGGTACTGAAAAAAAGAGGCCACTCACACTGCTGGCTACCCTGTCTGATCTAATACTGGAGATACCAGGAGTACTGAAGTAAGATGAGGCTGCTCACACTGCCGTCCACCCCATCTATCTTATCTAATACTGGAGATGCCAGAGGTGCAGAGGTAAGAAGAGGCTGCTCATACTGCTGCCCACCTGATCTAATACTGGAGATACCAGGAGTACTGAAGAAAGAGACCACTCACACTGGTGTCCACCCTGTCTACATTATATAATACTGGAGTTCCCAGAGGTGCAGCAGTAAGAGGCGGCTGCTCACACTACTATTCACCCTGTCTATCAGATCTAATACTGGAGATACCAGGAGTACTGAAGTAAGATGAGGCTGCTCACACTGCCGTCCACCCCATCTATCTTATCTAATATTGGAGATACCAGAGGTGCAGAGGTAAGAAGAGGCTGCTCATACTGCTGTCCACCTGATCTAATACTGGAGATACCAGGAGTACTGAAGAAAGAGACCACTCACACTGGTGTCCACCCTGTCTACATTATATAATACTGGAGATCCCAGAGGTGCAGCAGTAAGAGGCGGCTGCTCACACTACTGTTCACCCTGTCTATCTGATCTAATACTGGAGATACCAGGAGTGCTGAACTAAGAAGGAGGATGCTCTCACTGCTGTCCTCCATGTCCATCTGATCTAAGAAGGATGGCCGCTTGCCAAATATCAAATGCATCAGCCCTGCTAATTAGCATATGATGGGGTGCATAACAGCTTGCTAAATAACCCAATGTATATGTGGATCATCAAAGTGATTTTCTGGATTTATTCAAGAAAGCAAAAGGAAGATATTCTCTCTTTATAGCCAAAGGTCATGTGCCTAAGGGGGTATGTGCACACGTTGCGGATTTGGCTGCGGAATTTTCGGCACTGATTCTGTAGAATATGCAGGTAAAATGACCTGCGTTTTACCTGCGGATTCCATGTGGGTTTTCTGCGGATTTTGCAGATTTTATGCGGATTTTGCCAGCGTTTTTAAACCAGTGGATTCCTATAAAGGAATAGGTGTAAAACGACTCAGAATCCGCACAAAGAATTGACATGCTGCGGAAAATAAGCCGCTGCGTTTCTGCGTGGAATTTTCCCCAGCATGTGCACTGCGAATTTGGTTTTCTGTGGGTTTACATGGTACTGTACACCGCATGGAAAACTGCTGCGGAACCGCAGGGCCAAATCCGCAACGTGTGCACAGACCCTAAGAGCGCTAAAAACTGCACAATAAAACTACTATAAACCCAACTTTACAACAATACTCTCTTTTCCTGCTACTACTGTTAAAAGCCTTCCCAGCCCCATTAAAATGTACCACCACCAAGAGGGCTGGGGTTATGCTCTGCTATTATAGTGTCTCCAGTAGCGCTAGGACCCACAGAAGTATACAGCACTTTCCATCAACTCCAACCATAGACCTAGGACTACAATGGAGCTCTACAATAAAACATGATCACAAGTCCTTGACTTGTCCTCATCTTAAGGCTGATTCAGGGAAAACTGGATGGACCAAATTTTCATCTTTTTTGATAATTCTCAGAGGTGCAGCATCGATAACACGCCATTAAATCCATAGGCATCCCCCTCTGTGGGATTTTTTGCCCCTTCACCGGGCAAAGTATTTGAGAGGTCAGCTGCAGACGTTGGATGGCAGCACTTGGCTTTTAATCTTCATTCTAGGTCATCCACAAGGTGTTGAACGGGGATGAGGTCCAAGCTCTGTGCGGCCAGTCAAGATCTCCTGCACCAAACTCCCCCAATTACGCCTTTATGGACCCTGCTTTGTGCACAGTCTCGCTGGCACAAAAAAGATCCTCCTCAAACAGTTCTCAGAAAGATGGAAGCTATAATTATCCAAAATGTCTTCTACCAAAGTATTAAGATTTCCCTTAAGAGCAAAAAAAAAAGGGTCGAAGCATGAAAAACCAAGCCCAGATTATCCCTCCACCAAACTCTACAGAAGGCACGATGTTGTCAGGAGGGCAACGTTTTTCTGGCAATTGCGAAACCCAGACTCCCATCAGACACCAGATATAGAAGTGTGATCCGTCACGGCACAGCCCCGAGATGGTCTACTGTATACCACTCCATCCGACGTTTATTGTGCTTGGTAATGTAAGGCTTAAATGCAGCTGTCCAGACATGGAAATTCAGGCCATAAAGCTCCGAGCAGAGGGCATAGTTTTTATGGTAAAGTTAATGCAAAAGTAGGTTTGGACTCTGCAGTAATGGATGCAGTAGCACGGTGGTGACTTCTGCCCCTCAGCACTGGACCCCCTGCTGTGTAATGTTACGGGGTCTCCACTTCGTTCCTGAGTTGCTGCGGTTCCTTCCACTTCTCATTGTCACTCACAGGTGATGGAAGAAGATTTAGATGGGAAGAAATGACCTGAACGGACTTGTTACCCCGGTGGCTCCTATTACAGGCCGCGCTGTCATTGGAGAGCTCTGCACCACCGGCTGATCTGTCTCGTTAGTAATGGCTGACGGCATGGCGGGGAGCAGAGGTTATACACCGGGAAAATGGGGCTGGATGCTCTATACCAGGGGGCAGTGGGACTGAATGAAAACCTGGAATTCAGTGATAACTATATGCAGAAAAGTGACAGGTCTTAGTCAGTATGCAGGTCGGGCAGTCAGGGCTCCAGGTAAGGGGAACGCCCACCACCGTGGAGCATCGCCCACCACCGTGGAGCATCGCCCACCACCGTGGAGCATCGCCCACCACCGTGGAGCATCGCCCACCACCGTGGAGCATCGCCCACCACCGTGGAGCATCGCCCACCACCGTGGAGCATCGCCCACCACCGTGGAGCATCGCCCACCACCGTGGAGCATCGCCCACCACCGTGGAGCATCGCCCACCACCGTGGAGCATCGCCCACCACCGTGGAGCATCGCCCACCACCGTGGAGCATCGCCCACCACCGTGGAGCATCGCCCACCACCGTGGAGCATCGCCCACCACCGTGGAGCATCGCCCACCACCGTGGAGCATCGCCCACCACCGTGGAGCATCGCCCACCACCGTGGAGCATCGCCCACCACCGTGGAGCATCGCCCACCACCGTGGAGCATCGCCCACCACCGTGGAGCATCGCCCACCACCGTGGAGCATCGCCCACCACCGTGGAGCATCGCCCACCACCGTGGAGCATCGCCCACCACCGTGGAGCATCGCCCACCACCGTGGAGCATCGCCCACCACCGTGGAGCATCGCCCACCACCGTGGAGCATCGCCCACCACCGTGGAGCATCGCCCACCACCGTGGAGCATCGCCCACCACCGTGGAGCATCGCCCACCACCGTGGAGCATCGCCCACCACCGTGGAGCATCGCCCACACAGGCTGCCAGTGTCAGATACAAGAGATATATGGCTGAAGCACGAGGCAGAGTACAGAGCTGGCCAGGATGTTAGCCATGATTTATGGCTGTTGGGATCACCCACTGTACGCTCCGGTGTTATTCACAATCACGGCCTGGACATCACATACGGACCCTACATATCTGGCGGTGAATACGAGCGCGATCAGACACTACTGATCATAAAAATCGTCCTCAATATTGCAAATCTTATCCTTCATGTGCAATAAATCTGTGCGGACAGAAAACGTGCAAATAAAAACTATCAACAAATAGATCAGAAAATAAAAGGTAATGATGAGTTTTAGCTTGTGGACACAGCGCTCCCCAATACTGACCTACAGAAATATCTGCACAGTCACCCCATTATGGCACCTACATCCTCCATAACACTGCACAGCCTGGCCCTCCTCCAGGGTCACACACTGCACGGCGCAGCCCGACCCTCCTCCAGGGTCACACACTGCACGGCGCAGCCCGACCCTCCTCCAGGGTCACACACTGCACGGCCGTGCCCTTTTCTGGGGGGGCACACACACTGCACGGCCCTGCCCTTTTCTGGGGGGCACACACACACACACTGCACGGCCCTGCCCTTTTCTGGGGGGCACACACACACACTGCACGGCCCTGCCCTTTTCTGGGGGGCACACACACACACTGCACGGCCCTGCCCTTTTCTGGGGGGCACACACACACACTGCACAGCCCTGCCCTTTTCTGGGGGGCACACACACACACTGCACAGCCCTGCCCTTTTCTGGGGGGCACACACACACACTGCACAGCCCTGCCCTTTTCTGGGGGGCACACACACACACTGCACAGCCCTGCCCTTTTCTGGGGGGCACACACACACACTGCACAGCCCTGCCCTTTTCTGGGGGGCACACACACACACACTGCACAGCCCTGCCCTTTTCTGGGGGGCACACACACACTGCACAGCCCTGCCCTTTTCTGGGGGGCACACACACACTGCACAGCCCTGCCCTTTTCTGGGGGGCGCACACACACACTGCACAGCCCTGCCCTTTTCTGGGGGGCGCACACACACACTGCACAGCCCTGCCCTTTTCTGGGGGACGCACACACTGCACAGCCCTGCCCTTTTCTGGGGGGCACACACACTGCACAGCCCTGCCCTTTTCTGGGGGGGCACACACACACTGCACAGCCCTGCCCTTTTCTGGGGGGCACACACACTGCACAACCCTGCCCTTTTCTGGGGGGCACACACACACACACACACACACACACTGCACAGCCCTGCCCTTTTCTGGGGGGCACACACACACACACACACACTGCACAGCCCTGCCCTTTTCTGGGGGGCACACTGGATGCAATGGCCTGGACATTGAGTGCCCCCTAATTCCCAGCACCAGCGGTATGCACAGCACCATAAGCAGAGCGCCCCCTGCCGGCATCAGCGCCAGTAACGGTCCCCGCTATGTAATGATGTCTCCTCTGTATGTGGCCAGCTCTGCCGAATACTCACAGTTCCTGATATCTGAGATAAACACGGCCAGGCCCCGCATCCCATCTCCCTTGGACACGGCAGGCATCTTCCCCAGAGAGAAGGGGGCAACGCCCGGACCCAATAAGAAGCAGAGGGGCCCCGGGCCGGTGCGCTGAGCTGTAACGTGACCGGGTTATGACTGATGCGTCTCCTCCGGCCCGGCGCGCCCCCGACTACACCTCGCACTGAGAGCAGGAGACGGGACCGCGCACTGAGCCGCAGAGATCGCGCCGGGGAGATGTCACAGGAAGCGCGGTCACAGCGCCGCCTCCTCGGCTTATATAGAGGGGGCGTGGTTCTGTTGTGGACGTCACGTGATTGGACGAATAGCAATTCGAACATTTACATATCTGCATGTGATTCTGCCGGCTGTGGCTCTAGTGAGGCTCGGGCGTGCGGGTGTCCGCGGCGGGTGTGCGGGCATGGTGTAGTCACCGGGATAACCCTTCAAGGGATGGTCCACCTTTGGCATTTATATCAAAATCCTACCAGGCATATACAGTTTGACTTAATGTTTGCTGAAACATCTACTTTTATTTAATATGCAAATTAGGGAGCTAGTGCACCCTGGGAGTGGCCAAAGAGCCCTCATTTGCACATTAAGTACAAGTAGATTTATTTATGTTAAGTATGACTTTTATAGGGGGTTATGTCCCAGATATGACTGGTTCTGCATTTTTATTGGCATTTCTGGGGGTGAGAGACTCCCTGTAACTAAGAATCCATCTGAATGTCTGTAGATATCTTCTGGCCGTATCTATTCCAGACCTGGGGCAGAGGGGCTTTTATGCTTCATGAGTGGGTGAAGTCTCACTTTTGTTAAAGGGATTGTCAGGAAAGTCTACAGTCACTGTGACCGCAGACTTCTAAACTCACACAGTGTGTGTATCACATCGGAGCCAACGGATCACACCGACACTAGAGAATCCTGACTGTGTGGATTCAGAAGTCTGCGGTCACAGAGTGACTTTAGACTTTCATGACAAACCTAGAAACCCCTTTAAATGCTGTTTTCAGAGATTGACAGAAGCAGTTAAGTGGTTAAAGTGCTCCATTCGCTGCTGCTAGTCCAGATGAACACATCTGTACTTGGAATACTATGCACAGATTGTCTATGGGTGACCTGATGCGAACTTGACATCCTTACGTCACAGTCAGACGACCATATAAATCGAACAGCACTGCACGGACTGGCCGGTGGCTCTCCTGACTCGATCATGACAGCTGCTTAGAAATACAATGCAGCTGTCACACTTGGGTTGATATACCCACTGGCCAGTTCGTGCATTGCCTTGTAATTTCGGGTTTGTATACCCGCCGGCCAGTCCGTGCATTGCGTTCCAATTTCAGGTTGGTATAACCGCCGGTCAATCTGTGCATTGCGTTCCAATTTCAGGTTGGTATACCCGCCGGCCAGTCCGTGCATTGCCTTCCAATTCCAGGTTGGTATAGCTGCCGGCCAGTCCGTGCATTGCCTTCCAATTCCAGGTTGGTATACCCGCCGGCCAGTCCGTGCATTGTGTTCGATTTCGGTCTGATTTCTTTTACCGTCTGCCTTACAGGCATTCATGAAACTGTTGAATTCAGGTTAAGAGACCGTGGCTGATCCGTACTACACAGACGTGTGAACCAGGCAGGTGCCAGCTGTATTGCACAGTCGGCACCTGAAATATATAGCATGGGCTCAGCTCCTGAGCCTGCTCTATACACCTGCACCCGACATGAGATGTACCAGAACATCCTATGTCAAGAAGGGTTTATAGGTGCAATATTTGCCAATAAATATAGCTATAAAATAACTGTGGAGAGACGTAGGGATTAGTGATGAGCGAGTGTGGCGCCCCAGGGTCCTGGTTGTCACAGTGGTATTGCTTTCCTAAAGGGGAGAGTGATGCTACGTTTGGAGGCCAAGAAGGATAACTGCATCCAGGTATCACAAACATGCAACACATTCATACTCCAGGCCACCAGGGGGAGCTTTTGATCCTATTTACTAGGTGACTCCCCATATATATATAATAGGTAGTCTATAGGGAAAGTCATTGAGTCCATCAGGGAAGCTGTTCCTGGCAGGAGCGAATTCCTGTCAGGACAGAGGAGAGGGTCCACGGAGCTGTGTATGCCCTAAGAGCTGCAGCTCCCACAAAGAGACATTTGGAAGGCAGAATTGTATTGCAGCGAGCGTGAAGGAAGGCAAAGCAAAGGAGAAGATGCCAGAAGGGGACCAGCCCCGAACAGGCTGCCTCCTTCTGAGGCGCAGAACACCGATAGCCAGAACACCATGGTAGTAAGGACCTCTATACCTTACTTCAGAGACCGGCAGGACAGCTAATTGCATGTTACCTGTCCGCACCTACACCCAGGAGGCACGGTGGCACCCCTCAGAGGCCGGGGCATGCTAGAGTCCCTTAAACAGCCTCAAGCCACCAGTCATACGGGTTTTGTCCTATCCGACTACGGGGGACAGAGAGAGAGACACTACATCTGTGAGGACCTTATTTGAAGCTTATGCAGTAAGGGACTACACCACTACAGCGCAAGGGAAGGCTATTGATTGCCACCTGGACAAGGGAACTCTGGACTTGCCTCCGAACCGGCTGGAGTCTGCCTGCCCTGTGGTCTGGTGCCCTGGATGCTGAAGTCTTCAGTAAAGGTAAAGAGACTGCAACCTTGTGTCCTCGTTCTTCACTGCGCCATTCACCATCTACATACTGAGAAGCCCTGGGGATATACTTCACCTGTGGGAAGGTATACCATCTAGCTGCCATAACATCACCCCAGCGGACCCCTAAGCAGTGCATCCTGACCGAATACCACAGGTGGCGTCACAAACATAAACTTTATCCCTTTAAAGACCTTTCCCTTTTATACGGACGTCCCAGGGCCAGGGACCGGGTCAGCCACCGTGACATCCCCCTTTGAGCCAACCGGACCTGGTACCGAGTAACCCTCTTGCCATGACGGGGTGCCCCACAAGCGTGCTCGAATAAGGCGTTATCATGCTCGTGTCCTAATCGAGTATTTCGGCGTGCTTGAAATATATGTGTAACACCCCTGGTAACCGGTTGTTACAGTGATGTTGCCTTCCTTTCTGGGAGAGTGATATCACGCTTGGGGGCAAGGAGGATTCTCTTTACCAGGTAGGCACTCACATTCAACACAGTCTGAATCCAGGCCAGAAGGAGGAGCTCAAGACCCGGATCCAGGAGAGCTTCCCTTAGCTATAGGCTTCCTGGTCTGGAGGAGGAGTCAGGCAGTCTAGAGGAGAGAGTGAGAGGAGAAGGACGTCTGGAACAGACAGAGGGGCCAAGCAGCCACGTGGGAGCTGCGACCCCTGGAGAGAGTGAGAATTTGAAGGAGTTGAATAGTGGAGGAGCTTAGAGGAAAGGAGCACAGTGGAGGAAGAGGCTCAGCAGGGGAACAGCGGAAGGACACCCTCAGAGCCAGAGCGCAGAAACCAGGTACCGGGAGCCCAAGGTCGTGTTGTTCCCCAGGACGCACAACAGAACCAGAGGGCATAGGACTGTATGTCAATGCCCTCATCAAGTCTGAGGTGAAGAAGTAACCTGAGAGCCCGGGTCGTGATAGAGACCCTATAAACAGGCTCACACTGCCTATCGTACAGACATCTGTCTTAGGACAGGAGAGAGGGGACTTTGCAACCAAGCTTCAAGCGGCAGGGACCTCACCAACTAAAGTAGCGCAAGTAGGAAAGGCTTACGGACCTCACCTGGGAGAGGGATCCCCTATTGCCTCCAAGCCTGCCGGACCACAGCTACCCTGCACTTGGTTCCCTGGACTGAGGGCTGCTATAATCAGTAAACCAGGTAAAGACTGCAAACCTGTGTCCTCGTTCTTTGCCATACCATCCACCACACCATCGGTGCCCTACACCTGGGAAGCCCTGGGAACCCCGCTTCACCTGTGGGAAGTGTCACCATCTTGCTGCATACCATCACCCCAGGGGACCCCTTTAAGCAGCATCGGTCCCCACTCCACAGGTGGCGTCACGAACAATAAACTTTATTCATGAAATCCCTAAAAGACTTTCCCCTTAAATTGGGCGCCCAGGGCCACGGACCAGGTCGCAGCCACCGTGACATCCCATCCCCTTTAAGCACTGGACCCGGTACCGAGTACCCCAGGCCCTGGCGGGCGACTCATATGCTCAAGTCGCTGGAGCTACATATCTCAGGTCTGTTTGCGAGCCGCAGCACGTGCAGGGATTGTCTGTTTGTTAGGCAGGTCCTGCATGTGTTGCAGCTGTCGAACAGCCGCGAGACATGCAGCCACGGGGACTCGAACATTTTTTCGAGCATACTGAAAATATTCGATGAGGACACGAGCATGATCTGATAACACCTTATTAGAGCACACGCGCTCATCACTATTAGGGATGCAATGCAATCTTTGATTTATAATTCTCAGTTGCAAATATTGCAACTCTACATCTCCATCAGTGCTGGTAATTATACCGGCTTACTTGTAACACGTTTAATTCTGTGCTGCCGGTAGGTAAGGATGGATGAGAACGGTATTCAGGAATGCGGTTTATTTGTCAACGCATTTCGAAATTACAAACTTCATCAGGACAAATCACTGTGATTTGTCCTGATGAAGGAATTTGGAACTTCAAAACGCGTTGAAAAATAAACCGCATTCCTGAATACCGTTCTCCTCTTCCATCCTTGACTACCGGCAGCGCAGAATTAACCCTATCATTCCATTTCAGCTGTTATTTTAGCCTGTGGGGCTGCAGCAGCCTTGAGCCTTTTAGTGGTTGTGGTTACACAGCCATACCAGGTGAGTACCATTTGCCTTTGGTCTCCCCATTGTCACTCGGATAAAACCCTATTGCGCTTATTGTTATTGCAGTTTTCCTACCTGCATCTGCACGTATCTGATCAATTTCTCTCCCATCAGACCAACACAGATGTAAACTGACGTGTGCGAGTGTGGAGTCCTGTCCTCCAGGCGCCCCATGGACCCTCCCGTAAATGGCTTTTCATCTATTTGAAATCTTACCAATCTACCAAATGACTTATTAGGATAAGCTAGAGTACTATTATAAAGGATACACAATACGACGACCTCTGCTGCACCAAAATTTGGATTTTATTGATATGCAAATTAGGCCATTTGGTGCATTGGTGGGCATGATTGGTAAACTTTTACTGAGTGGCTTATCCTCTCCGCATTGCCCCGACTTCTTGATTGATCGTGGACAGAGAGGATACGCTGCATAACATTACTACCACTCATCACTCTCAATGAAGAAGGAGCAGAGATGGAGGAGAGAAGCAAAGATGAGCCACAGGCTGCAAGTGCACTGATACACCCACCAATGCACTAGAGAAACTAATTTGCATATAGTTAAAAAAAATGCCCAAACTTACACTACCTCTGCTTGGCAGGGGTAATGTTACTGACAGATTCTCTCTAAGTCTTAGCGCTTCTAGGCAGTGTCAGGTGTATACACTCAGAAGATACAATTAAGAAATTCACAGGAAAACGTAGAATTAATTTAACTGGGAGCATGGTCTTTGGAAATGTAGCATGGTCCTCTATCAAAAATTCAAATATGGATGTAAGTAGAAGACACTCCTAATCAATTGCTAAATTAAATACTGAAAAAATGGAGTGCTGACTTCAATATACATATAATCAATTATCAAAAAGGTTTTTGGAACCAATTGTGGGGGAGAGAGATAAATGGTTCAAAGTGTATAGTACACAATGACCTAACGCTCCTGGAACGCCCGCCAGGGCCTAGGGGTACTCAGTACCGGGTCCGGTCATTATTAAAGTGGAGGTCACAATGGCAGCGAACCGGTCTGTGGCCCTGGGTGCCCAATTAAAAGGGGAATGTTTTTAAAGGGATTTGAAAAGTAATAAAAGTTTGTGACGCCACCTGTGGTGCCCGGTCAGGGGTGACCAGCACTGCTTAACCCCTTTACCCCCAAGGGTGGTTTGCACGTTAATGACCGGGCCAATTTTTACAATTCTGACCACTGTCCCTTTATGAGGTTATAACTCTGGAACGCTTCAACGGATCCCAGTGAATCTGACATTGTTTTCTCGTGACATATTGTACTTCATGACAATGGTAAAAATTCTTTGATAGTACCTGCGTTTATTTGTGAAAAAAACGGAAATTTGGCGAAAATTATGAAAATTTCGCAATTTTCCAACTTTGAATTTTTATGCAATTAAATCACAGAGCTATGTCACACAAAATACTTAATAAGTAACATTTCCCACATGTCTACTTTACATCAGCACAATTTTGGAACCAAAATTTTTTTTTGTTAGGGAGTTATAAGGGTGAAAAGTTGACCAGCAATTTCTCATTTCTACAACACCATTTTTTTTTAGGGACCACATCTCATTTGATGTCATTTTGAGGGGTCTATATGATAGAAAATACCCAAGTGTGACACCATTCTAAAAACTACACCCCTCAAGGTGCTTAAAACCACATTCAAGAAGTTTATTAACCCTTCTGGTGCTTCACAGGAATTTTTTGAATGTTTAAATAAAAATGAACATTTAACTTTTTTTCACAAAAAATTTAATTCAGCTCCAATTTGTTTTATTTTACCAAGGGTAACAGGAGAAAATGGACCGCAATCATTGTTGTACAATTTGTCCTGAGTACGCCAATACCCCACATGTGGGGGTAAACCACTGTTTGGGCGCATGGCACAGCTCGGAAGCGAAGGAGCGCCATTTGACTTTTCAATGCAAAATTGACTGGAATTGAGATGGGACGCCATGTTTCGTTTGGAGAGCCCCTGATGTGCCTAAACATTGAAACCCCCCACAAGTGACACCATTTTGGAAAGTAGACCCCCTAAGGAACTTATCTAGAGGTGTGGTGAGCTCTTTCACCCACCAAGTGCTTCACAGAAGTTTATAATGTAGAACCGTAAAAATAAAAAATCATCTTTTTTCACAAAAATTATCTTTTCGCCCCCAATTTTTTATTTTTCCAAGGGTAAGAGAAGAAATTGGACCCCAATAGTTGTTGTACAATTTGTCCTGAGTAAGCTGATACCCCATATGTGGGGGTAAACCACTGTTTGGGCGGATGGGAGAGCTCGGAAAGGAAGGAGCGCCGTTTGACTTTTCAATGCAAAATTGACAGGAATTGAGATGAGACGCCATGTTGCGTTTGCAGAGCCCCTAATGTACCTAAATAGTAGAAACCACTCACAAGTGACACCATTTTGGAAAGTAGACCCCCTAAGGAACTTATCTAGATGTGTGGTGAGCGCTTTGACCCACCAAGGGCTTCACAGAGGTTTATAATGGAGAGCCGTAAAAATAAAACAAAAATTTTTTCCCACAAAAATTATTTTTTAGCCCCCAGTTTTGTATTTTCCCGAGGGTAACAGGAGAAATTGGACCCAAAAATGTGTTGTCCAATTTGTCCTGAGTGCGCTGATACCCCATATGTGGGGGGAAACCACTGTTTGGGCGCATGGGAGGGCTCGGAAGGGAAGGAGTGCCATTTGAATGCAGACTTAGATGGAATGGTCTGCAGGCGTCACATTGCGTTTGCAGAGCCCCTAATGTACCTAAACAGTAGAAACCCCCCACAAGTGACCCCATATTGGAAACTAGACCCCCCCGGGAACTTATCTAGATGTGTTGTGAGAACTTTGAACCCCAAGTGTTTCACTACAGTTTATAACGCAGAGCCGTAAAAATAAAAAATCTTTTTTTTCCCACAAAAATTATTTTTTAGCCCCCAGTTTTGTATTTTCCCAAGGGTAACAGGAGAAATTGGACCCCAACAGTTGTTGTCCTATTTGTCCTGAGTACGCTGATACCCCATATGTTGGGGTAAACCCCTGTTTGGGCACACGGGTGAGCTCGGAAGGAAAGAAGCACTGTTTTACTTTTTCAACGCAGAATTGGCTGGAATTGAGATCGGACGCCATGTCGCTTTTGGAGAGCCCCTGATGTGCCTAAACAGTGGAAACCCCCCAATTATAACTGAAACCCTAATCCAAACACATCCCTAACCCTAATCCCAACAGTAACCCTAACCACACCTCTAACCCTGACACACCCCTAACCCTAATCCCAACCCTATTCCCAACTGTAAATGTAATCTAAACCCTAACTGTAACTTTAGCCCCAACCCTAACTGTAGCCCTAACCCTAGCCCTAACCCTAGCCCTAACCCTAACCCTAGCCCCAACCCTAACCCTAGCCCTAGCCCTAACCCTAGCCCTAACCCTAGCCCTAACCCTAGCCCTAACCCTAGCCCTAACCCTAACCCTAACCCTAGCCCTAACCCTAACCCTAGCCCTAACCCTAGCCCTAACCCTAGCCCTAGCCCTAGCCCTAACCCTAGCACTAACCCTAGCCCTAACCCTAGCCCTAACCCTAGCCCTAATGGGAAAATGGAAATAAATACATTTTTTTATTTTTCCCTAACTAAGAGGGTGATGAAGGGGGGTTTGATTTACTTTTATAGCGGTTTTTTTAGCGGATTTTTATGATTGGCAGCCGTCACACACTGAAAGACGCTTTTTATTGCAAAAAATATTTTTTGCGTTACCACATTTTGAGAGCTATAATTTTTCCATATTTTGGTCCACACAGTCATGTGAGGTCTTGTTTTTTGCGCGACGAGTTGACGTTTTTATTGGTAACATTTTCGGGCACGTGACATTTTTTGATCGCTTTTTATTCCGATTTTTGTGAGACAGAATGACCAAAAACCAGCTATTCATGAATTTCTTTTGGGGGAGGCGTTTATACCGTTCCGCGTTTGGTAAAATTGATAAAGCAGTTTTATTCTTCGGGTCAGTACGATTACAGCGACATCTCATTTATATCATTTTTTTATGTTTTGGCGCTTTTATACGATAAAAACTATTTTATAGAAAAAATAATTATTTTGGCATCGCTTTATTCTCAGGACTATAACTTTTTCATTTTTTTGCTGATGATGCTGTATTGTGGCTCGTTTTTTGCGGGACAAGATGACGCTTTCAGCGGTACCATGGTTATTTATATCTGTCTTTTTGATCACGTGTTATTCCACTTTTTGTTCGGCGGTATGATAATAAAGCGTCGTTTTTTGCCTCGTTTTTTTTTTTTTTTTCTTACGGTGTTTACTGAAGGGGTTAACTAGTGTGCCAGTTTTATAGGGCGAGTCGATACGGACGCGGCGATACTAAATATGTGTACTTTTATTGTTTTTTTGTTTTTTTATTTAGATGAAGAAATGTATTTATGGGAATATTTTTTTTTTTTTTTCATTATTTAGGAATATTTTTTTTTAATTTTTTTTACACATTTGGAAATTTTTTTTTTTACTTTTTTACTTTGTCCCAGGGGGGGACATCACAGATCAGTGATCTGACAGTTTGCACAGCACTCTGTCAGATCACTGATCTGACATGCAGCAGTGCAGGCTTCACAGTGCCTGCTCTGAGCAGGCTCTGTGAAGCCACCTCCCTCCCTGCAGGACCCGGATCCGCGGCCATCTTGGATCCGGGACCTGGAGCAGGGAGGGAGGGCGGCAAGACCCTCGCAGCAACGCGATTACATCGCGTTGCTGCGGGGGTCTCAGGGAAGCCCGCAGGGAGCCCCCTCCCTGCGCGGTGCTTCCCTGCACCGCCGGCACATCGCGATCATCTTTGATCGCGGTGTGCCGGGGGTTAATGTGCCGGGGGCGGTCCGTGACCGCTCCTGGCACATAGTGCCGGATGTCAGCTGCGATAGTCAGCTGACACCCGGCCGCGATCGGCGCCGCTCCCCCCGTGAGCGCTGCCGATCGCATATGACGTACTATTGCGTCCTTGGGAAGTAGGGCCCACCCCCCATGGACGCAATAGTACGTCTGATGGCAGAAAGGGGTTAAAGGGGTCCTTTGGGGCGATGTTACTGCAGCAAAGATGGTAACGCTTCTCACAGGTGAAGCGGAGTCCCCAGGGCTCTAGGTATCTATGGCAAGGATAGTGTGATGCCAGAATAAATGGAGTACACAGAGTTGCAGTCTCTTTACCTGGTTTACTGGTTGTAGTAAGCCACAGTCCAGGGCACCAGCAACAGGTGACAGTGGAGTCCAGGCATCTTGAAAACGAGTAGAATCCCCTTTGCCAGGTCAGATTGGGAGCCTTCCACTATGCGCTGAATATTAGTCCCTTGCTGCCTGGAGCTTCCTGACAAGGTCCTCTTTTACTCTCTGTCCTGGGACAGTTCCTGCATGGTAGGTAACTTGAGCCGTTCCTTGGGGTCTCTATCCACGGTGACTCCGGGCTCTGGATGTTGCTGTACCTCAGTGTATAATGTGGACAAGTCACTTCCAATTTCCTCCCCTCCGGTTCTGCCATGGGACTTGTAGTTCCACACAGCCTCTGGCTCCCGGTGCCTGGTTCCTGCGCTTTAGCCTAGAGGGAGCTCACTCGCAGCTCTCCTTTAGCTCCTGACCACTCCTGTGCACCTTCACTGTTCCTTGTCTGCTACAGACTGACTCCTCCTCCAGACCATAATGTATATCAAGGGAAGCTCCCCTGAAACTGGGTTCAGAGCTCCCCCTTCTGGCCTGGAGCCAGAAAGTGTTGCATGTACAGATTACCTGTCAAATGGATCCTCCTGGTCTCCAGGCTTGGCATCACCCTCCCTGAGAGGAAGGCAATACCACCGTGGTACCTAAACCCCTGCAATCCCCATAAGTTCCTGAACTAGCAACAAACATTGTATCAGCAAAGTGCATGCACATATAAATAACAACTACAACACTTACCCATCTTAAAGTGCAAGTGCAAACTCCCAGGGGAGAGACCCAATGCCTGTTCGCTTTCTCGTAGGGGTATCAAGGAGATACAATATATGCCCCACAGTGGCCACAGTATGGATCGATGCTTAGGCATCTGTCTACCATGCCAACTCATTGCAAAATAATGTCTATAGCACAGTATTTTTTTTGTGGCCACCCTCTATATAGGAAACCATAGTTTTCTGATTTTTAATATACACTTAAATGGTATACCAGCCAGATGGAGGCCAAAAGAACACAGTTCTGGCATCTGGTTGGTGAATGGAGACCTGTAGGAACCATAAAAGTATAAACTTGTATCTTTTCCGGGCGTATACTTTCAGCCGAGTGCACAAACACAGCGAGCCTTTATCACTATAAATTGGTGTGTAAATGGCTAATTGTTCTGCTCGAGATCTGTCCAATGTGCATGAAAACTGATTTCACGCTTGTGAAATCAGTTTTCGTAATGACGACAGTGTGTAAACTACAGACAGATATTCCGCGTCTCCATTACAGGGAACAGAAATTTTTTATTTTAAGATCTGCCAATTCAGACCAACTGGCCTGAGATGAGACATCTGTGTTTGATGGTCCATACACAGACAGCAAGGCCCAGACAGAGTCAGGGCTGCGGTGGTGAAATATCAGCTTTATAGGGGCTTATCAGAATTGGGGTTTGAGTCATGAGACCTGCAGTCGATCAGTGGGAACTCTAAATTTAGCCTTAGGCCAGACTTAGACAACGTAGGAAAAATTGTCCAATTTTCAACCTTGGGATGCAGTCAGATGGCCGTATACATTGGACCGAGATTGGAACGCAGCTCATGGCGTATTTATGGAAATCTCATGGCCACTGAGTGCTTTTTATTTAATGCTCCAATAATTGCCCTGAGAGGACATCCGAGGTCAGTCCGATGTTTTCCACGCACCCGTAGACTTGACTGGGTGCACATGATCTGATTTGTGCATCATGGTGCCATTTTTTCATCATGCCGATTCAGCACTGCTCCATAGTATAACATTGGTCTGAGTGTCATCCGATAAGACATCGCATAGCAGTCGTCCAAGTTTTACCCTTGTGTGAGCAAACCTAAATACTCAGTGTAACCTTAGACTTTATTCAGACATACCTTTTTGTCCTATATGAGTAAAAAGTGGCCGGATTTTTGTCAATGTTTGTCCGTTTTTAACCTCACAAATCTTCTCATTTGCGAAGAAAATTACAAAAATTTTCCAGGAAATTTCACTGTTAAAAACAGATAGTGCACGGATTGTAACAAGATGGCATCCGTATCCTACTCGTGATTTTCGTGGACCTGTAAACTCGTGTGGGTAAGTGACTCTGCTCAAAAATGGACATGCCTCATAGGTTTTTTTTGTGGACCGAGTTCGCAAAAACACCCCATAGATTATAATGGATAACTTTTATGTATGAAAAACACGAATAGAAAACATGAAAAAACGAACGCAGAATTAGGCTTTAAACCGTTATGTGCAGGAAAAAAAGGCCCATGGCTAAAAAAAAAAACACAAACAATAAAAATTGGCTATATAAATGGTAAAATTCCAGCTCCATAAACATCAAATGCAAACATTGGAGCCCGGTGGACATTATAGAGCTGATCTGGGAAATTCTCTCAGCAATTAAAAGGAATAAATCTTTGTTCTTGGTTCAGTACATTAATGAACATCCAAGGATGTTAAAATTCCTGAAAGCTGACGAAGCCAAAAGTGCCCAGTTTTGTAGATTATCACCAGCATTGTTCTGAAAGAGGTGTCGTGTCGGAGGAAATAGATTCAGCAGATTTTCACATGCACAAAAGCAAAATGTACAGAATCAGTCAAAACACGCCTCAGGCAAATAAATACATTTTGTATTCAAAATGTTGCTGTAAAGTAACATGCAGGCTGTCAGTAGGGGGTCACCAAAAAAGCTACTTTCATAGGACACCAAGGGCTTGTTCACACATAATGTTTTAGCTGCATTTTTTGAGCAGAAAAAAAAATGCAGCTTTTTACGTCCAAGAAAATTACAAAAATTAGCTGTCAGATCCTTGAATAAAAATCTTGAAGCTTTATTGGATCATCCTAACATCAGAAACCATCATGGTAGTATATAAAAACACTGCCACGCTGACGCGATTCTGGCAATGCCACCCAGCATTTTGTAATTGCGGCAAAATAAACGAGCTTTCTAAAATCCCATTCACATGGAGCATTTTCCCCTTGAGTTTTTTGAACTGCGGTGCATTTTTGTTTGGTTTTTATACTATAGAATGTCAATTCTTTTGACTTTTTTTGCTGCGTTATTTTTACCCGTTCACTTGCAGGCATAAAAAAATAAAAAAATATGCATAATGTAGTAATGTATGCATGTTATTCTGCTCACATGCTGCATTTTTCATGGAGCAAAAAAATGCTACAAAACTAGTTCAGTGTGAGTATATCCTTAAAGGACATGACCCAGCAATTTTTCCATTAAGGCACTTTGATGTACAGTATGTAATTACTTTTATGCCCAAAAAGACAAAAGTATTCTAAGAGTGATACTATCTGATGATGTCATTTTGATGGGAATACTAGCTATCCATGCAGCATCATTGTTTCCATGGAATCTGTAAGAGAGGCTCGAAGAAAACCTATACAAATATGTACATAGCCGAGAATTGTGTACTAAGTTCTATTTAAAGGGATGCTACAAAAATGATAAAACTTGCATAAACTTAGGCTGGTTTACTAAAAGCATGGTTACTAGGGATGAGCGGACCTGTGGAAATTCAGGTTCATCAAGTTCGGACAAACTTTAGTCCAAAGTTCAGTTCGGGTTCCAGAAGTTGACCCGAACGTGACCCCGAACCCCAGATAAGTCAACAGGGACCTAAACTTTAGTGCTGTAAAATGATCATATTAAGGGCCAGGGGGTTGTGAAAGGAATCAAAATAGGGGTAAGAGAAGGACAACTGCCCTGCAAACAAATGTGCATAGGGAAATTACTTAAAAATAGCATAGAATAAAAAAATATTTAAAAAAACAATAAACTGGAACCAAGAGGCAGGGGTCCAAGTGGAGCAGTGTCTTGTGTGTGCAGTTTATTGTACTTCTTAATAAATAAATAAATAAATAAATAAATACAAAAAGTGGGGTCCCACCGTATTTTTAATAACCAGCCAAGGGAAAGCAGACATCTGTGGGCTGGTCTTAATATGCTATGAAATTACCAATATCCATGGAGCTTCCCAGCATATCATTATCATACTCAAGCTGTCTGCTTTGCCTTTCATGGCTATTAAAAATTGTGGAACCCCCAAAAAATGATGTGGGGTGAGGTCCCCCCTATTTTTAATAAATAGCTAAGGCAAAGCAGAGAGCTGGGGGTTGATACTAATAGTCTGGGAAGGTTCATGAATATTGACCCTTTCCCAGCCTAATAATACCAGCCTTCAGCTGCCCCAGAAATGTTGCATCCATTAAATGCGCCAATTCTGGCACTTAGCCTTGGCTCTTCCCGATTGCCCTTGAGTGGTGGTAATTGGGGTAATAGTTTTTGGGGTTGATGTAAACTGTGTAATGTCAGCTGGCATCAAGCCCAGGGTTAAGTAATGGAGAGGCGTCTATCCCCCCCATTACTAACCCCGTATTTAAAAATAAAAAGACACACACACACAGGAAAAAGAAGTTTATTTGAAAATTCCCTGACACATTCCCTGGTTTGCCCATTTATTAATAAAAAATAATCCCAGGAGCTCTGACATAATCCATTATGGTTCCCACGACATCCAGCGATTCTCTCCTGCAACTTGTGGTGCATCGTTCTGAGGACGACACTGTGTAGGTCACTCTCGGTCATGTCTCACGAGTCATGACATCAGTAAAGTCATCGGGAAGGAGCGCTATTTGACTTTTTGAATGTAAAATTTCCTGGACTAATCTAGGGAACTTATCTATATGTGTGGTGAGCACCTTGAACCCCCAGGTGCTTCACAGAAGTTTATTACATTGAGCTGTGAAAATTAAAAAAAAAAATCAAATTTTTCCCACAAAAATGTTCTTTTAGTCCCAAATTTTCACAAGGGTAACAGGAGTAATTGCCCTACACAATTTGTTGTGCAATTTCTTGTGAGTACGCTTATACCATATACAGGTCCTTCTCAAAAAAATTAGCATATAGTGTTAAATTTCATTATTTACCATAATGTAATGATTACAATTAAACTTTCATATATTATAGATTCATTATCCACCAACTGAAATTTGTCAGGTCTTTTATTGTTTTAATACTGATGATTTTGGCATACAACTCCTGATAACCCAAAAAACCTGTCTCAATAAATTAGCATATCAAGAAAAGGTTCTCTAAACGACCTATTACCCTAATCTTCTGAATCAACTAATTAACTCTAAACACATGCAAAAGATACCTGAGGCTTTTATAAACTCCCTGCCTGGTTCATTACTCAAAACCCCCATCATGGGTAAGACTAGCGACCTGACAGATGTCAAGAAGGCCATCATTGACACCCTCAAGCAAGAGGGTAAGACCCAGAAAGAAATTTCTCAACAAATAGGCTGTTCCCAGAGTGCTGTATCAAGGCACCTCAATGGTAAGTCTGTTGGAAGGAAACAATGTGGCAGAAAACGCTGTACAACGAGAAGAGGAGACCGGACCCTGAGGAAGATTGTGGAGAAGGACCGATTCCAGACCTTGGGGAACCTGAGGAAGCAGTGGACTGAGTCTGGTGTGGAAACATCCAGAGCCACCGTGCACAGGCGTGTGCAGGAAATGGGCTACAGGTGCCGCATTCCCCAGGTAAAGCCACTTTTGAACCATAAACAGCGGCAGAGGCGCCTGACCTGGGCTACAGAGAAGCAGCACTGGACTGTTGCTAAGTGGTCCCAAGTACTTTTTTCTGATGAAAGCAAATTTTGCATGTCATTCGGAAATCAAGGTGCCAGAGTCTGGAGGAAGACTGGGGAGAAGGAAATGCCAAAATGCCTGAAGTCCAGTGTCAAGTACCCACAGTCAGTGATGGTGTGGGGTGCCATGTCAGCTGCTGGTGTTGGTCCACTGTGTTTCATCAAGGGCAGGGTCAATGCAGCTAGCTATCAGGAGATTTTGGAGCACTTCATGCTTCCATCGGCTGAAATGCTTTATGGAGATGAAGATTTCATTTTTCAGCACGACCTGGCACCTGCTCACAGTGCCAAAACCACTGGTAAATGGTTTACTGACCATGGTATTACTGTGCTCAATTGGCCTGCCAACTCTCCTGACCTGAACCCCATAGAGAATCTGTGGGATATTGTGAAGAGAAAGTTGAGAGACGCAAGACCCAACACTCTGGATGAGCTTAAGGCCGCTATTGAAGCATCCTGGGCCTCCATAACATCTCAGCAGTGTCACAGGCTGATTGCCTCCATGCCACGCCGCATTGAAGCAGTCATTTCTGCCAAAGGATTCCCGACCAAGTATTGAGTGCATAACTGAACATTATTATTTGATGGTTTTTTTGTTTGTTGTTAAAAAACACTTTTATTTGATTGGATGGGTGAAATATGCTAATTTATTGAGACAGGTTTTTTGGGTTATCAGGAGTTGTATGCCAAAATCATCAGTATTAAAACAATAAAAGACCTGACAAATTTCAGTTGGTGGATAATGAATCTATAATATATGAAAGTTTAATTGTAATCATTACATTATGGTAAATAATGAAATTTAACACTATATGCTAATTTTTTGAGAAGGACCTGTATGTGGTCAAAAACTACTTTTAAGGCACAGTGAAAAGCTCAGAAGGGAAGAAGCACCATATTGGAGTTTAGATTTTGCTGGAATGGTTTGAAGGTGCCATGTCACATTGTCAGAGGTGCCAGGACACTTCTCAATTAATTTACCTAGGGGTGCAGTGATCATATTTACACCACAGGTGGGTCACATTATGGTATACCATTGGGCAGTGAAGAAAAACATAATTACATTTTTACCACCAAAATTTTGTTTTAGCCACAGATTTTACATTTTCATATGGGAAGTGGGTAAAAATGGCACCAAAATTTGTCACACAATTTCTTCTGAATGTAGAAATACCCCACATGTGACTTTACAGTACTGCTTAGCCATAAGGCGAGACTCGGAAGGTACGGAGCATGATTTGCCTCATGGAGCACAAAATTTCCTAGAATAGTTTGCAGACTCTATGTACAGAGACCGTAAGTGCTAGAAGAGCAGAACCCTCCTTCAAGTGACCCCATTTTAGAAATCATACCCCTTTGGGAATTTATCTACAGGTGTAGTGACGATTTTGACTCCATGGGTGTTTTTCAAAAACAAGCAGCTATGTTGCTGAGTGAAAATTGCAAACTGCCGTTTTAGGGACCAGTACGTTGTAGTGACCACTATGTTGTAATGACCAATGCATTATAGTGACCAGTACATTGTGCCCAGCTCATGCTTCTGGAGACACACACCTGTAAATTAGGAGGGCTCTTATCATACAGAAATGCCAAACTTGTGGACGCTAAATGTGGTTTAGGCACAATGAGGCTCAGAAAAGAGGGGGCATTTAGATTTGGTAGTGCAGAATTCGCTGGATTTCTTTTGGGGGCCAGGAGCCATTTTGCTTTTCCAGAGCCTTTGTACTTCCAGTAACGTGAAAGCCACCTATATTTCCATTGGCAGATGACGGACCTAAAGGGGGGCTTTTTTTGTGGATTCATTTAAAGCTTTTGCTAGAAACATTTTACATAACATTTGAGATCACTTTTATCCAGCACTCTATGCTGAGCACTTTTACATTGGGGTTTCCATCTAAATCTCCTAGTGACATAATTCAGATGAAACCTTTGAGGGATTCATTTACTGTAATGGGGCAGCAGAGTTACTCTGGACTATATCTGGCCTCAGTTCAGCGGTGTCCTTCTTTTGCAGAGGTGCCCAAAACTGTGGCCGATGGAACTTTTAGGCAGGCCTAAAAAGATGAGACGCCGCCGGATCATAGGCGGTTATACGGCATTTACAGTGCCTCCATCTGCCTCATTATAGGGAATCTTCTGCCGGGGGTTCTGTCTGAATCATGTATTTCAGAGATTTACACAGAAACCCCATGTAAGCGCTCAACGCAGCGTGCAGGATAAATGTGAGCTGAGCTAAACTGAGATCTTTGGGAGGCAGAATTTAAAAATTACAGGTGGTGAATAGCTGATTTTATTTATTTTTCACACTGCTCTTCGTGTGGTATAGACAAATTTTTTCTTTGTGTCGGTGCGATTACAGCAATACCTGATTTATATTTTTTTATGTTTGACTGCTGTTACACACTAAAAGACGCTTTTTTTTGTTAAGTACGAGTTTTTGCATCGTCATATTTTGAGAGCTATAAATTTTCCATATTTCTGCCAATAGAGTCATATAATGGCTTGTTTTTTTGCAGGAAGAGTTGAAGTTTTTATTTGTACTATTTTAGGAACATGACATTTGTTGATCGCTTTCTATTCTGATTTTTGGGAGGCAGAATGAACAAAAAACAGCAATTCAGGAATTGTTTTTTTTTTTCGTTTTTTTTTATGCCATTCCATGTGTGGTAAGATTGATAAGGCATCTTTATTCTTTAGGTCAGTATGATTACAGTAATACCACATTAATATAGTTTTTTTGTGTTTTGGCATTTTTACGCAATAAAAAGTGTTTTATAGAAAAAAATATTTTTGCATCACTATTCTATGAGCTATAAATTTTTTATTTTTCTGCGGATGGAGCTGTATGGTGGCTTGTTTTTTGTGGAATAAGATGACGTTTTCAGTGATACCATATTTATTTATACTTGTCTTTTTGATTGCGTTGTATTCCACTTTTTGTTTAGCGGTATGATGAAAAAGCATCATTTTTGACAATTTTTTTTTTACGGTGTTTACTGAAGGAGTTAACTGGAGGGAAAGTTTTCTAGGTAACGTCATTCTGGACACGGCGATACCAAATATGTGTACATTTTTTAAATAAAAATGTTTGTTTATGGGTACTATATATTTTTATTTTTTATTATTTTGTAATTTTTTTTATATATTTTTACAATTTTTAACTTTTTAATAAGTCTCTCCATGGGACTTTTACTTTCTGCAGTCTGATCGCAGTTGTAATACATTGCAATATATTAGAACTGTCAGCCCTTCAGACACAAGTTATTAAGGTCATGCACTGCACATGATCTAATTAACTTGCTATTACCTGGAGCCGACCGGGCCCCCACGATGACGTTGCGGGGGTGCTGATCGGAGTGCAGAGTTCATCTTCCCTTGATTCATCCTGGTTCATCCGTTTCCTTTCAAGCCAGGACTTGCGTTGTTCACTTGTCTCAGCTGTTTGAGACAGTTTTGCTTTGTTAGGTTTTAGATTAACTTGCCCAATAAATGTTTGTTTTTTGGGGCGGCTTTTACAAAAGGAGTCCTTAGTATTATGACCCTTAGTAATCACCTCACACTGGCAGAGATCTAACAGGTGAATCTATATATATAAAGCAGAAAATGTGTGACTGCCTAAGGTTAGGTTCATCTTAGCGTTCGGCTGAGCTTCGGAAGGCCGCCTACTTTCTCTGTTAAGGTCCGCCTACTTCTGAACATCTTCTGTTTAGCTCCGCCTACTTCTCTACTTTAACATTGGGTACGAAGGAGATGCGGATTTATGCGGATGTGTCGTTTTGACGCTCCCGCTGACCGAACATTGGAACGCAACTTGTTGTAACTCATAAAGTAATCTGTGGTGTGGGGTACATTTTTTGTGATATCTAACACTTCCAAAAAGCGTTCAAAAATTTTGCTGGGTTAAATTTCTCACCCATACAGTATTCCATGATCTGGGGTACATTATTGTGATATCTATCACTCCAAAAAAGTGTTTAAAAATTTTGTTGAATCAGATTTCTCACCCATACAATATTCCATTGTCTGGGGTACATTTTTGAGATATATAACAATTGTAACACTCCAAAAAAAAGCGCTTAAAACTTTTGTTGTGTTAAATTTTTCACCCTTACAGTATTCCATTGTCTGGGATACATTTTTGAGATATATAACACTCAAATAAAGTGTAATTTTTTTTCTGGGTTAGATTTCCCAGCCATGCAGCATTCTGCGGTCTGGGATACATTTTTGTGATATATAACAATCCAATACAAGTAAAAAATTTTGTTGGGTTAAATTTGTCATCTACACAGTATTCCATTGTCCAGAGCACATTTTTGTGATATATAACACAAAAAAACACAAAAAAAATTCTGGGATAAATTTCTCAGCCATACAGTATTCCATGGTGTGGAGTACATTTTTATGATATCTAAGGCTAGGTTCACATCGCGTTAGTGCCATTCGTTTAACGGATCCATTAAACAGATGTGCTAACACTGATGCCCAAAATCTCTTTTTTTCTACAATCGCGCTAACGCATGCACTAACGCATGGTACCATTGCGTTGGCATGCGTTAGCAATAGAGGTCTATGCACCGTTCGCTGTGCGTTAGACCTAACGTACCCGGAAACACAGTAGACTACGTTCACGGGTGCGTAACAAAGTAACGCATCATCACTAACACATGCCGATTTTGACATGTGTTAGGATGTGTTACAATAATGGAAGTCTATGGGCGCATTAACGGATCCGTTACATAGCGTTAATGCCGCTAAGTAATGGATCTGTTAAACGGATTGCCCAAACGCAATGTGAACCTAGTCTAACACTGCAAAAAAAGCATTTTCATTTTTTCCTGGGTTAAATTACTCACCCATACAGTATTCCATGTTGTAAATTATATTTCTTTGATACCTAACACTTCTGAAAAGCTTTAAAAAAAATTCTGGATTCAATTCCTTATCCATACTGTATTACATGGTCTGTGGTACATTTCGTTCCGGTATAAAACACTCAAAAAGAGTTGTAAAATTATTCTTGATTCAATTATTCATCTATACAGTATTATTATACTATTATTATTATTATACATCAAAAAAATGCTGTGACTGTAGCCAGTGACCAAATTTATATTTATATAAATAAAATTGGTTTAAAGAGACACAGCAATTAGAAAATGTGTAAGAGATGTAGTAAGGGACAGGGAAGTGGAAGTGCTGATGATGGTGCATGCAGATGCCGGTGCGACTACACCTGTTGCTGGATCACAATAAACACACCCATCCATGACATATAGTTTCCTGTCCCACTTTGCAAGGAGGCATGGTACACCACTTCTGAAGCCAGAGCAGAGCAGTATATACAGCATGCTTGGCAGCACCACCAAGTCTTCCACACAGTCCAGTTTCAGTAGGCAACAGTCTGAATCACTTAATCCTCACCCAGGTTCTCCTTCCTCCCACCATGTTGAGTCCTAGGAGACTAGTGATTCCACACTAGGACACTCCAAGGAGCTCTTTGCAACAGAATTTCTTGATTGTGGCCCCTCACCCTGCAATTTCCAAGAGGGTCAGGAGGACATGTTGTTTAGTGATGCACAAAACTTAGAGCAGCCACGATCACAAGAAGATGAGGAAACGGCAAATATTGTTTAAGGAAGAGGATGATATGACACAGTTGCAGACAAGTGAGCTTGCTGTTGTCAAGTCACCAAGTCAGGAGGACCAGGGTGTGGTGGTGGAAGACGAGATGGTGGATGATGAAGTAACCAACTCAACCTGGGAAGCTGGCAAGCAGAGTGAGACCAGCAGTGTTGAATGGGTGGGATTGGCAGCACCGAAACAGGCTGGAAGAGGCACTGATGTGAGCAGAGGGAAAATTGTTCCGTAGAGCACCTACACTCCTGAATTTGTCCGTCTAAAAGTTAGGCGTCAATCAGTCTAGGACTTTTTTAAAGAGTGTTCTGAGACAAAAAAATGGTTATTTGCAACCAGTGCCATGCCAAAATAAGCATGGGCCTGACCACTAAGAAACTAACCACCGCCAGCATTATCAGGCATATGTCATCTAAGCACCTGACTCGGTGGTCCGAATACCTGGGTCCACTATTGGTGTCTTCATGTGACAACTGTAGAGTGGGCATGGATGACTGACATTTGTGCAGTCCGCGAAGACTTTAAGGACCCCACAAAGATGTGAGCGGCGATGACATCATAGTCAGTGCAACAATCTTGCTTCTTTGCTTACTTAAATAGTCGTTGGTCAAAATTAAACATGAAGCTCTGCTTGCAGACCAGGTGGAAATGGAGGAAGACAAGATACAGGGAGATACTACTCAGCCCAGCCTCATCTCATCTGCTCAGAGTAAATTGGGTAACAATGAGGAGGTGTAGGCTGAGAAGGAGGAACAGGAGCTTTTGACTAGCACAATCGAGGCTAGTAACCCCACAACCTCCGTCCCGTCTCTCCTATGTGGATGGGCTGTGGAGGGAAATGAGGAGGAGGAAGAGGAGGAGATGAAAAGTCGTCATCATTGTGGAGACAGGGAAATGTTGGCTGTAGGGAGCTTGGCATATATGGCTGACTTTATGTACTGATGCCTTTCCTGTGAACCTTGCGTTATATTTATCTTGGCCAAAAAAAAAGTACTGGTTGTTCACCCTGCTAGACTCATGCTACAAGGAGAACTTTGCATCTCTCCTTCCTGAGGTGGAGAGGTCTTCTAAAATGTTGCTATACCAGAAGACCATTGTTGAAAAAATTCCCATCAGACAATGCTAGCAGCAGGGGGAAAGCTTCCTCCTTGCCCAACCAAGGATGAGAGGCAAGGGAGACTATCTATACACTGAAATGCGGTTCTTGATACATTTCGCTGGTATATTAAACTCTAAAAAAAAATCTTCCATAACTTTTTAGGAATTCAATGATTCTTGCATACAGTACAGTTTAACATGCTTTGTGTAAAACTACAGTGGGTAAAATTATTTTTTAAAATGTACAGTTCACAAAATATTTTTGGTAAAAAAATTGACTATTGTCATATATACTGCTTTGTGTGAAACATTTCAACATTTTCACTACCTCCCAGACCTCTTTGTAGGATCTGCAGGTAAAATGATTGGATTTCCCACTGACTTATTATGCTCGCTCATCTCTAATTATTACCCCTCTATAAATCACTTGTGAAGCCACATCTAGAACATGCAATCCAGTTTTGGACTCCACATTATAAAATGCCTATTCCAAAGTTAGAGTCAGTTCAAAGGCGATAACTAGATTATTAGGATGGAAGCTCTCTCATATGATGAGAGGTTGGAACAGTTGGGGTGTTCAGATTAGAGAAAAAACGTCTCAGAGGAGATCTCATTTATATTTATTAATACATGTATGGTCAATACAAAGGACCAGTTCATGACTTATACCTTTCAAAGATGTTACAAAGGACCAGGGGGAACTGTTACTTTGGGAGGTAAGGCAAATCTGGCAACTAAATAGGAAAAGGTTTTTAACATTTAGAGCAGTCAGATTGTGGAATGCACTACCACAAGAGGAAGCAGTGGCAGATTATATAACAGGTTTTTAAAAAGGGCTGGATGATGCCCTCAGTACACATAACATTGTGCATAGCTCCCAACCGTCCCTCATACTGTGGGACTGTCCCGATTTTGAGGCTGTGCCCCGCAGTCCCGCACGGGACTCTGCTTCTCCCGCACAGCCAGCAGGAGACTGTAGATAACGAAAGCTAGCACTCGACAGTTGTGAGTCACAGTGCTAGTGAACGGGTCATAAAAGTCCCATAAACCGTAGAATGAAGTAATCACTGCACTCGTATAATGAAGTTGCTTGAACAAGTGTAAAGTTTTATTCACAAGTGAAAGTTCATGCTGAAGCGATAGCCAAAATAACGTTTCGGCCAACTCGTGGCCTTGTTCACAATATCGCCAGAGAATATACTTGTGGTAAATAGCTTAATATGTTGGATGGCTAGGAAAATTTAGGTGGGGGACCCAGTCGGAGGTACCTGCCAAGGTACTGTGAACGTAGTCCCGGCTTGGGAATGGTAATTGTGTATGGCTGTTTTAGCCTATGAGCGTGTCAGGTTACAAGGTCCCTGTGTAATGTAAAGTGTCCCGGGGAGATCAGCAAATAATAGCGATCCTGGCGGTAGCAGATCCTGGGAAGCAGAGCCAGCGTAGGTGAGATGTGCCGACACTGTCCGTGTCTAGGCAGACGGTGTCGGCACATCTCACCCAGCGCATACCGGGCCAAGATCACTTCTTTGATCCGCTCATAGTCCATACAGTCCTCATCAGGTACTGTGCGATAGGCATCCACTGCCCGGCCTGTCAGCTTGCTGGCCAGAATCTGAACCCGTTCCTCCGGCTTCACTTGATGAAGGGCACACTGCCCGCTCAAAGTGCTGCAGAAAGCCATCAATGTCTTCCTCTGCCTCCCCCAACTGTCGGAAGGCATTATACTGGATCTTTTTGTGGCTTACGGTTGAAGGTACCTGATCGAAGGCCAGAGCTCCCCCTGCTCGCTGACTCTCCTCTCTCCACTCTGCCATCTCTATCTTGGCCAGCTCCACTTTGGTCCGCTCTGCTATCTCCATCTTGGCTAGCTCTATCCTGGTCCGCTCGGCCATCTTTTCCTTCAGATCAGTACACAAATGAGCCATCACCTCTCGTATGATCTCTACTGCAGCGTTTGGGCCATAAAACGCCAGTCTTTACCTCCCTCTGGAATTCAGTCTCCTCCACGTTCACATTGGGGGGTGCTGCACTGTCGTGTTCCATGATGGCTGCTATCAAATCCGCTTTTGTTTTGTTGCTGGTGATCAACCCTCGGGCTTCCACCAGATCTTTTAATGTAGTCCTCTTTAACTTCTGGTAGTTGTTTTCCATTCATTCCTTTCCTCCTGTAGAAGGGGTATCATATCCCGCTGTCTGCCACCAGTGTAACAAGGTCTACCTAGCTGGGGTACCTCTTTCAGTACCACCCCGTGTTTCAGGAGGTCCACTCTGCTTTGGCTGGAGTCTGAATGAAGGACGCTGGCTGGAATTGCTTGGTTACATGGGCGCATATAAAAGATCACTGCTTCTCCACGTATTTCCAGTCTGACAAAACTTTACTCACAGGACTCAGAATATATCACACAGATACAGAGGGCACATATTTACTGTGGGAATTACAAAGGTGGGGATGACAAAAGGGGAATATCGTGTCCCCTCTGCCCAGGGCACAGCCTGTGGACTGATGCATTAGGGACATGCATCTCACATGGAACCTATTATACATACATATAACTGCACAACATATTCTGGGTGCTGAGTGTTTCTGTAACGGACATGCATCTCACATGGAACCTATTATACATACATATAACTGCACAACATAATCTTTCCTTGCGCAGGCGTGTACTATGGAGGACAGAGAATGAACTTCAATCCAATATTGCAGCCAGCATGCAGCCAGCGGGTAAGGAAAGGGTGAATCAAAAACCCCAAAACCCCACCTCCATGGCTGAAGATTGTTCCCTCCAAATTCAGGTGACAGTGTCCCTTTAAAGCCACACCCTGCTCACACACTAGGTCCAAGTTACCCAGTGCCCCTGCTCTGGGCTTTGCCTTTGGGTGGAGGAATGCAGAGGGGGGATGGCTGAAAGGGGGTCGCAGCTGCATTGTGTGTGTGTAGAAAGCCATGTCCTTCTAAACTGTACACTGCTACCAAGGCAAAGCTGACCCGGCATTGGGGGCTACGACTAACCAAGGGGTGGAAGAGATGGAGGAAGTGCTGCATGAAGTAGACCCCGTGCAGGCAGCTCGGGCAGATAATCGACAACAGCATCGACAGGTCGTGTGGGTTAATGGGAAATGTATGCAGGGACTAAGAGATTCCGGGGCAACTTTGACCCTTGTGAAGCCTCATCTCGTCCGGGACCAAGAGAAGATGGACCAGACAGTGGCAGTCCGTGTAGCAGGGGGAGCTATACATCGACTGCCCACTGCCAGGATTCACCTGAACTGGGGAGTCGGGGATGGCCTTGTTGAGGTCGGCTTGATGGAGGATTTGCCTGCAGACATCTTGCTTGGAAATGACTTGGCGCCCATGTTGTCTGCCTTCTCTGTTGCCCCTCTGGCTGAGACATATCCTGTGACCACCCGGAGACAAGCTCGAGCTGCGGAGGCGGAATCACACTCAGAGGAGGCTCAGGTAAGACATCCCAGCCCTACACGTATTCCCATAGCCAGACACATTTCTTGGGCCACCCCAGATGAATTTAAGAGGGAGTTACTTGAGGATCCTTCATTGGAGGGATATCGTGGGAAGGCACAGGAGGGGAGAGGGGTACTGGAAGGGGAACAGTTTGTATGGAAGCAGGGACTCCTCTACCGGATCACAGAGCAGCACCACACAGGGACGAGCCCCACTATAAAATGACAGCTGGTAGTTCCCAAGAAGTATAGGCAGGAGTTACTGCGAATCTCTCATGACATACCCTTGGCCGGGCACTTCGGCGTCAGTTGCACCAGGCATCGTCTGACACAAAACTTCTTTTGGCCGGGGGTAACCTCTGATGTTCGTCAGTACTGCCAGACCTGTGACAGTTGCCAGCGCATTGGCAAGAGGGGAGATCGATGCAAGGCCAAATTACGCCCCCTCCCCATTGCGGAGGAACCATTTAGCTGAGTAGCGGTCGAACTGATAGGGCCGTTAGCCAAACCCAGTCCGTCAGGGAAAAGGTATATATTGACAGTGGTAGATTATGCCACATGGTATCCAGAGGCGGTTGCGTTACCTTACATACTGGCAGAGACGGTGGCGGCCGCCCTGCTCCAGGTTTTCTCACGGGTTGGATTTCCCTGGGAGATTATCTCGGACCAACTGTGGAAGCTGTGCGGTGTAAAGTCCATTAGAAGCGCCCCGTACCACCCGCAAACCAATGGGTTGTGTGAACGCTTTA